>NC_085996.1:32499521-33099521 GCF_030014385.1 Trichomycterus rosablanca
CATCCAACAGGATTAACTGTGGACGCAAGAGGAAGCTGTCTGAAAGGGATGTTCGGGTGCTAACCTGGATTGTATCCAAAAAACATAAAACCACGGCTGCCCAAATCACGGCAGAATTAAATGTGCACCTCAACTCTCCTGTTTCCACCAGAACTGTCCGTCGGGAGCTCCACAGGGTCAATATACACGGCCGGGCTGCAATAGCCAAACCTTTGGTCACTCGTGCCAATGCCAAACGTCGGTTTCAATGGTGCAAGGAGCGCAAATCTTGGGCTGTGGACAATGTGAAACATGTATTGTTCTCTGATGAGTCCACCTTTACTGTTTTCCCCACATCCGGGAGAGTTACGGTGTGGAGAAGCCCCAAAGAAGCGTACCACCCAGACTGTTGCATGCCCAGAGTGAAGCATGGGGGTGGATCAGTGATGGTTTGGGCTGCCATATCATGGCATTCCCTTGGCCCAGTACTTGTGCTAGATGGGCGCGTCACTGCCAAGGACTACCGAACCATTCTGGAGGACCATGTGCATCCAATGGTTCAAACATTGTATCCTGAAGGCGGTGCCGTGTATCAGGATGACAATGCACCAATACACACAGCAAGACTGGTGAAAGATTGGTTTGATGAACATGAAAGTGAAGTTGAACATCTCCCATGGCCTGCACAGTCACCAGATCTAAATATTATTGAGCCACTTTGGGGTGTTTTGGAGAAGCGAGTCAGGAAACGTTTTCCTCCACCAGCATCACGTAGTGACCTGGCCACTATCCTGCAAGAAGAATGGCTTAAAATCCCTCTGACCACTGTGCAGGACTTGTATATGTCATTTCCAAGACGAATTGATGCTGTATTGGCCGCAAAAGGAGGCCCTACACCATACTAATAAATTATTGTGGTCTAAAACCAGGTGTTTCAGTTTCATTGTCCAACCCCTGTATATATATATATATATATATACCGCTCTTGATACATCACAAAGACTTGCTGTCTTGGTCACAGATGCGCCAGCAAGACGTGCACCAACAATTTGTCCTCTTTTGAACTCTGGTATGTCACCCATAATGTTGTGTGCATTGCAATATTTTGAGCAAAACTGTGCTCTTACCCTGCTAATTGAACCTTCACACTCTGCTCTTACTGGTGCAATGTGCAATTACTGAAGATTGGCCACCAGACTGGTCCAATTTAGCCATGAAACCTCCCACACTAAAATGACAGGTGTTTCAGTTATTTTGTCCAACCCCTGTATATATATATATATATATATATATATATATATATATATATATATATATATATACAGTGTATCACAAAAGTGAGTACACCCCTCACATTTCTGCAAATATTTTATTATATCTTTTCATGGGACAACACTATAGAAATAAAACTTGGATATAACTTAGAGTAGTCAGTGTACAACTTGTATAGCAGTGTAGATTTACTGTCTTCTGAAAATAACTCAACACACAGCCATTAATGTCTAAATGGCTGGCAACATAAGTGAGTACACCCCACAGTGAACATGTCCAAATTGTGCCCAAAGTGTCAATATTTTGTGTGACCACCATTATTATCCAGCACTGCCTTAACCCTCCTGGGCATGGAATTCACCAGAGCTGCACAGGTTGCTACTGGAATCCTCTTCCACTCCTCCATGATGACATCACGGAGCTGGTGGATGTTAGACACCTTGAACTCCTCCACCTTCCACTTGAGGATGCCACACAGGTGCTCAATTGGGTTTAGTCCATCACCTTTACCTTCAGCTTCCTCAGCAAGGCAGTTGTCATCTTGGAGGTTGTGTTTGGGGTCGTTATCCTGTTGGAAAACTGCCATGAGGCCCAGTTTTCGAAGGGAGGAGATCATGCTCTGTTTCAGAATGTCACAGTACATGTTGGAATTCATGTTTCCCTCAATGAACTGCAGCTCCCCAGTGCCAGCAACACTCATGCAGCCCAAGACCATGATGCTACCACCACCATGCTTGACTGTAGGCAAATTGTCTTGGTACTTCTCACCAGGGCGCCGCCACACATGCTGGACACCATCTGAGCCAAACAAGTTTATCTTGGTCTCGTCAGACCACAGGGCATTCCAGTAATCCATGTTCTTGGACTGCTTGTCTTCAGCAAACTGTTTGTGGGCTTTCTTGTGCGTCAGCTTCCCTCTGGGATGACGACCATGCAGACCGAGTTGATGCAGTGTGCGGCGTATGGTCTGAGCACTGACAGGCTGACCTCCCACGTCTTCAACCTCTGCAGCAATGCTGGCAGCACTCATGTGTCTATTTTTTAAAGCCAACCTCTGGATATGACGCCGAACACGTGGACTCAACTTCTTTGGTCGACCCTGGCGAAGCCTGATCCGAGTGGAACCTGTCCTGGAAAACTGCTGTATGACCTTGGCCACCATGCTGTAGCTCAGTTTCAGGGTGTTAGCAATCTTCTTATAGCCCAGGCCATCTTTGTGGAGAGCAACAATTCTATTTCTCACATCCTCAGAGAGTTCTTTGCCATGAGGTGCCATGTTGAATATCCAGTGGCCAGTATGAGAGAATTGTACCCAAAACACCAAATTTAACAGCCCTGCTCCCCATTTACACCTGGGACCTTGACACATGACACCAGGGAGGGACAACGACACATTTGGGCACAATTTGGACATGTTCACTGTGGGGTGTACTCACTTATGTTGCCAGCTATTTAGACATTAATGGCTGTGTGTTGAGTTATTTTCAGAAGACAGTAAATCTACACTGCTATACAAGTTGTACACTGACTACTCTAAGTTATATCCAAGTTTCATGTCTATAGTGTTGTCCCATGAAAACATATAATGAAATATTTGCAGAAATGTGAGGGGTGTACTCACTTTTGTGATACACTGTATATATATATAATTTGTATATATTTTGTTTATTTTATGTGTTTATAAACTTAAAATATATTACTGCTAATATATTATAATATATATTATTAATTATATATTATTATAATATATATAATATGTTTTTTATGTTTTTTTTCCAGTGTGAGTTTAATTGTAGTTTTTCAGGCACTTATTATTAGTAAAGTTAAATAAATAGTAAAAAAAAAAAAAAAAGAAATTTACATGTACTTGAAAAACTAAAATGTTGACATCATAACAATTCACTTCACTGACTGGGGGTTGAAAGCCTTGATCATGTGGAGAACAGTGGCAGCCTCGCAGTAGTGGGGATTAAATAAGTGACCTTCCAAATACTAGTCCAGTAACTTGTACCAGTGCCCTGCTGAAAGACAAACTTTCCTCCCAGTTTAAGCTGTCTGGTAAAGACATCAAGACACCAACTTTTATTCATCAGCCCTGACCAGGTTGCCATTTCCTCCTGTCAAAAGCATTTTCATGACATTTTACCACTAGCATGTATTGCAAGGGAAATGGTTTGCCTTGTTAGCATCTGACCACTTACCATGAAGAGTTCAGGTCACAAGACTGCTACTTTTGTCAGGTTTTTTAAGTGAACCTTACACATACAGTTAGGAGTTCTTGCAACCTACCAAAAATTGGATATAATGAATAGATCTAGTCTAGTATATATAGTATATAATGAATATAATGAATAATGAATAGATTATAGATTATTAGAATAGATTATTCATTCATATGCTAAGTCAAATGCAATGTACATAATTCACACTGTTATTAACTCAGAAACTAAAACTACAGTATTTTTTTAAGTTTTGTGTAATAATTAGCATTATTGTAAAACCCAAACTGTAAAGGTTTGTTTGTTTGTTCAGTCAAAACACACACATGGTCTCTAGTGATCAGAAGTAATCATGTGTGGGCAGTGATCTTTCTCAGGCATCCTGCCTCCGTCCCCGCTTTAATTAAATGCTCTAAATGAAGGATGTGAATGAGTGATCGTTAAACCATCATCGCCTCTACACCAGCTCCGTGGTCAGTATAGCAATAGCTGACATCTTTCCAATAAAGATTTGACCTTTTACGCAGTGCTGCAGGAGCCGGCCCGTGTGCTCTGTTCCTCCGATAGCTGCTGCCCACGCTTATCGCCATGCTGCCATGCTGCCGCGCTGCTGATTAATGCATAAAGAGCACAGCAAATTGTCAAAAGACATTCAGCAAAGACAAATTACCTTTAGACCGAACGCTATTCTCTTCTTACCCTTGTGAATGAGAGCAGTCTACAGAATATGAATGTCCTTTTCTTCTAACTTTTTAATAGATTTTTTAATTAAATTAATATTCATTACTATTTACACAGTTTTACTCTGCAGTAATGCTGTTGGTTTTGGGCAGTTGTAGCCTAGTGGTTAAGGTACTGGACTAGTAAGCAGAGATTCGCTGGTTCAAACCCCACCACTGCCAGGTTGCCTCTGTTGGACCCTTAAGCAAGGTCCTTAACCCTCAGTTGCTTAAACTGTATACTACTGTAAGTTGCTCTGGATAAAAATGTCTGCTAAATGCCGAAAATGTAAATGTAAATGGGACAGGATGTCCAACACGCTCATGGTCATAAAAGAGCTCTGAATCGGACCTATTGTAATAGGTCAATTATTAATGTTGATTTAAAGCTTTTTGGTTTATGTTCGCAACCATGTAAGGCAAGGCATGGCTTTATATTAGCTTTTATTGTATTGACTTACACATACTCAAATAAGCCTTTGCCTCTGGGGTCGTTACCAAACGGTATGTATTTTTTTTATCTGCAGTCATATAGATACAACAGTTCATTGCTTACCTATAATAAATTGAAGATAAAATACATGTGCTTTCCCTTGAAAAATATGTGGGTATTACAAAAGGTATGTTTCCATGTAGTCTAAAAGTAAATAAAAATAAAATAAAAAGTTAGATTAAATAAACAATTAGTAATTATTAGGTGCACTTACCTGTTAATAAACTGATTCACTCTCTTAAATGTAGGATAATTTTTACACTGATAATAACACTGATAATTTTTTTGATTTTAGTCATTGCCAGTTCCACAATTTTTCTTGTAGCATGACATTTACAAATCTGGGAGAGTAAGGGCTAACATGTGCTTTCTCCACATTAGCTTATTAATGCCAGAGATTGGCTAATGTCACTACTGTTGACACTGGAGACAAAAATTTATAGTAAAATATATAGTAAATATATAGTAATTTTTGATTATCAGTGTTTTTTTTAAATTATATATATATATATATATATAAGTGCATTTTTCTCCCCATTTTTTCTCCCTTACACAGCGTATGAAGACCCACCCACCCACATATAGTCTGGTCCCCACCCTGCAGATATGGTGGCCAATTAGTATCTGCTGCAGGCACCGCCCGCCAGATGGCACCCAGCCGACCGGTGGCAACACCGAGCCTCGAACCCGGGAGTTCAGAAACTCGGTGCTGGTGCTTCAGCGAAATATCAATATCAGCGCCACCTGGGCGCCTGATTATCAGTGTTATCAGAATTCCAAAGTTAAAATCCAATAATCTCTCCCCGGTTCGAGGCTGAGTGGCTGTATGAGCAACGATTGGCCGGTTGCTCAGTTGGGGGGTGGGACAAAGAACCGGATGTGGGTCTCTCTCTGTCAGAATGCGATTACGACCTCTGCTGGCTGATTAGAGGCGCCTGCACAGGGATGAGGAAGAGTGCCCTTAGGGTGTGTCTCTCCGCATGCAAAGCTAGGTGGCGCCAAAACTCATCGATGTGCGGGTGGCAAAAATGCATCCGGCTGCTGCTCATGTTTTGGAGGGGATATGGGTTAGCTTCGAGCTCCTCGGTCAGGGCAGGGTTCGGCATAGACAGAGAGGAAGCACGATGCAAATTGAACAATTGGATGCGCTAAAGGGGGAGAAAAAGGGGGGAAAAAATCCAATAATCTATCAAACAAATAGCAAAATGTAAAAAACAGATGCATACAGACAGTGGATCATATATTGTTCATGTCCCATAGATATGTCAAGTCCTGTGTCATGTGGAGCCATGAATCAGAAGCTTCAAGTCTCGAGATCTTTTGTATAATTGGGCAACATACAAAAAATGCATTACTATTGCCAAGATTGGGAAGAAAAGTTGAACTGCATTGTATGTTCAGAGTAAAGTTTTCTGGATAGTCAAATGTAAGCCAAAAAGCACAAAAAACATGAGAAGCTGCTGGAACATTGTTTCAATGACTTAAAGACTGTCAAGTAAGAAAAAAGCTCCTGCTCAAGCACAATACAACTTGTCTGAAGAAGCTTTAATGTAACCCCTTTGCATGGGTTTGTGGAAAATATGAGAAAGATTGAGGTGTTTGGTTGAAATGACCAAAGGTTTGGTTTGGGAGAAAAGAAAAGGCATTTACTCACAACAGCTTTGAACTTACTGTCAAGCCTGGTTGTGGTAGTATTATTCTCTGGGACTGTGATCCTGCTACTGTAAGTGGTGTATTGTAAAAGGTGAAAAATAAAATAATTAAAATTTGTATTTGTGTGTTCCAGCAGAATAATAATCTAAAACTCGGGTCAAAACTGGCTAATTAAATCAGGCAACAGTAAAGCTGTGGACTATACTGTAAAGATAAGTCTTTGCAAGAAAACCATTGAATTTCCTTATATAGCGGCTAAAAAAACTGAGAGACAAAAAAACCAAACCTTAGTTTTGTTCCACCATATTTTGTCATCCAGTGATTTTTATACAGATTTTTTGTTCTCAGCCAATTGGAAACTAGCATTTCAATGCCCATGGTACAAAAGTATGTTGGATTTATACAGATAATATCATTGTATAATAACTTGTGCTTTCATCAGTACTTTTTTCCACTAAATCAGAACAAACTGCCAACATGAAGAAGAGTAATAGTTCTTGTGTTAAACTAATACATTTTATCTTTGCAAGTCTGGAGGACACACTGATAATTCTTTAGACTGACAGTGAGCCCCTGGAAACCTAACAGTCTAACAGAGCTGCTGCTGTCGGGGCTTAAATGCAATGCACCAGTACACTAATTAAATATCATTCCTGTGAGTCTCTAGGACATACGTAGTTTAAAATATAATGTATAATGTAACATAAAATGTTTTTCTCTCTCGTAATGCCTCTTACATCTCAGTACAGAGAGCCCTGAGTGAGAGAGGACAGTGGTCACATCTCACTCGATAAGCACTGCTGTGATTCTCTCATTGACACGAGCTATCATGCAACCACCTCAGGTGGGGTTATATATTTCCTTTCACGCCCTGTGGTCAGACATAAATCAATAGGAGAGGACTGTGTGAAATACTAATGCTAATGAATAAAAATTCCCTTTAATGGTTTGAGGTTTTAAGCAAGTGGCACTGCACTAACTTGTTTCCTCCTCAGCCATTAGTGATAGACTACTGTGGTGATGTTTGTGGATTTTTAACTTGGTGGGTTTCTACCATTCTGTAAAATAATAAGTAACATTGTTAATGGGGGGGCACTCCTTTACTTGTTTTCTAACAAATTACCCATCATAGTTCAAGCAAGGGTGGATGGCATGGCACTCACATTTTATAGTCTCTTGTTTTATGGGTTTGATTGCCCTGTAAATCTGTAGATTTGACTTTATTTTTTAGGGTTGCAGGAAAATGTTTGTATGTTTGTAGAATCCAGATTTCTTATAAATTACTTGTGAATGAGAGAACTGTGAGAAATACTAATGCTAATGAATAAAAATTCCCTTTAATGGTTTGAGGTTTTAAGCAAGGAGGTTTCCTCCTCAGCCATTAGTGATAGACTACTGTGGTGATGTTTGTGGGTTTCTACCATTCTGTAAAACAATAAGTAACATTGTTAATGGGGGGCACTCCTTTACTTTCTAACAAATTACCCATCATATTTCTAGCAAGGATGGATGGCACTTTATATTTTATAGTCTTTTGTTTTATGGGTTTGATTGCCCTGTAAATCTGTAGATTTGACTTTATTGTTTAGGGTTGCAGGAAAATGTTTGTAGAATCCAGATTTCTTATTAATTACTTGTGAATAAGAGAATTGTGTAACATACTAATGCTAATGAATAAAAATTCCCTTTAACGGTTTGAGGTTTTAAGCAAGTGGCTCTGCGCTGAACTGTTTCCTCCTCAGCCATTAGTGATAGACTACTGTGGTGATGTTTATTGGTTTTGCACTTGGTGGGTTTCTATTATTCTGTAAAACATCATTAATGGGGGGGGGGGGGGGCACTACTTTACTTGTTTTCTAACAAATTACCCATCATAGTTCAAGCAAGGATGGCACTCATCTTTTATAGTCTCTTGTTTTATGGATTTGATTGCCCTGTAAATCTGTAGATTTACTTTATTGTTTAAGGTTTTAAACTTAAACATTTGCAGGAAAATGTTTGTATGTTTGTTACTTGTGAATGAGAGAACTGTGTAAAATACTAATGCTAATGAATAAAAATTCCCTTTAATTTAAGCAAGTGGCACTGTGCTAACTTGTTTCCTCCTCAGCCATTAGTTATAGACTACTGTGGTGATGTTTGTGGGTTTCTACCATTCTGCAAAATAATAAGTAACATTGTTAATGGGGGGGCACTCCTTTACTTGTTTTCTAACAAATTACCCATCATATTTCTAGCAAGGATGGCTGGCACTTTATATTTTACAGTCTCTTGTTTTATGCGTTTGATTGCCCTGTAAATCTGTAGATTTGACTTTATTGTTTAGGGTTGCAGGAAAATGTTTGTATGTTTATAAAATTCAGATTTCAGAGAATTGTGTAAAATACTAATGCTAATGAATAAAATTCCCTTTAATGGTTTGAGGTTTTAAGTAAGTGGCACTGTGCTAAATTGTTAGCCATTAGTGATAGACTACTGTGGTGATGTTTGTGGGTTTTGCACTTAGTGGGTTTCTATAATTCTGTAAAATTTTTAATGGGGGCCACACCTTTATTTGTTTTCTAACAAATGACCCATTGTATTTCAAGCAAGGATGGATGGCACACATCTTTTATAGTAACTTGTTTTATGGATTTTATTTTCCTTTGATTGGCTTCATTGTTTAAGGTTTTAACATTTGCAGAATCTAGATTTCTTATAAATTATTTACAAAAAGTGATCAGATTTTTATACAAGTCATAATTAAATATTCATTTGGACTAAAGCTATAACACAGCATACTTGTGCCATTTATACACTATTTGTCCAAAAGTATGTGGACACTTCTTATAATTATTAAGTGTAGGTGTTTTAGCCTTACCCACTTCCAAAAAGGGTTTAATTTTATATTAAATACATTATATGCCTTCAACTTTGTGGCAACAATTTGAGGAAGACTCTTTCTTGTTTCAGAATGACTGTGCCTCTCTGCTCAAGCGAGGTCCATAAATACATAGTTTGACAGATGTGGTGTGAAAGAATTCCAGCAGCGCTGAGTTCTGACCTCACCCCCAGTAAACCACCTATGGAATGAATTGGAATGTTGATTGATATCCAGATCTTCTTGGTCAACATAAGTTTTCTGACCTGACATATAAGATAATATCTCTTATGTATATATACATAAATAAATATCAATAAATTGAAAACATTTCCTGTCACATCACAGCAAGAGTAAATTTATAATGCAGAAAGTGGTAAAAAGTAACATCAAAAGGCCTGTAGAAATATCTTAAACACAACAGAAACACATCTGCACTCAAAAAACAGGCTTGCCAAAATGCATCAAGATGTGTTACAGTGGTTGCGGTTACAATGTTATATTTTTATCAGCAATGTATAACACTATGTCACAGAAAAATACAACACACAAATACCAAAACCAAATCCTAACTTTAAAGTATGGCAGAGGAAAAAAAACATGTCTGTTAGGTTCTGCTTTGCTTAAAACATTTTGTAGATAAATGTCAAAGTGGCGGTCCATCAACTGACGCTTGACCTTACCTTCCCAGCCTGGGCCCTGATTAATCACTGTCTTTCATAGAAACATGAAAGTACAACTGTTTGTGTAGGATTAGTTTAACATCTTCCATGAAGATGATAAGATTACGTTGTAGAAGCAATTAATGCCAAAATCCTGTATCTTGCACTGTCTGTAGCCAGTTGTCTATCAGCCATGATTAAACAGTGGTATGCTAAAATTTTTCTATTATGCAAATGTAGCCCAGAGCAAAAGGTCTCTCTGCATAGCAACAAAACACTGCTGGAATCACTATGGAGCTCTGTACTTTCTGAGCCTGTATGACTGAGAACAGTCTAAAGTCATCCTCATTAATAAGCGGTAGCACTCACCTACTAACTGTTAAATTCTATAAACTTAAAGGTGTTCAGGAGACCCATAGAATGACTAAAAGAAAAGCAGAATAGCAAACAGTCCACTTAAACATCAAGACTGGAAGCTGAGGAGTACTTCTATTATGAAACTAAGAACATGTCAAAGACTAGGGCTGGCACCGATCCGATATTCTGTATTGGTATCGGTCCGATATAAGCCCAAATCACTGGATTGGATATCGGAAGAAAAAAACGTGTAATTCGATCCGATACTGTTGCTTAATGTAAATAACACTTAATGTAAATAACACTTAATGTAAATAAGGCCATTCAGAAATTAAAACACACTGATCTACTTAAACTTTTAGCATTTTAAAAAATCATCTACTACTCATCAAAAGTGTTTACAATTGGAAGATGTGGATGTCAATCAAATGCGATGGACCAATTACAATTGACGAAAGGGTTTAAAAAGCCTGTTTAACATTAATTAATTTTCTGTTGTGTTGTGTTTTTACAGGATGCAAAAATACGAGAGCAACTGGGTCTGGCCAGTGTGGTTGGTAAAATTGAGAACCGAATGCTGACAGTGGTGACGGGTCCAGACATGGTCAACATCACCTACATGAACTTTATGGCCATAGAAGATGATGTGGCAAAGGTAGTTATAGCTCCTTCTGTCAAATACAGTTCACCTGCATGTGTAGGCCATGTGGGTAGCACCGTCGCCTCACAGCAAGAAAGTCCTGGGTGGGGCGGTCCGGGTCCTTTCTGTGTGGAGTTTGCATGTTCTCCCCATGTCCGCGTGGGAACTCCGGGTTCTCCGGTTTCCTCCCACAGTCCAAAGACATGCAAGTGAGGTGAATTGGAAATACAAAATTGTCCATGACTGTATTCGATATAACCTTGTGAACTGATGAACCTTGTGTAATGAGTAACTACCGTTCCTGTCATGAATGTAACCAAAGTGTAAAACATGACGTTAAAATCCTAATTAACAAACAAACAAAGTTAATCTAAGTTGCTGTATGTGTATTTTTACGTTTGTTGTTACATGTTGAATAGTCAACACTCTTAATGGCAATAAAATATACTAAATGTAGTTTTAGTGTTTAATAAGCTCTATGTCTGACATACAGAGGTGGGCAGATGAGCTCTTCAGCATGGCCTCCAACCTCCTGGCCCAAAATATGTCCCGGCAGACCTGTTTAGAAAAAGTGTGAGTACCCTCTGCTATTACAAGTTCTAATGTTTCTTGTAGCATTTTTATAACTGCATGCATTACAGTCCTTCTGAGACTACCTGTTCAGAATAAGGGCACTTGGGAGGCATGTAGTGCATGAGATACGTGCATTCTTACTGGATCTAAAGATTTTCTTTGTGCATAACATTTATCCTTTACTTTAGATTCTTTTCACAACTCCCTGTAGAACTATAATGACTCCAGTATAATAATAAAAATGATATACAACTTCAGTGTGGAACAGAACAGCATAATGCACAGCCCAGAGAACTAAATATTTAGAAGTAGGACTTAATATTCTACTAGTGGACAATTTAAGAAGCATTTGTCAGGTAGCTTTTAACAAAAGATAAAGCATTACTTCATTCACACAGTGTTTATTCATATAGTGTATAGTACAGCAACAATAATAATAGATACATTCCACACTTAAACACATACACACCTTCTTTCTTAACTAGTATCATGCAAATAGTTGCACTTTCTATTTTTATATATTCTATTTTTATAGATGCATTAAACACATCAATTGTTTATTTACAGTCCAGAATCTCTGGGCTAATGACATCTCCATATTAGGTGTTACAATGAATAACACTAATGGATGTACGAGTTACAGAGACGCCCTGCTCTATACACCACAAACTTCCAGTGAACCATGCCCCAATTAAAAGCAACTCCTAAGAACTGTGGAAAAAGAGATAAGAATTTTTTTCTGAATTTGGTTTGTTTTGGCCTCAATAAGATAAATAAAATACCAATAAAATGAAGAAAACTGCTATTGTTTACTTATGTGGACACCCTGTAAAGATGTGTGCACAAATCAGATTGTTAGGATAAGCGTACATTGTTTATAGAGCACAGTTGATTCCTGGCTGTGTCCCAAACCGAATCCTAAGTGCTGCATTGTGTGTAACTTTACTGTTATTGGTGCCCATGTTGGACATCATGTTTAGTGGTAGAGTGTGATTTGAAACACTTCTTGTTTCACTGCTACCTTTTCTTTAAACCTGGTCTTCTGGAGTTATACGTTGTACTTTGTACCCGCCCACTCTTAAACAAATATTTCACAAATACTATACTATACATTTCTATACTTTACCAAAACTGTTCTATACTATACTATACTATACTATACTAAAACTATACTAAACTACACTGTACTATACTATACTAAAACTATACTATACACTTCTATACTTTACCAAAACTGTACTGTGCTATACTAAAACTACACTGTTCTATACTATACTAAAACTATACTATAATTTTTTATACTTTACCAAAACTGTACTATACTATACTAAAACTACACAACTACTTCTGTGCTGTACTAAAACTATACTATGCTATATTAAAACTATACTATACTTTTATATACTAAAAGTATACTACACTATACTACAACTATATTATCCTATGCTACACTATACTAAAACTATACTATCTATTTCTATACTTTACCAAAACTGTTCTATACTATACTATACTATACTAAAACTATACTAAACTACACTGTACTATACTATACTAAAACTATACTATACATTACTATACTTTACCAAAACTGTACTGTGCTATACTAAAACTACACTGTTCTATACTATACTAAAACTATACTATAATTTTTTATACTTTACCAAAACTGTACTATACTATACTAAAACTACACAACTACTTCTGTGCTGTACTAAAACTATACTATGCTATATTAAAACTATACTATACTTTTATATACTAAAAGTATACTACACTATACTACAACTATATTATCCTATGCTACACTATACTAAAACTATACTAACTATTTCTATACTTTACCAAAACTATACTATACTATACTAAAACTATACTATACTACACTATACTAAAACTATACTAAACTACACTGTACTATACTATACTATACATTGCTATACTTTACCAAAACTGTACTATACTATACTAAAACTACACTGTTCTCTACTATACTAAAACTATACTATATATTTTTTTATACTTTACCAAAACTGTACTATACTATACTAAAACTACACTTTTCTATGCTGTACTAAAACTATACTGTGCTATATAAAAACTATACTATACTTTTATATACTAAAAGTATACTACACTATACTAAAACTATATTATCCTATGCTACACTATACTAAAACTATACTATACTTTTCTATAGTAAACCTTTTTATGCTATGTTAAACAATATTATCCTATACTAAACTATACTATACTTTTCTATACTAACTAGAACTATATTATACTATACTTATCCATACTAAACTATACTTATAAGTTCTCATAAGAAAAATCCGCACTGACCCCAGCAGAATCATGTAATCATTTGTTTAGCAGTTCATTGTTTTGGGAACCTCAGCAGAAGTTTAAATATCCAAATACTAAGAACCAGATTCATCAGCAGAGCTACAAGAAAGGACCTGTAAGATCAGTAATTTTAGCTACAGCTCATTCATACCAGTGTAACTTTTCCCTGAGCAGATGTTAAAGAAAACAAAAGCAACTGCATAACAGGCATTAATAATTTGCAAAAAGCTACTCATCACTGAGTGCTTAACCATAGCTCAGGTTGCACTCAGGCTATTTTTAGCACATCCTTATGCCATGCCAGTGCAGAGCATCCTGGGATGAATGCATAAAATGTAAATAACACCACACACATATGCACACACACACACATGCTCACACACACATGCACACACACACACAGGCTATAATTAGAAACACGTGGGGACAGACATGCACCACACACACACACACACACACACATTTTGACAGACTATTGTTTATTTAAAGGAAATGATGTCAGCCCATTTTCATGCATGTAAATATGCCAACTGTCAGTGATGTTTGTAGCAGTAAACTTATAAATGATTCTACAGTTTATGATTTTGTCTCACTGACGGGGCTTATTATACAGTGCTGTGGAAAAGTATTTGCCCCTTCTCAGTTTCTTTTGTATTTGCATACTTGTCACACTTGTATGTCACACATGTTTCAGATCATTAAAATACTTATGCTATTAGACAAAGATAACCCAAATAAACACCATGCTTTTTTAAAGGAAAATGTTGTTCAGTCCTACCAGGTCCTGTGTGAAAAAATATTTACTCTCATATCTACTAAATCAAAGGGTAAACCAAATTCACCTGTTGAATCTAAACATCAAAATAATAGAACTGTGTCTTGAAATATGAAGCAGGCTAGAAGGTCTTAAAAAGCAGCGCGTTATGTCACATTTTAAAAAGATTAAAATGCAGATGAGAAACAAAGTCTACCAGTCTGGAAAGGCTTTGGGACTCCAGCAAACCACAGTGAGAGCCATTATTCACAGATGTAGAAAACTTTTGGACAATAGTGAACCTTTAAAAGAGTGTCTGACCAACATTTCACCAAGAATGCATCATCGATTTATCCAGAAGGTCACAAAAGAACCCAGATTAACATTTTAAGAACAGCAGGCCTCACTTGCCTCAGTTAAGGTCAATGTGCACAGCAGTAAGTGCGGTAATTATTTAAGCTGCATTTTTTGTTTTTATGTTGTTTTTATCTTATACAGTGGTGTTCAAAAAAATTGCAGTCCAACACCATTAACCTGATAAATCACTGTTTTTAGTAGAAGTGATATTTCTACATAGCAAAATATTTACTTGAAAGTGTAGTAGAGTAATGACAACAAAACAAACCCAACAATTAGGACATGCATGCCGCTCATTCTGAGTAATCGAAGCATTGATTGAAAGTGGGTTGTTCAAAATAATAGCAGTGAGGAGTTCGATTGGTGAAGTCATTCATTCTGCAGAAGAACGGGTGTCAGTTTTGGTCCTTATTTAAGGTAGGAGGGGGGCAAATGTTGCACAGGTTGGTCATAGCACATTTCCTTCTGAAATACTGGGTAAAATGGGTTGTTCCAGACATTGTTTTGATGAACAGCGTACTTTTATTAAAAAGTTGGTTGTAGAGGAAAAAACATACAGAGAAGTGCAGCAAATTCTAGGCTGCTCAGCTAAAATGATCTCAAATGCCTTGAAGTGACAACCAAAACCTGAAAGACGCAGAAGGAAGCGTGGAACTACTGTTCGAAAGGATCGAAGAATAGCCAAAATGGCAAATACTCAGCCAATGATCACCTCCAGAAAGATCAAGGAACATCTGAAGTTATCAGTGAGTACAGAAGATGATTAAGTGAAGCCAATTTACCAGCAAGAACTCCTTGCAAAGTCCCGTTGTTAAGAAAAAGACGTGTCCTGAATGGGTTCAAATCTGCCAAGGAACACATTGACTGGTCCAAAGAGAAATGGCTCCACATTTTGTGGACTGGTAAAAGCAAAATTGTTCTTTTTGGGTCTAGTGGCCATAGACAGTATGTCAGACGACCCCCGATCACTGAATTCAAGCCACAGTACACTGTGATGACAGTAAAGCATGGTGGTACAAAATGATGATATGGGGATGTTTTTCATACCATGGTGTTACGTCTATTTATCGCATACGAGGGATCATGGATCAGATTAAATATATCAGAATACTTGAGGAGATCATGTTGCCCTATGTCAAAGAAGAAATGTCCTTAAAATGGGTGTTTCAACATGAAAATGACCCAAAACATCTTGGTTACAGACAAACAAGATTGAGGTAATTGAGTAACCAGCCCAATCCCCTGACTTCAATCCCATTGAGAACTTGTGTTCTGATATCTGAAACACGTTTTTTTGAGGCAAAACCCAAAAATTGCAGAAGAACTGTGGAATGTAGTGTAATCATCCTGGACTGGAATACCTGGTCAGAGGTGCCAGAAGTTGGTCGACTCCATGCAACACAGATCTCGGAAACAATTGTTATGCCACTAAATATTAGTTATTATTAGTTAAATATTAAAGTAAAGTGAAACCTCAAACATTTTTTTCAGTTTATAGATAAATTTTTTGAGTTTTTAAAGAAAAATGCTGGCACTGCTATTTTTTTGAACAGCCTAATATTAATTTTTCTTAACTTTCTGTAAAGGATGAACACAAACTGGCTAAATTTTGTTGATGTTTTGAATTAGAATTGAAAGTGGAGTATTTTCAGTGCATTTGCATTTATGGAAATAAAAGTTATTATAATGATTTTGTGCTTTATTCACTTTTTTAAAACCACTGCTATTTTTTTGAACACTACTGTAATAAAATTAGTTGGAAGCTCTAAAACATTTAAAATAAAAAACTTTCACAGCACTGTATTTGCATTGTAAAAGAAATTCATTAATTTTTACAGGTATAGTAGACTGGTGCTGCAGCTCACTCAAGAGGGAAGTATTCCTGTAAAAAAGTGAGTAACACAACAACTACACAACACTTTCCTCTGATCTCCTGCAGATGCTTCTCTGCATGTTTATAATGAATCAAATCTATCATACTGGTACATGTATAAGCCAGAATTACAAATGTGTAAATGTCATCCATTTGTGGACTAGACTAAAGCATTTATTATATATTCACAGATGCTCACAGCACTCAGGTAAAAGTTTTAGTATTTAGTATTAGAAAGGTGGCGCAGTGGGATATTCCGCTGACGCACCAGCACCGAGTTTCTGAACTCCCGGGTTCGAGGCCCGGTGTTGCCACCGGTCGGCTGGGCGCCATCTGGCGGGCATAATTCACAGTGCCTGCAGCAGATACAAATTGGCCACTGTATGTGCAGGGTGGGGACCAGACTATATGTGGGTAGGGTCTTCATACACTGTGTAAGGACACAAATTGGATGCGCTAAATCAGGAGGAAAAATGCTTAAAAAAAATAATAATTTATATATATATATATACAGGGGTTGGACAAAATAACTGAAACACCTGGTTTTAGACCACAATAATTTATTAGTATGGTGTAGGGCCTCCTTTTGCGGCCAATACAGCGTCAATTCGTCTTGGAAATGACATATACAAGTCCTGCACAGTGGTCAGAGGGATTTTAAGCCATTCTTAGTGATAGTGGATAGTGGCCAGGTCACTACGTGATGCTGGTGGAGGAAAACGTTTTCTGACTCGCTTCTCCAAAACACCCCAAAGTGGCTCAATAATATTTAGATCTGGTGACTGTGCAGGCCATGGGAGATGTTCAACTTCACTTTCATGTTCATCAAACCAATCTTTCACCAGTCTTGCTGTGTGTATTGGTGCATTGTCATCCTGATACACGGCACCGCCATTGGATGCACATGGTCCTCCAGAATGGTTCGGTAGTCCTTGGCAGTGACGCTCCCATCTAGCACAAGTATTGGGCCAAGGGAATGCCATGATATGGCAGCCCAAACCATCACTGATCCACCCCCATGCTTCACTCTGGGCATGCAACAGTCTGGGTGGTACGCTTCTTTGGTGCTTCTCCACACCTTAACTTTCCCGGATGTGGGGAAAACAGTAAAGGTGGACTCATCAGAGAACAATACATGTTTCACATTGTCCACAGCCCAAGATTTGCGCTCCTTGCACCATTGAAACCGACGTTTGGCATTGGCACGAGTGACCAAAGGTTTGGCTATAGCAGCCCGGCCGTGTATATTGACCCTGTGGAGCTCCCGACGGACAGTTCTGGTGGAAACAGGAGAGTTGAGGTGCACATTTAATTCTGCCGTGATTTGGGCAGCCGTGGTTTTATGTTTTTTGGATACAATCCGGGTTAGCACCAGAACATCCCTTTCAGACAGCTTCCTCTTGCGTCCACAGTTAATCCTGTTGGATGTGGTTTGTCCTTCTTGGTGGTATGCTGACATTACCCTGGATACCGTGGCTCTTGATACATCACAAAGACTTGCTGTCTTGGTCACAGATGCGCCAGCAAGACGTGCACCAACAATTTGTCCTCTTTTGAACTCTGGTATGTCACCCATAATGTTGTGTGCATTGCAATATTTTGAGCAAAACTGTGCTCTTACCCTGCTAATTGAACCTTCACACTCTGCTCTAACTGGTGCAATGTGCAATTAATGAAGATTGGCCACCAGACTGGTCCAATTTAGCCATGAAACCTCCCACACTAAAATGACAGGTGTTTCAGTTATTTGGTCCAACCCCTGTATATACGTACATATACTGTATATATATATATAGCACATTGAAACTGGGCTCTCAATTGCTGTGTGTGAACTACTTAACAACTCAAACCGAGCGGCTCGAAGAGAGATATCTAGCATGTCAAATACCTGGATCTGTTATATCGAACAGCCAATGAGAATGCAAGATACAGTGTGAGGGGAAACGCAGAGGAGGAGTTGTTAAAAGGTGGGACAGGGGCATAATATAGTTTATATCAGAATACGTCTGCACATACACACACATTTTACAGTATTTCTGACCTTATCAGTTCGCATTGCCAAATCTACTCATATTAATTTCTTTTTTTCTCCTTGATTTTATGCTGCACATCAGCGCACAAACTTTGATCACTCGCTACTTGTTGACGTGCATTTTTGGACATGGTATCATTAAACCTTTCCTCAGTTCTCGTGTTTGTTTTTGTGACAACACGTAGTTTGGGCAACCAGAGAAGCTCGTCTGCGATTCCAGTTGGTGATAGATGGTGTAGTGTGATACCCCCTATCACCGATCAGTCGCGTAGTGTGAAAGCCACACTAACTTGAAAGACTCCTGATTACAAGAGGATCCAGTTGTGTAGTGTGAACTGTACAGAGACCTGACGACTTGGAAAGTCGTGTAGTGTGAACTTGGCATAAAGTTCCTGACTATTTACATCTCTATGCATCTACGTACTTAAGTCATTTAAGTATAAATTAAAGTTATAACAAGTTCGTGTGTGCTCTTCTCTAGTATCTTTCGGGTGTTTTCGGCAGACAGGAAGCGGGTTGAGAACGCTCTGGAGATCTGTGGCCTTCCGTTTGGCAGAGTAAGCATTGATTTATGTTAATAACCACTGCTTTATTTCTTTTTTGTTTACTGCCATTAAAGTATAAAGCTACAGTGTTTTTTAACTAATTGTTTAACCCAATTAGGCAAACTAATTACATTAGTATTAATTACATGCAATCACAAAGTGTACTTTAAAGCTTACATTTTATAATTAGGTATAGTTTATATTTAGTGTATTTTTACATTTGAGCATCTGCAGAAGAAGAAACCTTACAAATTGTAATGTGATGCCTCAGATGAAACTAGATTGCTTTTTTGTGAGGGCCACAATACCCCCGTCAGTAAACATATTGGGTCAGTGTGAAAAATAAACAAATGTTGCTGGGACATTTTGTTAATCGAGAATCATGCTTGTATAGCCTAGTGACCATGGCAACATATGGTACGTTTCCACTCGTCAAGCCCAACTGCTATTAAATCAAATACCACATGATAAACAACATTCACTCATTCACAAAATAGAAGTGTACATAATTAGCACCAGGGCTGAGCGGTGCGTAGCTGTGTTAGAGGTCGTTTGTGATTTGTTGTTGTTGCTGTTGTGATGTGCAGTTAATTAAAACAAAATGTCAGCAGTGCTAATCTCTCAGCTCTGTCGTTAACCATGACGTCAGTGTGTAGCGTTAGCTATTCTCTCTGATAAAAACCCTGCATGGATGTATCAGTCTTATTAAAACTATGGAGTGTCATTAAGTGAATTTTTTATGCGTTTATATGGCTTGAAACTCGGCATTGCCACCGGTCGGCTGGGCACCATCCAGTGGGCATAATTGGCAGTGCCTGCAGCAGACACTAATTGGCCACAGTGTCTGCTAGGGGGCGGGATGACTGGACTATGTGGGTGGGGTCTTCAAACACTGTGTAAAGAACCTGGTTAGCAGATAGAGGTGCCTGTGCAGTGTGCATGGTCGAAAAGAAGGGGTCCGCTAGGACTGCGCATGTGTCGGAGGAGACATGAGCAGCAACATACCCTCCTTGAATGCAAGGAGATCAGGGATCCCCCATCAGTGGAAGACAAATTGACTACGCTAAAATCAGGAGAAAATGATAAAATAAATAGAATATACTGTATATATATATACTTTAGTTGTAAATGTTATGCCAGCTTTGTAACAACAGTTCTGTGAGGACCGTTACCTCTTGCAGGGGCGGCACGGTGGCTCAGTGGGTAGCACTGTCGCCTCACAGCAAGAAGGTCCTGGGTTTGATTTCCAGGTGGAGCAGTCCAGGTCCTTTCTGTGTGGAGTTTGCATGTTCTTACCATGTCTGTGTGGGTTTCCTCCAGGAGCTCCGGTTTCCTCCCACAGTCCAAAGACATGCAAGTAAGGTGAATTGAAGATACAAAATTGTTCATGACTGTGTTTGACATTAAACTTGTCGTGTTTCTGTCATGAATGTAACCGAAGTGTGTACAAAATGATGTTAAAATCCCAATAAATAAACCTATTGCAGCAGGACTTTGCCTCTGTGCAAATCGAAGCCCATAAAAGTCATGTTTTGATGGGTTTGGTGTTAAAATCCCTAGTGGCTTGCACAGAGCCATGACCACAATTACCACATTTTTTTTTAGAAACAATGCAAGCAAATGAGAGTTAATGAGAGTCAACTGAGTGGTGGTGGGGCTTTAATTAGTGACTTTCTGATCAATAGTCCACCACTGTGTTAACACAAGCCCTGAATAATAATGTCAGCTGTAAGCCAGACCATTTCATCTCTAATATTCTTTTAACACGACCTAACAAATTCACCTTTTACTAAATGGGCGCAAATTCCGACAATACTTTGGGGATGAACTGATACTATATTACTGTATGTACAGCATGTACAAATGTTGAGGGTGAATTTTATTTATTTAATTATAACACCATTAATTATTTTAGTTGTGTTATGTTGTGCTACTCATTTCAGCATTATTTTTAATTACATTTATTTAAAGACAGTAATTAGGTTTTATGAAACTTCTGACAATAGTAAAAGAAACATCATCCATGAAACTTTTTCACTTCTCTCCTTTTTAGAAACATTGTTAAAGAAAATGATCTTTAATAGAAACACTGGCTTAGCAGAAATCGTCCTTAAAGACTGCTGGTCCATGTAATTGCCCACGTCTCATTTGGTTGACTTTTTGGCCTTTTTTCATTTAAAGTTTTCTCATGCCAGTCTTGACACAGCAGTTCAGTGCACCTAAGACTTCTTTATTCCCTGCAGAATGATGCAATTCCACTAGAACAGTTCACTCCAGATATATACAGAGTCTTTCTCAATAACATTTGTCCAAGGAAGGACATCGATACCATCTTCTCTGAAATGTAAGTCCCAATTTATTCATCATCCTGTGCAGGTTTATAATCAAAATTGCTCTGTTCCTGTGAATTAGGATGGAAATGTGCCCTTAAAAAACAATGACTCACTGGTAAATGTGAAATTTCATGCTGCCACATTGTTCCCATAAATTAATGAAGTAATTGTCAAGAGATGTGATATAAAAGGTATCTGTGATACTGTGTGACAGATTGAAGGTCACAAGGATAATAGTAGAGATGATTTAGCTTTTAAACATTTAAATAGTTGTTAAAGCTTTACCTCTTTAAGCTTTATCTCTTCCTCTCTGGTCTTTCTGTTAATCAGAAGTCTTCATACAGACCTTCAAAACTTAAAACTTAAAAACATGGTATTTATATAGATTTAACTCCCTTTGGATGACTGACCTGGGTTGACATTTGAGTTAAACTAGTTATTGCAATGCGGGCCATAATGTTCTATTAACAAAATACCTACCAACCTGCTAACTGTATAGCTTTGGCTACTCTTAAATAGATTACCAAACAAATAGATTTCACTTCCCAAGACCAATACAAGCCTATTTTAGCAGTTAGCTAAACAGCCTGCTAGCGAATGTTATCAGTTAAGATTGTTAGCACATACAATAAATAGCTAGACAGCCTGTTAACTTTTTAAGAATTAGATATTGTTGTATTCCAAGTCACATACTGAATCCTTTAATTATAATTTTATGTTTTAGCGGGGGGTATAAATATAAATATCTAAGTCTTATTTTTATCCTGGTGCAAGATTTTTAGCAAGCAATTGCTAAGAGAAAAAATGCTAACATATATGTTTGTACTACTTTTAGCATAAGGGAAAGTGCTAATAGCTTTGTTAACCACTTTGACAATTTGACAAATAAATTTAATATTGAACTCACTGCTCCTCTCTCTTCTTATAATATTTATTATTTATTTATTCCCACTGTAGTGGTGCTAAGAGCAGACCGTACCTTACAGTAGATCAAATTACTGATTTCATCAACAACAAGCAGCGGGACCCCCGGCTGAACGAGATCCTGTACCCTCCACTTAAACCTGAGCAAGTGCAGGCACTGGTGGAGAGATATGAACCGGACATCATGCTCTACCAGAGAGGTCAGTTACTACAACCACCCGCCAGCAATATAATAGCTATAATAAATAATGTTCCTGGTAATTTATATGGCAAGAGTGAACAACTGCAGCTGTGCTTAAGGTGAAGTTAAGTGGTTTAAAAGCACATTTACTGAGGGGTACTTGCCCTGGCAGGGTCATTGCCATGGTAATGGCTCAGCGAGATGCAGGAATGGAATGTTGCTTGAGAGATGAGATACAATAAAGTCTGATTGAGATACAGGTAAAAGTGGTATGGATTTTTTTTTTCTTTAGGATTTATTTCTATTTCATTTATAGTCCCCACAACATTGTCTAGACACACACACTACACACATGATCTTACTACATGACAACATTTCTGCAGAACTTTTGTAGAACTGACTAGTAAATTGTAAGTGCAAACCAGACTAAAACCCAGCAGTTTAGTGTGCACACTTTTAACATCCAGAAATACACTGATTAGCCATAACATTAAAACCACCTCCTGGTTTCTATACTCACTGTCCATTTTATCAGCTCCACTTACCATATAGAAGCACTTTGTAGTTCTACAATTACTGACTGTAGTCCATCTGTTTCTCTGCATGCTTTGTTAGCCCCCTTTCATGCTGTTCTTCAATGGTCAGGACTCTCCAAGGACCACTACAGAGTAGATATTATTTAGATGGTGGATCATTCTCAGCACTGCAGTGACACTGACGTGGTGGTGGTGTGTTAGTGTGTGTTGTGCTGGTATGAGTGGACGAGACACAGCAGCACTGCTGGAGTTTTTAAACACCTCACTGTCACTGCTGGACTGAGAATAGTCCACCAACCAAAAATATATCCAGCCAACAGTGCCCTGTGGGTAGCATCTTGTGACCACTGAAGATGACCAACTCAAACAGCAGCAATAGATGAGGGATCGTCTCTGACTTTACATCTACAAGGCGGACCAACTAGGTAGGAGTGTCTAATAGAGTGGACAGTGAGTGGACACAGTATTTAAAAACACAACGCACAACACACACTAACACACCACCACCATGTCAGTGTCACTGCAGTGCTGAGAATGATCCACCACCCAAAAAATACCTGCTGTGTGGTGGTCCTTTGGGGGTCCTAACCATTGAAGAACAGGGTGAATTATTTTTTAATTAACCTTTTCCTATCTTACTGCCAGCCCACTGGCCCGGACCAAAATGTTGTTGCAATCTTTCGGCCAGTATGGCTGGCCCGCTGGGGGAACTCTTTACATATTTATACATACTATGATGGGTAAAGAATAAGGAAAGATCTACATCTGCCAGTTAAGACAGATATTATAGGGGCTGAGCTCCTCTGAAATATGTTCATGCCTTACCTTCTTCTGATCAATGCCTGTTAGGTATCTCATCTGTTGTCCACATATCTGCCTGGGATTCCTTCAAGTTTTCAGATTTCCTTTCATTTCATTTCAATAAACAAGCATTAAATAATCTTTTGGCACCCATTTTTAGGCACAATTCAGTCATGCTCTGCACGAAAAACATTATCTATAAAACTGGTATATGAACAGTTAAAACTTTGCATACTTGTCAAGGTATTTAAATTCTTTATTTAATCTGATGCTTAAAAGCGTCTGCAGAACGGGAGAGTTCATGTTGCCTGGTCTAGAAAAATACATAAAAAATGAGTGTGATGAGCCACAGCTTTAGTAGATGAAGTAGTTATACTGGACACACTGTTGTGACAGATCGTGGTGGTGGCAGATGCAAATTTTGCCCCTTGCCATGTCCATACTACAGTAGACTCGCTGTTATGTCCTAAACTCTGCATTCTGTTCAGATCACAAACACACACACACACACACACAAACACCACATATGGGATTTTAATCTTAGAATTATAATTAATTGGGACGGGCAGAGAAATGCTCAGGATGATGTTTTGTCTCTGTAAGTTTATTCTCAGTTGGTGGTAAAGCCCCTGGCTTATATTTTACAAATCAGAACCCAAGTAAACATTTCTTTCCATACATGGCCTGATTTCAAAGTCAGAACACTTTATATTATTATTCTTTTTTTTTATTGAGATTCTCTTTGCACTGCAGCAGCTGTCAATAAAGTGTATGCAGTAAAGTGAACTCTAGTCTTTGTACTACACCTCAGGCTCTGTAAATGTAAGGAATAAACAAAGTATGAGAACTCTCAACATACAATCAATCAGGACAGGGAGATGTTTTACTTTCCTGTCAGCTTTGTTACCCTCTCCTGCACTGGCATTCAGGGGTTCTGGCTTGAGCAGTGTGTGCGTGTGTTTCAGTTACATATCCATGGAAGAATTTGATTTGTAAAACAACTAGCTTTAGCCACCTTCTGGTAAAATTGCTGACAACATTTGGAATGGGCATAATTAAATTGCTGGCTGGTGGGTCACTTATCATTCACTGAGTGATTTAATGTGACAACATTATGAGAGTTGGTCCTGTTATCAAATGTATTTTGCCTGAGGTGTCTAAGCAACTGATCTGCCTAAATGTTTTCTGAACATTCTGAAAGACTATTTTTAAGTTACTGTTTTTTTACACTCTAGAACAGGGCTTCTGTTTAACTACATTTACATTTTCGGCATTTGGCAGGCACTTTTATCCAAAGCGACTTACAGCCCTGTGGCAGCGTACTGCCTATGCAATTGAGGGTTAAGTGACAACCTGGAAGTGGTGGGGCTTGAACCAGCGACCTTTTGATTACTAGTGCACTACCTTAATCACTAGGCTACAATTGATTGTGGAAAGATGCTGCTGCACCTCTCACTGCTAAAATAACTGTGCTGAGGTTCAGGTGATCTGTATTGTATTTGCACTCTTTTTCTTTCAGCATAGTTTCAGTATATTCAGTATTCAGTATATAGTTTCAGTTCAATAAACATAATATAACTGAAGGGAACCTGAGTAACAACTCAACACATTCTGTAAAACATTTTTTCGTATGTATAAAGGTCTGAGGTATAAAGCCTGTTTTACTGTAATAACTGGAGCACCACCTTTCTATCATTTATTCTTTTATATTGCTGTGAAAAAAATTTGCCCAATCATATTTGCAGAAATCCGTTAATTTGGACACTGTTAGATTTTCAGGAATTAAAACCAAGCAGCTTAAAAGAACAGAATGAACAGAAATCCACTTTAACATGTATTTACCATTACACCAACAAAACCGAAGACTATTTGGTTGACAGGTAGAGAGTTGAGCCTGGGAAACAACTTTTTTTTTATATTCATAACTAAATAAAGGCACTAAGGGGTAAATAATGCTCCCTCACTAATGCTGGGATCCAGGGTTTGAATCCCCAGAAATGGATCAGGCATCTACATACAGATATGATTGCCATCTACATCCTGTCCAGGTTGTGTCACTGAGAACTGCTTGTTTCAAGTCTTTCCATAGCATCTTAAACTTCAGGACTTCAGTTTCGTTTTGATTTAGTCATGCAAGTGTGAACATGCATACAATTACGTCTGACAGATGACAGAGTTTTACTACATAATAAAATTCATAATTCATTTTTTCTGGATGTTTTTGTGAATCCCTAGATGAGTTATTGCTTAATTCTCTCACAGTGGTTTTGGTGGCTATGTATGGAAGTAAATCTATGGAAGTAAATCTGTCTCATCAGATTTTGAATTTAAAAGCCTTTGAATTTTGATTACTGAACTTTAAGCCTTTGAATTTTGATTACTGAACTTTTTTGCCTCAACCCACACATTTTACAATAACTATGGAAGTAAATCTGTCTCATCAGATTTTGAAATTTAAAAGCCTTTGAATTTTGATTACTGAACTTTAAGCCTTTGAATTTTGATTACTGAACTTTTTTGCCTCAGAATTCAACCCACACATTTTACAATAACTCATTTTCACTTTCATTTTTTGATGTTAACAAATTCAAAATCAAAAATTCAAGTTTATAAAATTCAAATAATATATATTCAGGTTGCTCAAATTCGATAGGTCAAATTCAGATCACAAAATTCAGATTAAAAAATTCAGACTAAACATCCGGGACACGCAGGATGAGCAATCGATTCCAGAGCCGTAGAGAGAACAGAGTAGCGACACTCCCATAGAGAACCGCTGTGACGGGGGCGGGACATTTCTCTGCACAGCTCCGGGTGGAGCTCTGTTCATTTCCACTACTGAGCAGCATTTTCAGCTGTATGTTGCTTTGTTTTAAAGAAATAATGAATTTGATGTCATTAATATACTTAATACTGTTATTGTTTAGCATTTGCTCAGCACTAAATGTTACATGTTTATCTTATTTAATAGGTATAACTGAATTTAGCTCATTCAGTTAAGCTTAATTAATGCCACTAGAGTCTTTTCACCTTAAAATGAGGTGATTAATCAAGAGTCTTGTTACAGAAATGATAATAAAACATTAGAGCCATAATAAATCATGCTACTTTTACTTTCACACTTAAGTACATTTGAAGGTAAATACTTTAGTACTTTTACTCAGTGAAGTGGAGGTAAAGAGTATTTTACTTTTACTACTACTTTTACTGGAGTAATATTTTACCTTGGATATCTCTACTTTAACTCAACTACATGGTTTGTGTACCTTGTCCACCACTTACATTAGACAAAATGAACTAGTGCATATTATTATGAATTAATTCATGTATTACATGTAGGAATGAATTATTAATCACTCATGAAATAAGAGATGAATGAAGCTATTTCATGTACCTGCACAATAATGTTAAAGGTACGGTAGTGTGTTTATAAATCTGTTCATTCAGTGCAGGTAAACATTATGAATCCAGCCACATGGCTCAGTGTTTAACCAAAATGATGATTATTATTATTATTATGAATCCTCAGGAAAGTGAAGGGAGATTATAGTTTATGCAAAAAAAAAGAAAGAAAAAAAGCTCTTTAATCTCTGTACTGTATATTGTTTATACTACTTAATGATATGGCATTATTTAATGTATGCTAATATAATGTACTGTGTGTTAACAAGAACGATCTATTCATTATAAGTCATTATAAACATCAATCTTTCACTTCATATACCAAATGCAGTAAATGTAAAGGCAGTTGAAAATACCCAGAAATTGTACAAATGTTTATTATTTAGTGTTTAATACTTCATTCACTGCTGCTTGTCCCATCCCAGCTAGCCTTGTAATTGTGGCCCACTTCCGGCGCAGCTGGGCCGGAATAGCCCCCAAAACACTGCGATACCATTTATTTCCCGTTTTCTTCTCCTTTCACATCCTCATAGATAAAATAATACATTTATTCTACAGATTAACTACAGATTAACTACAGATTAACTACAGATTGTGCAGCAGAAAGTATTTTATTAAGATAATTGCAGCAAGTATAATAATAATAATAATAATAATCAGAATATTAAAAATAAGACAAATTATAAAAGTGAAACAAAATGACAACTATATTAATATTATATATAGAAAATAACATATAATTGCATATAAGAATGATAATTATCAAAGTGAACAATATTGTAAATATACATACTATACTACGCATACACAATACTACTAAACATACTACTACTACAACTACATCTACTAATACAGCCTACATACATACCATAAATATTTTACACACACACACACACACACACATATATATATATATATATACAGTGGTGGAAATAAGTATTTTATATTATTAATTATTATTATTAAGTATTTAATACACTATTGAATGAGCTTTAATTATTTTGCAGCTGTTGGCTAATGCAAGAAACTGTTTACCTTTTAGCTAACGTTACCTGAAGTGTATTAGTTCAGACTACCAGTTAACCTGAAACTCAATAGATAACATTACCTAACAGTTTCCATTTCCAAATTGCTCTCTATCTTAATCCAAAACTCATTAATAGACTTTCTGCTTACATTTTGCTAAGTAAAATGTTAAGATTCAACGTTAATTTACCAAACACGAACAAATAATTAGTCCTCTTTTTTAACGGCTCGCATCGCACTGTTGCTATGGTGACGTTGTTCCGCGTCTCTACGAGCACCAGCCAAACCCAGCTGTGGTAACAACTGGACCGGATCTGGCTACACTGATTCTGGCCGATTCTGACACTCGGCCGACTGTGCCGATAGAAAAGAGGGAGCTGGACCAGATGATTGTGCTAGCTGGGATATGAGAACATGACAGCGCGGGGTTTTTTGAAACTATTGGATGGATACATAAACCACGTGACCGTGTGGCGGCGAGAACAAGGATTGTCGCAACTCTCTCTATCTACGGCTCTGATCGATTCTGTCTCAAATCGAACCGACACCCAGCCAATCAAGTTACACTCCAGCGATCAAGTGACAACGAAGCGGCTTCGTTTACAGCAGAGCCGTAGAGAGAGAGAGTTGCGACACTTCTTGTTCTCGCGGTCACGTGGTTTATGTACCCCTCCAGTAGTTCCAAACAAACCCGGCGCTGTCATGGGACAAGCAGCAGTGAGTGAAATATTAAAAGGCAAATAATAAAATATTGTACAATTTCTGGGTATTTTCACCTGCCTTTACATTTACTGCATCTGCTTTAATGTCAGTTTGGTATATGAAGTGGAAGATTTTTATAATGACTTAATAGGTTGTTCTTGTTAACACACAGTACATTATATTAGCATACATTACATAATGTGATATCATTAAGTAGTATAAACAATATACAGTACAGAGATTAAAGAGCTTTTTTTCTTTCTTTTTTTTTGCATAAACTATAATCTCCCTTCACTTTCCTGAGGATTCATAATAATAATAATAATCATCATTTTGGTTAAACACTGAGCCATGTGGCTGGATTCATAATGTTTACCTGCACTGAATGAACAGATTTATAAACACACTACCGTACCTTTAACATTATTGTGCAGGTACATGAAATAGCTTCATTCATCTCTTATTTCATGAGTGATTAATAATTCATTCCTACATGTAATACATGAATTAATTCATAATAATATGCACTAGTTCATTTTGTCTAATGTAAGTGGTGGACAAGGTACACAAACCATGTAGTTGAGTTAAAGTAGAGATATCCAAGGTAAAATATTACTCCAGTAAAAGTAGTAGTAAAAGTAAAATACTCTTTACCTCCACTTCACTGAGTAAAAGTACTAAAGTATTTACCTTCAAATGTACTTAAGTGTGAAAGTAAAAGTAGCATGATTTATTATGGCTCTAATGTTTTATTATCATTTCTGTAACAAGACTCTTGATTAATCACCTCATTTTAAGGTGAAAAGACTCTAGTGGCATTAATTAAGCTTAACTGAATGAGCTAAATTCAGTTATACCTATTAAATAAGATAAACATGTAACATTTAGTGCTGAGCAAATGCTAAACAATAACAGTATTAAGTATATTAATGACATCAAATTCATTATTTCTTTAAAACAAAGCAACATACAGCTGAAAATGCTGCTCAGTAGTGGAAATGAACAGAGCTCCACCCGGAGCTGTGCAGAGAAATGTCCCGCCCCCGTCACAGCGGTTCTCTATGGGAGTGTCGCTACTCTGTTCTCTCTACGGCTCTGGAATCGATTGCTCATCCTGCGTGTCCCGGATGTTTAGTCTGAATTTTTTAATCTGAATTTTGTGATCTGAATTTGACCTATCGAATTTGAGCAACCTGAATATATATTATTTGAATTTTATAAACTTGAATTTTTGATTTTGAATTTGTTAACATCAAAAAATGAAAGTGAAAATGAGTTATTGTAAAATGTGTGGGTTGAATTCTGAGGCAAAAAAGTTCAGTAATCAAAATTCAAAGGCTTAAAGTTCAGTAATCAAAATTCAAAGGCTTTTAAATTTCAAAATCTGATGAGACAGATTTACTTCCATAGGTGGCTGCTTGATTTTGGTAAGCACAGAGATTAGTTGGTTTTGTACCTTAGAGGACTGGCTGAATATGGCAAACTATTTCACTGACTAAATGTGCAATTACTTTTTCTATTTAAAAAAGTGTTTTGTTGTGTAATTTGTTGTGTTTTGTTTCCATGCCCACGTGCCATGCTTTTGTGGCCAGCATGGAGCCATGCAGGTGCAGATGACTGACAGTGGCATTTCCTTTAATCATGCAATTTCCCCAGCTCCATCAGCTTCCTGCTGGCCATAATGGCATGGCAGGTGGGCATAATTCTGAGGCATGCACCCCCTGTCGGTCGCTTAGGCAGATGGGCTCATTACACTCTATCAGTGTTTTGTTTATGGTTTGTTTAATGATCTAAAAGCATGAGGTTTAATGAATATATAACAACCAGAGCAGTTTAAAAGAGGGCATTGTTTTTTCTGTTTTTACACCTTTACTAGTCTTTATTACTACATTAGTCAACTGAATTCTGTTTATATTTCTTTAGTCCTCAATCTTTTATGCCAGAGAGAGAGAACCACAGAATCTGCTCTCAACAGGTTGTAAAGTTATTGTCCTGCTGAGACGAAGCTGCTCTTTATTGCCTCATTAGTGTGAAATGTTCAGATGTCAGAGGAAATTACTGTTAATTATGCTGTAGAAGTCTTCTGAGGGCATGACAGGATTAATTACTGTAAAGTGGCCAGAGGGACTGAGAGATCTTCAGCAGACCGGAACTGTACCTGGAGAAAATGAAGAAAGGGAAAAATGAGCTGTCTTTCTTATCAGCACTCACTTATTAGGAGATGAGACACCTACATTTTTTTGCAAGCCTTGGATGTCGCTGGCCATCACACTAATTGATGGATAACTTGGGCTAAATTCCTTCTAGCTACAGGAAATTGTCTATTATTGTTTTTATTCAGTAGAACCACACTCTTTGGATCTACATAGTACAGTTTAAAATGAATCTGTTGGTGTTGCTTAATCCATTTTTGGAGTTTTTGGGGGTAGAAGGTACCCTCAGACCCTCCCAATTAGTAAAAACAACAGTTTGGGGGGTCGTTAGTTAACTATAATTTCAGGCAAAACTCAGAAAGTAGCTGAAGTTAGCTTCTATATATATATATATATATATATCAGCCATAACATTAAAACCACCTCCTTGTTTCTAAACTCACTGTCCATTTTCAGCTCCACTTACCATATATAAGCACTTTGTAGTTCTACGATTACTGACTGTAGTCCATCTGTTTCTCAGCATGCTTTGTTAGCCCCCTTACACCCTGTTCTTCAATGGTCAGGACCCCCACAGGACCACCACAGAGCAGGTATTATTTAGGTGGTGGATGATTCTCAGCACTGCAGTAACAGTGACATGGTGGTGGTGTGTTAGTGTGTGTTGTGCTGGTATGGGTGGACAAGACACAGCAGCACTGCTGGAGTTTTTAAACACCTCACTGTCACTGCTGGACTGAGAATAGTCCATCAACCAAAAATATCCAGCCAACAGCGCCCCGTGGGCAGCGTCCTGTGACCACTGATGAAGGTCTAAAAGATGACCAACTCAAACAGCAGCAATAGATGAGCCATCATCTCTGACTAGGTAGGAGTGTCTAATAGAGTGGACAGTGAGTGGATGCGGTATTTTAAAAACTCCAGCAGCGCTGCTGTGTCTGATCCACTCATACCAGCACAACACACACTAACACACCACCACTATGTCAGTGTCACTGCAGTGCTGAGAATGATCCACCACCCAAATAATACCTACTCTGTGGTGGTCCTGTGGAGGTCCTGACCATTGAAGAAATTAGCCTTTTTAGCCTGGGTGAAAGCAGGCTAAAAAAAGTATGCAGAGAAACAGATGGACTACAGTCAATAATTGTAGAACTACAAAGTGCTTCTATATGGTAAGTGGAGCTGATGAAATGGACAGGGAGTGTAGAAACAGCTGTAAAATTTTCAAAAGAAAAAAAGACTTTGCTCTCAGGAGACATGTAAACCCATGTAAACACCCACATCTGTCTATTCGGAGCAAGAAGGTGTTTTAGAAAGTTTTTTTTTAAAATCCTGCACAGCTATAGAGAGAAATTACACAGACAGGTTACATTTAATTGGATCTTAACTCTCGATATAGCTTTCACAGAGCCGTAGTACTTTCATCAGTAATACAGGTGAAGAGTAGGTGCTGCACAGTTACATAGGTCTACAGGACCTGGATTTGATCCTTGCCTTTGGTAATTGTCTGTAAATAATATTGGATTTTTGTGCATATCTGTGTGAGCTACATCAGAAGAATAGTCTCATTTCCTACAACTTCCCAAAACATGCAGAATACCCTGTGGACTGGCTCCTGTAAATTTTTCCTGGAATTGAGTGGTTTATAGGTGAGTACGTTGTGCCCTGCCATGGATTGTGAATTGGTGCCCTGTCAGGGGAGTATATCTGCCTTGCACTTAGGCTTTCCAGTAGGTACAAGAACTGTTGCGACTTTAAAGGATGAAGCAGTTTGTAAGAATCATTGATTGATGATACTGTTTGCTCCAGCTCACTTTAGCCAAATTACTGACTTTACCTTTAATGGTCTCTTTGGACTTTAAATCATGGGCTGTAATTCTTTTATACTGATCAATCATTCACTTTAAAAGTTATAAATCAAAGTAAACATTGTGCACTATTTTATTTTTGCACTGTTTTATTTCATATTCATTTAAATATGGTCCAGTGCCAAAAAATCTAATCCCTGCTTATTTAATTACAGAATCACCATTGTGTACCAGTATAAATTAAATTGTATTCTTTTTTTATTTTTTCTTTCCCCTTCAGGTCAGATCTCTGTGGAAGGCTTTGCGAGATATCTATTTGGTGAGGAAAATAGCATCATACCCCCAGAGAAGCTGGATCAGAGTGAAGACATGACATTTCCAATGTCGCACTATTTTATTAACTCCTCCCATAACACCTACCTCACAGGTTAGTTAACCAGGCAGTGCCACAAAAATACTTAATTCAGTCAGACTGCTCATTTGTTTCTCAGTAATCATGAAAATTCATGTTTGTAAGTATGTAGACACGGGCGCCTAGGTGGCACAGTAGGATAATCGGCTAGCACAGTGGTCCCTAACCTTTTTTGCACAACGGACTGGTTTCATATAAGCTATATTTTCACGGACCAGCGGAGGCGGAAGGATTTAACTACACTGCTCAGAAATGATTGTAATTAACTTTTTTTTCTCCAACGAGATTCTGCTCCCACCAATGGGTGATAGGAGACAATAAGACCAAGGTGTTTTGGAAATAAAAGCAGTGAAAACTGAAAACTGCTTTTCTAGAGATCTCTTGGCTCTGCTACCGGTCGGCTGGGCACCCTCTAGCAGGCATAATTGGCTAGGGTTGGCTTCCACTCTGCTGGGTGGGAAAGACCGGACTAAGGGGTGGGGTGATGAATGCTGTGTAAGGACCTTGTTTGCCCGTACGTGAAGCTGACTTCTCGTGCAAATCCACTGAAGTATGGGAGAATAAGAAGAGATTGGTTGACTGCGAACACGTCAGAAGGAGTGTGTGTCAGGCAAATATACACCCTCCTTGGATGCCTGGGGTCCCCAGCAGCAGATTGGCTACCCTAAATTGGGAGAAAAGGGGTAAAATGCATAAAAAGAATTAAAAAAAAGTATGTAGACACTTTATAATTATTAAGTGCACTTGTTGCAGACATCCATTGCTAACAGGTATGTAAAATATACAAGTCCATGTTTTTGGCCAAATTTGAGAAAGGCCCTATCCTGTTCTAGCATGACTGTGCCTCGTTCAGTGGCCGGCACAAAACCAAGACCACAGCCATGTCTGAGGTTACAAATGCTCTTTTGACTGAATATGCACACATACCCACATTTTTAAATTAGTGGAGGCAACTCCATATTAAGGGTGGCACAGTGGCTTAGTGGGTAGCACTGTCGCCTCACAGCAAGAAGGTCCCGGGTTTGATCCCCAGGCGGTGCAGTCCAGGTCCTTTCTGTGCGGAGTTTGCATGTTCTCCCCGTGTCTGTGTGGGTTTCCTCCGGGAGCTCCGGTTTCCTTCCACAGTCCAAAAACATGCAGTCAGGTTAATTGGAGACACTGAATTTCCCTATAAGTAAATGGGTGTGTGTGTGTGTGTGTGTATGTGTGTCTGCCCTGCGATGGACTGGCGTCCCATCCAGGGTGTTACTGTGTGCCTTGTGCCCAGTGGAAAGCTGGGATAGGCTTCAGCACCCAGGCGACCCTAATTGAATAAGCGGATAAGAAAATGAATGAATGAATATATGAATGAACTCCATATTAACATCCATGGTTTTGGAGTAGGATGTGTACTACACTTATGGTCAAGTTTCCACATACTTTTGGGTATATAATTTACACTGGGCTGTGAAACATGGTAAATGTCCAGGATATATACCTAACTGCACAAGTTCACTTTACTCTCCCAGATGTTTCCTGCAAAGTTAAATATTTTTGTGTGGAAAATAACAAAAAAAATGTTAATTGCTTGTTCTGATGAACTGTTCTATTAAATAATTCTGGATGTTCTAATGAACTCTTCTATTTCCAGATCAAGGCATTCGTTGTAAAGTTGGGCAAATCCAGTCAATTGTTAGGAAACTTTGCATTATAAGATATGACTTCTCTGGTAATTGGAAGTGAAAAAAGAGAAAAATGCATTTCCTGAAAATACTAAAAGGATTTTGTCTAAAAAAAATTACCACTGAATTGTCTCCAATGATTCTGATTGTGCTGCAGCATTACAATTCTAATAGGCAAATAATTGCTTTGCAAATGATGGTAATACAGTTAGAGCCCACCCCATTACTGTTTTACCAAGAATACTGAGATTGCTTAGTGTGTGCGTGTGTGTGTGTGTGTGTGTGTGTGTGTGTGTGTGTGTGAGTGAGTGTGTGTGTGTGAGTGAGTGTGAGAATAATATGCGGTGGGAATAATAAAATCACAATGTTTTAAGACAATCCAAAACATATCAGAATATTGACATTTTCTCATACAGGATAGGCAACAGAATAATGTCATAAAAAAATAGAAAAGTCATTTCCTAATGGGTTTTGTTTTCTTATTTTCATATTTCATATTAAGTAGAAATGAAACAATATGCACACAAATTGTAATATCAAATGAATAATAAATACAAAGTGAGTTAGTCAGGTTTATTAGTGTAAAGATAATACTCGTAATACTCTCAATGAATGTTGACACTCCTTCAAGGGGCAGCACTGTGGCTTTCCTCCCACAGTCCAAAGACGTGCAAGTGAGGTGAATTCTAGATATAAGTTGTCTGGGCAGCACGGTGTCTAAGTGGGTAGCACTGTTGCCTCACTGCAAGAAGGTCCTGGATTTGATCCCCAGGTGGGGCGCTTCAGTTCCTTTCTGTGTGGAGTTTGCATGTTCTCCCCGTGTCCGCGGGTTTTCTCCGGGTGCTCCGGTTTCCTCCCACAGTCCAAAGATATGCAAGTGAGGTGAATTGGAGATACTAAATTGTCCATGACTGTGTTCGATATAACCTTGTGAACTGATGAACCTTGTGTAATGAGTAACTATCGTTCCTGTCATGAATGTAACCAAAGTGTAAAACATGACGGGAAAATCATAATAAACAAAACAACAAACAAATTTGTCCATGACTGTGTTTGCCATTAAACTTAAATGGATGAATCTTGTGTAATCAGTGATGAATGTATGATAAATCCTGTCATGAATGTAACCAAAGTGTGTAAAACATGACACTAATATATATATATATACAGTGTATCACAAAAGTGAGTACACCCCTCACATTTCTGCAGATATTTAAGTATATCTTTTCATGGGACAACACTGACAAAATGACACTTTGACACAATGAAAAGTAGTCTGTGTGCAGCTTATATAACAGTGTAAATTTATTCTTCCCTCAAAATAACTCAATATACAGCCATTAATGTCTAAACCACCGGCAACAAAAGTGAGTACACCCCTAAGAGACTACACCCCTAAATGTCCAAATTGAGCACTGCTTGTCATTTCCCCTCCAAAATGTCATGTGATTTGTTAGTGTTACTAGGTCTCAGGTGTGCATAGGGAGCAGGTGTGTTCAATTTAGTAGTACAGCTCTCACACTCTCTCATACTGGTCACTGAAAGTTCCAACATGGCACCTCATGGCAAAGAACTCTCTGAGGATCTTAAAAGACGAATTGTTGCGCTACATGAAGATGGCCAAGGCTACAAGAAGATGCCAACACCCTGAAACTGAGCTGCAGCACAGTGGCCAAGATCATCCAGCGTTTTAAAAGAGCAGGGTCCACTCAGAACAGACCTCGCGTTGGTCGTCCAAAGAAGCTGAGTGCACGTGCTCAGCGTCACATCCAACTGCTGTCTTTGAAAGATAGGCGCAGGAGTGCTGTCAGCATTGCTGCAGAGATTGAAAAGGTGGGGGGTCAGCCTGTCAGTGCTCAGACCATACGCCGCACACTACATCAAATTGGTCTGCATGGCTGTCACCCCAGAAGGAAGCCTCTTCTGAAGTCTCTACACAAGAAAGCCCACAAACAGTTTGCTGAAGACATGTCAACAAAGGACATGGATTACTGGAACCATGTCCTATGGTCTGATGAGACCAAGATTAATTTGTTTAGTTCAGATGGTCTCAAGCATGTGTGGCGGCAATCAGGTGAGGAGTACAAAGATAAGTGTGTCATGCCTACAGTCAAGCATGGTGGTGGGAATGCCATGGTCTGGGGCTGCATGAGTGCAGCAGGTGTTGGGGAGTTACATTTCATTGAGGGACACACAAACTCCAATATGTACTGTGAAATACTGAAGCAGAGCATGATCCCCTCCCTCCGGAAACTGGGTCGCAGGGCAGTGTTCCAGCATGATAATGACCCCAAACACACCTCTAAGACGACCACTGCTTTATTGAAGAGGCTGAGGGTAAAGGTGATGGACTGGCCAAGCATGTCTCCAGACCTAAACCCAATAGAACATCTTTGGGGCATCCTCAAGCGGAAGGTGGAGGAGCGCAAAGTCTCGAATATCCGCCAGCTCCGTGATGTCGTCATGGAGGAGTGGAAAAGCATTCCAGTGGCAACCTGTGAAGCTCTGGTAAACTCCATGCCCAGGAGAGTTAAGGCAGTTCTAAGAAATAATGGTGGCCACACAAAATATTGACACTTCAGGAACTTTCACTAAGGGGTGTACTCACTTTTGTTGCCGGTGGTTTAGACATTAATGGCTGTATATTGAGTTATTTTGAGGGAAGAATAAATTTACACTGTTATATAAGCTGCACACAGACTACTTTTCATTGTGTCAAAGTGTCATTTTGTCAGTGTTGTCCCATGAAAAGATATACTTAAATATCTGCAGAAATGTGAGGGGTGTACTCACTTTTGTGATACACTGTATATATTGTCTTTATGCATTTTCTCGCCTTTTTCTTCCTTTTTCGCGTGTCCAATTGCCCCAAGCATCATGCTTCCTCTCCACCAATGCCGATCTCTGCTCTGATTGAGGAGAACGAAGCTCCGACACGTGGGCAGCATGCCGTATGCAGCTTATCACCTGCACTTTGACGAGTGCAGTGCAGCCTAGCTGCGTGTATGGAGGGACACACCCTAAGAGCACTCTTTTTCTTATCTCTGTGCAGGCACCATCAATCAGCCAGCAGAGGTCGTAATTGCACCAGTCATGAGAGAGAGAGAGAGACCCTATATGAACAACAGGCCAATCGTTGTTCATGTGGCCGCTCAGACTTAGCCGGCAAGGCAGAGCTGAGATTCGATACGATGTATTCAAGATACCAGCTCTGGTTCCAGCGTGTGTTTTTACCACTGTGCCACCTGAGCGGCCAACACTGAAGACATTTAACGATGATCCATCACAGGATGCCGCCTAAATTTCAGCCCTGTTAGAACAGCCATGATCACTTCAAGAGCTGGTATTAGAAAGTAGGAATGTATATTTATAACCGAGCATCCACACAAAAGTCTAAGATCACCATGGGCATGTGATATAAAGTCCATAACCAGTGGACTATAGAGCATGATCTGGAATGCTGTAGTTTGTGAAGTTTGATGTGGCAGAACTTGTTGCCCTGCACACAGGGGATGGAATAAAAACTAATGTTCACATGTCCTCCAAAATCTAGTGGGAATCCTTCCCAAAATACTGCAAATCAGTGACCAACCTTTAACTCAGGGTTTGGGATGAGCTGTTCACCACACAGTTATGTACACAATGTTTATTCTTTCACATACTTTTGGCCTCTGATGGCGGCTCTGCTACGTTCTGAGTGTGTGTGTTTTCTGAGCAGCAGGCCAGCTGGCAGGGAACTCTTCGGTGGAGATGTACAAGCAGGTGCTGCTTTCAGGCTGCCGCTGTATAGAGCTGGACTGCTGGAAGGGCCGCACAGCAGAGGAGGAACCAATCATCACCCATGGTTTCACCATGACCACCGAGATCTCCTTTAAGGTAAATTAACACATCAGCATGGGTGCAGAGGACAGATCAGTGGGAGTCAGGGAGGTGACAGAAGGGTACACCCTGGTATGCTGGCACTAGGGAAAGAGTGTGAATGTGTGTGTGTGTGTATATATATATAAATAAATTATATGCTATGTAATACAGTATTATATTATAGTACTGTATAAGATGAGGGATTTTCAAAAAGTTTCCGCACTTTTATATTTCGGTATAATATACAAAACTAACTGCAGAACATCCGAACGCACATATGTAAACCAGGTGCTGCATTCTGATTGGCTGAGCTGAATGTCACTCACATTTCGCCGCTACAATATTGTAATATAATAATAATGACCTGGCGAGCGCAGCCAATGGGGGGGCAGTGCGGTGGGGGGTTGAGTTCATGTCGTGGAGGGCCTTCTCCCGCCGTGGGCCCCAGTGCACCTGCCCTCATGGTAGTTACGCCCCTGGGGTGGGAGGAATAGTAATGGGTTGTCTGAGAGAGCTTATAGTCCGGATTTAGCAGCATCTGATTTCCACCTTTTTGGACGCTCAAAGAAGCTTCAAGGGGAAGAAGATTTTCATCATGATGATGATGTAAAAGCAGCTCTGAAGCAGTTTCTACACGCTCAAACAAAACATTTTTTGCTGTTGGCATTAAAAAGTTGGTACTACACTCGGATCGGAAGGTGACTATGTAGAAAAGTGATGTCATTTGTTTTTAAAATTCTTAATTAATAGAGTTTTTAAAAGTGCAAAAACTTTTTGAAGAAGCCTCATATTTAATATTATAGTATAGTATTTCATAGGCCATTGAACACTGAACAGGGTGTCTACCCATTGAAAAGCATCACATACAGGGCCGCTCAGGTGGCGCAGCGGTAAAAACACACGCTGGGACCAGAGCTGGGATCTCGAATACATCGGCCGGCTGAGGCTGAGCGGCCACATGAACAACGATTGGCCTGTTGTTCAGATATGGGTGGGACTAAGCCAGATAGGGTCTCTCTCTCTCATTACTGGTGCAATTATGACCTCTGCTGGCTGATTGATGGCGCCTGCACAGAGATGAGAAAAAGAGTGCTCTCAGGGTGTGTCCCTCCATACACGCAGCTAGGCTGCACTGCACTCGTCAAAGTGCAGGTGATAAGATACATACAGCATGCTACCCACGTGTCGGAGGGGGTGTGGGTTAGCTTCATTCTCCTCAATCAGAGCAGAGATCGGCATTGGTGGAGAGGTTGCAATGGCGTGATGCAATGGGGCAATTGGACGCACTAAAAGGGAGAAAATGCATAAAGAAAAAAAAAGCATCACGTACTTGTGTATTTATCCAATTACACGTGGGGTAATTTAGAGCATCCAATCCTCACTCTGCATGTTTTTGGGAGGTGGGAGGAAACCAGAGTGCCCAAAGAAAAACCACACCAGCATTAAAAAGAAGAAATGTGCAAATTCTCACAGTAACTTGAAGCGACAGGTAAACCCAGGTTCCCCGGGCACATATTCAGCTAAAATACAAAAGTTAACTAAGCAGAGCCAAACAAATTTAGGGCTTTATTGAGCAGAACAAGGGAACAAGATCAGAAAATTGAGTGGCGAAGGGGAGAGCCAGGACAGATGGGAAAATGTTGTAAGCTCGGCATAAGTGCAAAAGCGATGGATTTGAAAATAAACACTGGCAGTTTCTTTGCAGTGTTTCATTAGGTCATGGCTTTGCAGTGAGCCTAATCTTGCACGTTACCAATCTGTGATGACATGGCTCTCGAGACTTGGATTGACTGCTAATAGGATTCCATCTCCATCTGGAGTGGCGTTAGATATTTCTCACATTCCCTAATCAGCATTCATCTCAGCCGCATGAAGTCTGTGATGGCCCCTGATGTCCTTTAAAGCTTCTCCATTACGGCTGTGCATTTGGGCTTGTCTTTTCAGGAAGTGATTGAGGCCATTGCTGAGAGCGCCTTCAAGACGTCCCCTTTCCCCGTCATCCTGTCATTTGAGAATCATGTGGATTCGTAAGTCAAAGCATCACTGATACTACTGACTTCATAAAATTATGTGCTTTGAAGAGCTAGATGTATGAAGTAAAATGTTCAGCCATTGAGCTAGTGAAATATTTTAAACTTAAAAGAAAATGCAAGTTTAGAAACAAGATATTAGTTAATAAATTAAAGACACTGATATTAGACCAAGCAAACAGCATGGGCGGCATTGATAAAAATGATGCACAGTTATTGGTTGTGTTCTGATGAAAACATTGCTGTATACAGATTAAACTCAAGTAAATAGTATGGCTATTATGAGGCTTAAACAGACCACTTCTGCTGATCAGTGTTGTCCTGCATAGACAGTATATGAAATATGGCTTGGTTATCATACAGGACGGAAACATTACTCACAGAATGCAGTTTTGCCAACTCAAGACACTGAGATTTGAGACACTGAGACTTTCTTATAAAGAAAAAAGCAAGATAATGTGTATGGTTTGTCCATTGGGTTGATTTTTTTTTGTGTTTGTCTTGCCCTTCAGTCCCAAGCAGCAGGCTAAGATGGCTGAGTATTGCAGATCAATATTTGGAGATGCTCTGCTCATAGAACCACTGGAGAAATACCCGGTGAGTTCAGATCAGCTGTATGCACCGTCCTATTGTCAATTAAGTAAAGTTTTATCTAAAGGTGCTTTTCGAATGTTTTTTTTTGTATGTATGTGCATAAAGCCCTAATACAGATAAAGTCAGATAAAGTTTACATACACATGTAAATTGCTGTATTTATGTCAGACATTAATGTTTTTGTGATAAGATAAGATAGCCTTTTATTATCCCACGGGGGGAAATTTACAGTGTTACAGCAGCTTTCAAGAATATAAAAATAAAAACAATACAAAGTGTTTACACATATTTACACATATATTAAAAAGTAGAAAAGTAAGAATATGTAAAAAAATTACAAAAATATAAACAGTCTTTTTAAGGAAAGTTAACCAAATAATTGCACATTTGTTAAGAAGTATTGCACAAGGTACGGAAGGTATTGCACATATTTTAAGAAGTTATTGCACAGAGAATATTATAAACAATGTGAAAATATTGTGATGGTGATTATCTGCATTCTCCTTTATGTATTTGCGTTGTCAGCTTTTTTTTTGTTTTGTAAATGTTATTGTGTTGTGACTCAGCGGGCCACCGTACAGACCCTTAGAAGACCCATAAAAAACTGGATTTTTGACAAATATGTATCCAGTCAGCTTGTCACAGAAAAAGAACAGTTGCAGGAAGCATTAAAACCTATGTTACTGCTGTAAACTTTTAAACTCTTTTTTTCTTCAACTAACCATTTAAAGGTTTTAATCCTTGGCACTGCAGTGTTACCAGAAAACATACAAGTCTAAAGTCATTTTAGTTGCATATTTTAAAAATATTGAGACTTGAAAATAGACAGCCATTGGACACAAAATGTATGGTTTTTATATAGATTTACATGTATGGTTTTTATATAGATTTATATAGAGTCACATTTTCTCACACACCATACCACTTTTTTGCCTCTAAATTACATGTTTTTCTCCAGTCCCTTTTCCTCTGACACCAATCATATGCTCTATAGAATGCACCATATATATCAACCCTCGTATATCAAATTGCAGAGCCGGGCACTTAAAGCACATTCAGTGGAAATCTGCCACCAACTAATCTAAATGCTAGTACTTGGCAAACCTTTATCTGCCCTCTGCCCAGTTGTCATAGTTACTAGTCAAAAGCAAGCTTTGTCCTCCTGTGAAGGAACTCGTTGGACCCCTGTCACTCGTCCTTACGTAACCACTTTCCCTCTTTCATCCCGCTCTTTTACTTTATTTTGTAAGTGCCTTTGAGGTTGTGAATGATGTGGTTATATATATGCATTGAGTCAGTAGATTTATTATGGTAGGAATGGCCTGGTTTTTGGCTGCGGTGTCCTTTTGTCCTTTGTGTGGGAGACCGTGTGAAGTTAGCTTCATCTACGAGAGCCTGGCCAACTGTCCAACTGTGAAAGGCTAACTGGGTTTTATTTCCGAGTTATCTCCTCTTTCCCAAGAGTGAAACGGAAAGAGCCGTGTTTAATATATACTCAGAACTCATATATATGTACAGTATATTCTATTATCTATACATCTAAAAATGCTTGTTTTTAAAAGCAACAAAAAAGTACCTGAAGATCACAAAAAATATTACCAATACTATTTTCTACCGTGTGATGATGTTTTATAACAAATTTTGTCTCAGGGCTTTAACCTGGGTCAACAGTGGTGGGATGTTTATGAAGTTCTCATTTATACACCGATCAGCCATAACATTAAAACCACCTCCTTGTTTCTTCACTCACTGTCCATTTTATCAGCTCCACTTACCATATAGAAGCACTTTGTAGTTCTACAATTACTGACTGTAGTTCATCTATTTCTCTACATACTTTTTAGCCTGCTTTCACCCTGTTCTTCAATGATCAAGACCACCACAGAGCAGGTATTATTTAGGTGGTGGATCATTCTCAGCACTGCAGTGACACTGACATGGTGGTGGTGTGTTAGTGTGTGTTGTGCTGGTATGACTGGATCAGACACAGCAGCGCTGCTGGAGTTTTTAAATACCATGTCCGCTCACTGTCCACTCTATTAGACACTCCTACCTAGTTGGTTCACCTTGTAGATGTAAAGTCAGAGACGATCGCTCATCTATTCCTGCTGTTTGAGTCGGTCATCTTTTAGATCTTCATCATGGGCCACAGGACGCTGACCACGGGCCGCTGTTGGCTGGATGTTTTTGGTTGGTGGACTATTCAGTCCAGCAGTGACAGTGAGGTGTTTAAAAACTCCAGCAGCGCTGCTGTGTCTTATCCACTCATACCAGTACAACACACACTAACACACCACCACCATGTCAGTGTCACTGCAGTGCTGAGAATAATCCACCACCTAAATAATACCTGCTCTGTGGTGGTCCTGTGGGGGTCCTGACCATTGAAGAACAGCATGAAAGGGGGCTAACAAAGCATGCAGAGAAACAGATGGACTACAGTCAGTAATTGTAGAACTACAAAGTGCTTTTATATCGTAAGTGAAGCCAATAAAATGGACAATGTGTGTAGAAACAAGGAGGTGGTTTTAATGTTATGGCTGATCAGTGTATATATAATGAATGCATGATGAATACAAAGGAAGTCCAGGCAATGCTTACTTCGCTTGTATAAACAGTAATTCATTATTACAAACTCATTATGCAGTTACAGTATGAAGAATTCTTGTATCTGGTTATTAACATACTTTTGTGTTTCTCTGTTTAGCTGGAAACTGGAATTTGTCTGCCCAGCCCCATGGACCTCAAGGGTAAAATTCTTATCAAGAACAAGAAGAATTCCCAAAAAGAAGAAGGCAGTACGAAAAAGAAGCTCTGTGAGCAAACCTCCAACACCTGTAGTGATACATCCAGTGGATGTGAGCCGTCCTCTCCCAGTGCAGGTATGTAGGCTTTTTTGTTCTCTGTACTAAAATTGTGGAAACATGATTTAAAATATTAAGATATTTTTAAAAGCTTCTATTTTTCCCTCTATATCGAAATGGTTTAATTTTTCTGATTTTTTACACTTTGTCTGAACATTGGGGTCTGTTTTTTTGGCTTCTTTTAGGGGAGGGCATTATCATAGCATTGGACACCAGCCAAATTACACATTATGTTGCTTATCTTAGTGGAAATAAGTTGACAACTTTATAAGAAACTTTTGCACGTTTTAATGTACAATTACTGTTTATTTGCTAAAATTAACATAGCACATTCAGTTTGTATATTCAGCAAATTGACATAGTGCACTAAAGTGTGTTTTAATGTTGTGCTTTAAAGTGTTGACGAAATGTCTTCTGAAAATCAACAAAACAAAAAATTGGACTAGTTGTCAGATTTTTGTAAATTTCATAATTAGTTGTAGTTAATCGTCTTTCATCGCTTCATATGTAAAAACAAGATTGTAAAAAAGGCACCTATGACTGATTTATCAGCTAATCACGGCGTCCCATTCCTTGCAAGTGTGAAACTTAAAATAGAAAGTAATATGATTCTTTGGCCAAGCTTACAAGTTACCAGATTCCTGCAGACCTAAGATAATCAGCACTGTATCTAGGCTTTAAACAGTACATGGCCAAACAAACCAATCTCCGGTCAGGTACAAAAGTACAGATGTAAAACACCCATAATGTTGGATAATTGCTTAATTTCCTTAATTAACTAAGAATGTTAGTAAACAGGTTACTTATTTATGCTGGTGGTATTACAGTCTTGTATTCTGAATTAGTGGTAAATGTAAAACAATTACTAAACTTTTATAGAAGTCAAGGAGCACACTGCTGATTTAGAAATACTTAAACTCAGACGTCTGTGCCTTGTTGATTAGACTCTTATTAATGTCAAGTCTTTACACATAATCATATCTACTGCATTTAACACACTAAGTGTCAGTTCAACATGTAATATATCTTGATGGTGACATGCACACATGGCACTAATGTTTGGGCTCATCAGTGTAGCCCACATCAAAGACTTTTTTTTAAAGACATGGTTATAAAATGCACTACAGTTGCTATTTTTTAAGGTAAACACTGTTTGCTTTGTGCTGCTTATCCTCAGGGCTGGAATGATAACGGTCGGTACGGTCGATAGTTTCAGAGTCAGCGTTCTAACGTAATCCCACAACATTAGCAGTGCCGCAGACTTTGTCATCTTCTTGCTCAGTCTATCATCGCCCTCTGCTGGCTGATCACCTCCAACACATATTTAAAATTATGAACGTTATCAAATACAGTAGCTACAAAATCCTTATTTAATAACTTTAGACATTTTATTTAAATGTAATTGTCAACTACCATCTTATTAATTCAACTGTTAATAAAGTAATTGTAAGCACACTTTACATTTATAGTATTTAGCACATGCTTTAATCCAAAGCAATTTAGTAGCTGTGACAGATTACAATGCAAGCTACTGAGAGGTAAGGGCCATGCACAGGTGCCCAACAGAAGCAGCTGTGGCAGTGGTGGAGTTTAAACCAGCAACCAATAGTTCAGTTCCTCGTCCTCTGAGATACCCGTGTTGCAGACTTTTTTATTTATTTATTTTTTACATTAAAACCTTTCATTGCATGATTTTTTTTCTCTGTGGAAAAAAATGTTGTTTGTTAAAGCCACTGAATACACATAAAAATAGTAAAAAAAAAAAATTAAAAAAAAGATTTTTAATTTGTAGCGTATATGCAACAAATATATACTGTATCTCACCAATAGATTTTGGCAGAGCATCACTATTTTTAATTTATTAACATTTTAGAATATTGTCCACCCAAAGATATCAAACATACAACTTATAACTTATTTATACAGACATATACACTGGCATGTAAAAGTGATGATAGTGTTATTATTATTATTATTATTATTATTATTATTATTATCATTATTATTATGTACATTTGCGTTAAAATCTGGTTTACAGTTGTCTCCACACTTAATCTCTTAAACATGAACTTACAAAGTTTTTAGTTAGTTAGGATTAATTTACATTTAAAAGAGTAAATTTAAATTTAGTTGCCAGATCCACTGTAAAAACAGAAATGCAATTATTAAAAACTAAATGAATATGCATTTAACTCAATATGTAATTGTGCAAATAATCAATAATCAAGTCCAATAAGGGCACTTGGTTAAAGCTACACTATATGGCCAAAAGTATTTGGACACCTGACCATGACCTTGCTGGACATCCTACTTTAAAAACATAAAATAGTATTTAAAAAAGTATTAAAATAGAAGATTAGTATTAAAATAGAATATTGGTATTAAAATAGAAGATTAGTAGTAAAATAGATGGTTTTTATGCAGCCTGTGCCCAGATGGCTGCAGCACTTGTTCCCCCAAAGGACAAGAACACAGATAGCAACACTAGTACAGTCTTTGCTATGCAACAAAACACTTGAAACAAGATGTGTTTTGTTATTCATAATAAATATGACAAACGATGCACATACTCTTGCCAAGATACAAGCTGAGCGAAATTTAATTGTAACAAATTAATTTAAAGGGCATCTACATGGGGTCTTAATAAAACATTTGTAAACCTTACATAATTATTTCATGTACTAATAAGACTTGTAAGGAAACAAAGCTTGTGTTGGAGTTAATGCAGTATAATACAGTAGATTATTGTAATCTGATTGTTTTACCTTAAATAGTTTAACTAATAATGTAATTGTGTAGATTGTTGTTTAGTTTTTTTTTTCTTCATTACATTTAATAGCTTGATGTAATGTTATTGCAATTATTGATTTTATGACAGTTCAGGTATTTAAGTTTCAGACCTTCTGTGCACACTGGTGATGGTAAGCAAAGAGAGTCTAAATGTTCTGAATGTGAATGTGTTAGTGTTGTAAGGACGATGTTTGTAGAAAACTAAGTCTGCATCTCTTTACAGGCTCCACTAATCTGGAACAACCAGATTCCAGTCAGCCCAACTCTGAAGGAAGGAAGGACGTTGGTAAACCTGAATTATATATTCACTACTACATATTTATATATCGATATTTTTCTATAAAAGTACAGAATGTAAAATTACTTAACATGATCAGTGGTACATCACATTTAAGTGAGCTTGTTATTATCTTATTCCAAGTCAATAGGCTTTAACTGCTGTTAACTATAACTGTTCTTTACTGCTGTAACAGCCTCCATTCATTTAGAAGACTGTACACTAGAATTTAGAACATGACTGTGGCAATTTTACTCAGTGCTAGGAGTGAGTGAGCATTGATGTTGGATGAAAACCTGCCTTGCTGTCTGCGTTCCAATTAATCCAAAAAGTGTTGGATGGGATTTACATCAGCAGTTTGTGCAGGACACTTGAGTAGTAAAGGGTTTGCTTCAGAAATTGGACTCATAACTTATTAAATTGTTATAGCAGAGCATTAAATATACCTATGGGGGAACTAAAGGGCAAGTTCATACTGTTAAAACAAATGTACACTATTTTTATCAAGTGCATTATTTATTATTTATTATAAGACATTAATAAAAGATGAAGGGCCTTCCCCAAACTACTGCACAAAGCTGGAAGCATATAATTTATTTTATATAATTAATTTTATACATCTGGTAGCAATAAGCCTAAATTCTACACTGGTACTGTAATTTCTCAGGTGATGTTGAAGCAGACAGCGAGGATGAGGATGATGACGATGACGAGTCTAAAAAGTCCATTGATGAGGTACACAGTCTATTCCTACATGCACTATATAGCCAAAAGTATTTGGACAACTGACCATGAGCTTGTTGGACCTCTTATTTCAAAAACAAATGCTATTAATATAAAGTGACCTCTTTGTGATCTGACCTTTTCGGACAAAGCCTCTCACAAGACTTTGAACTTTGTCTGTGGGAATTTGTGCCCATTTAGTCGAAAGCATTTGTTTGACTGGTCACTGATATTGGCCAGGAAAGCCTCAATTGATGTTCCAGTTCATCCAGAATTGCTCAGTGTGGTTGAAGTCAGGGCTCTGTGCCGGTCACTGGAGTTTCTTTAAACCAAACTCCTTAAACTCAACTCCTTAATCTGGCTTTGTGCACAGAGGCAGAGTGATGCTGGAACCGGAAAGTGCATTCCCAAAACTGTTGTTGCAAAGTCGGAAGGATGTCTTTATATACTTTTCTTAGTGCACATGGGTTGACAGGTTTTTTTTTTAGTTTTCTTTTTTTAAAATAATTTTTCCCACCTTTTTCCCCCAATTTTCTCCCCTAATCTAGTCGTGTCCAATTACCCTGAATGCGTCCTCTATACTGATTCAACCCTTCACCGCTGACTGAGGACGCCTCTCAACTGACATACGCCCCCTCTGGCAAGTACAGTCAGTGCAGACTGCATTTTTCACCTGCACGAGTCGAGTTCATACACCGACAGGCACTGTGTACGGAGGGACACACCCCATCAGCGTTATTCCTCAGCCCTGTGCAGGCGCCATCAGTCAGCCAGCAGGGGTCGCAGTTGCACCAGTTATGAGGACCTATGATCTGACTTTTTTACCCCTAACCCTGAAGAACAGCCAATTGTAGTTTATGTTGCCGCCCAGCCCAGTCGGAAGGCAGAGCTGAGATTTGATACGATGTATTTGAAACCACGTACTTTACCGCTGCGCCACCTGAGCGGCATTGGGTTGATAGGTTAATGAATGATACCGTCCTGTTGGAAGGTAAATTAAGTGTTATCAATAACTGCAAACTGTAATTGTTGTTAATTATATGCTTTTTAAAGGGGACAGCTGGAAGTGAAGCATTTGCCACGGAGGAGATGTCCAACCTTGTCAACTATGTCCAGCCTGTCAAGTTCCACTCCTTCGAGTTAGCAAAAAGTAAGTCAATAAAATTCATTATAATGGTTAATATTAAAAAACAATTTCAGTGTCTTAATTAAAGTGTTTAACAAAGTTTAAAGACAATATACTGTATAAATAAAACTAAATTTTTATTACATACTTATCTACCTTGTCTTATTTTACAGAGTTAAACCGAAGTTTTTACATGTCATCATTTGTGGAGACCAAGGCTCTGGAGCATCTAACAAAGTCCCCAGTGGAATTTGTAGAGTATCCTTTCATCAGCTTTGATACAATGACAGTTTATTAAACACCTGCTTGTTAGTATTTCTTAACTAAATCCACAAAGATATAACAAACTTCAAATGAGCCGAATTTACCCTAAAGGCACTAGAGTGGACTCGTCAAATTACATGCCTCAGGTCTTCTGGAACTCTGGCTGTCAGCTTGTGGCTCTGAACTTCCAGACGATAGGTATAGAACATCTGCAGGTTCAGCTTGTGGTCCATGTTTAACCACGACCTGAACACAAAATCAGTTTGGTGTTTAAATCATTGTTATATTTAAAGCGAAACCTGCTTATACCTGCAGCATCAGTGTTTACTTACAGTGGTACCTTGAAAATCAACCTCAATTGGTTCTGGGAGTGGCATTGAGTTTTAAGGTATTTTTTTCCCTTAATGATGTATGGAAAACCTGTTAATGCGTTCCATGGTCCCATGGAGCTGCTTATATTTTATGCAAATGTAAAATAATGGGGTTGTTTTTGAAACTTATACACTAAAACTAACACAAGTGTAATATAAAAATACTGAAATACAATTAAAAACAGTTAAAAATACAATTAAAAAAATACAATAAAACCGGCTAGTGTTGGTGTTTCTATGTCATTCTTTTAATACATTAATTCACATTAAGCCTTTTTTCATGATAAGCGTTTTAGACTCTCTCGGAAAAGCTGATTCTCTCAATTTCTCATGACCCAGAGCTATAACACAAGTTTAAAAGTGAAACAGTGAGGAAAATCCAGATACACAGATACATGTGGAGCTTTCAGAGTTTTGATGGGTCTTCCACAGAAATGCAGATTCGTCTGGTATTCGTACTTTGATGACCGCACCACATAAGCCAAGCGCTAAACAAAGCAGCAGTCGCACACACGTTGAGTTTAAGGGAAACGTTGAGTTTAAGGGTACAAATTTCTTGACGAAGGGTGTTGTTTCAAAGATTTTGAATTTAAGGGATGTTGAGTTACAAGGTACCACTGTATTATGTTATGTAATACTGCGTTATACAGTCTGTAAGAATGTGTTTGAAAGAAACAGACAGTAATTCATTTTCTCTTGTCTCCTGGTGGGATTGACAGATCTGTCCATGCAGCTGAACCAGGGATTGTTTGAGTACAATGGAAAATGTGGTTACAGACTGAAGCCTGAGGTTATGAGGAGGCCTGATAAAAACTTTGACCAGTTTACTGAGAGCACAGTGGATGGGATTGTAGCGCACACACTGTCAGTCAAGGTAACACATGTAATGCCAATTTTTAGCAGCGATGTTAAAAGATTTGCTTTATTCTTTTTCTAATTTTAATCTAGTGTTTTTTAAACTAGGGATTGTTTTTCTTGCTTTCCTGGTTTTGTATTTTCCTCAATTTATACAAATGTTAGAGTTTTAGAGTTTAATTTTACACAGGAATTAATATTTGAAGTCACTTTATTGCATACTGACTCTGCATTGTTGTTGGAGGTCATGCCTGTTAGCATTAAACTGAACATTAGCTAATGACAGATTGTTGCAGTAAATTTATTTCTTATTTCATTAGGATTTAACGTCATGTTTTACACACTTTGGTTACATTCATGACAGGACAGGTGATCACTGGTTACTAGGGATGTAACGATGCACCACAAGATTCACATGTGTAACGATTCAACTGTATAATGAATCGATATTCACTTTAAACAACAGAGAGGGCACTAGTGCTATTCACCTCGCCTGGCTGACGTCACTACAGGGTTGACAGGTTCGGAATTTTCCAGCCAAATTTATTTATGTGAGGATACTTTCTTTATTTGTATTATTCATTTATTTATTTAATGTGGGATTTATTTCATTACAGTTTTTTTTTTACACAAAAAGGGAAATATGCAGCATTGTTTTGCATAGTTTGTACCTACCTCAAAAATAAAAGGGCATTCATTATTTACATAAATAAAAGATAAGCACAAATACAGTATTTTATTTTTTAAAGAGAAATAATAAAAGGAAACTTTGTCATAATTTGTCTACAATTTAATTTTGTTTAAAAAAATCGATACTGAACCCAGTATCGTGAATCGCATCGCATCTTGGATAGAGTGTATCATTACATCCCTACTGGTTACACAAGATTCATCAGTTCAAATTCTATGTCAAATACAGACATGGACAATTTTGTATCTTTGATTTACATCACTTGCATGTCTTTGGACTGTGGGAGGAAACCGGAGCTCCCACAGGAAACCCACACAAGCATGGGGAGAACATGCAAACTCCACACAAAAATGACCTGGTCCGCTCCACCTGAAAATCAAACCCAGGACCTTCTTTCTAATGAAAACCTTGGACAGAAGTTGCTTTTTATCAATCAAAAGGGGCCGCCAGTTTGCAGTTATTCAAGCAATGTAGTGATTTCAGCAAAGTGCTGACACTAACATGGTAATAACATGGTGATGTATTGTATTTGTGTAGCAGGTACAGCAGTGTTATTGGGATCACACCCGTGATCACAAAGGAAGATTCACCAACATTGTGCCTGAAAACAGTAAAAATAATTTTAGTCTTAACTGTACATCTACAATGAGAACTAGAAGAATATGAGATCCTAATAAAAATACCTGTAAATTTAAAGAGTGTTTTAAAACATGACAACACTGCTGCATCTGATACACTCATACCAGTGCTAGGAATCGTCCACTATTCCAATGTTGTCTGGTCAGTGGAGGTCCTGTGATGGTCCCTTTGGATTGATGATTGGGTTACTGGTGTTTTGTACCTCTAGAATATAAGTATGGTGAGAGAACTGTTCAAATTGTTTTTAAAAAATAACACAAGCAAGACAAGTTTGACTGTGTCTTACAAAATGTTCAACAGATCATATCAGGACAGTTTCTGTCTGATAAAAAAGTTGGCACATACGTGGAAGTGGACATGTTTGGACTTCCAGTGGACACAAGAAGGAAAGCGTTTCGAACTAAGACGTCCCCTGGGAATGCTGTCAACCCTGTGTGGGATGAAGAGCCCATAGTCTTTAAGAAGGTTAGTCAAAGTTATTGCATTCCATGATGACCTGACAAGTTAAAACTGCCTGTGTCTTATATTTATATAAATATAAAATATATATGTATATATAGTGAATTCATTTACACACAGTGTTACAGAGGTTGTACCATCTTTTGATTATTAGTTCTGACCATCTAAAGAAATGTCCCCTCAATATAATTTGGGCTTTCCTCCAGACCATGGTAAAATATGTACTTTTTTAATGTGTGCAGGCAAATTAGCCTTATTGTAGAGGCACCGAGAAGTCATTGGCTAAAGTCATTTATAATTAGATTATAATTATATAATTAAGTATTTTATAGCTTTCTACACCACCAAATGTATGTACAAAACTCTGGATGAACTCTGGAGCCTGTCCCAGCTTTTCGATGGGTGCAAGGCACACAGTAACACCCTGGACGGGGCGCCAGACCATCGCAGGGCAGACACACATACACACATCCATTCACCTATAGGGAAATTCAGTGTCTCCAATTAACTTGACTGCATGTTTTTGGACTGTGGGAGGAAACCGGAGCTCCCGGAGGAAACTCATGCAGACATGGGGAGAACATGCAAACTCCGCACAGAAAGGACCCGGACCGCCCCGCCTGGGGATCAAACCCAGGACCTTCTTGCTGTGAGGCGACAGTGCTACCCACTGAGCCACCGTGCCGCCCTATGTACAAAACTGTTGTATGTTTTTGATTGGATTTGATTTGTAGCCCAGAGGTTAATGTACTGAACTTGTAATCGGAAGGGTGCTGGGTCTATCCCCACATCTGCCAGGTTGCCACTATTGGGCCCTTGAGCAGGACTCTTAACCCTCAATTGCATGGATTGTATATGGTCACAATTGTAAGTCGCTTTGGATAAAAGCATCTGTTAAATGCTGTAAATGTAAATTATTGAGCTTATTTAAAACATTTGACTTGAATTGATCTATTAATTCATTAGTTAATTTAATTTTTTTGATTAGAAATTTTGTATTTTATCATTCAGTCCCAGGTAACTATATTAGTATTATATTAAATAAAAGATTGCATGTCCTTTACACGTGCTTAAAAACTAAACAATTGACTTCAGCTTGATATGTCTGGTTGTTTCCTGCAGATTGTTCTCCCTGCACTTGCATCTTTAAGAATAGCTGTGTATGAAGACAGCGGAAAAATTATCGGCCAGTGCATCATTCCAGTGAGCGCTATCCGACCTGGCAAGTGCCACTGTTTATTTCCCTTCACACCCGTCACGCTACATTTGTTCTGCACTATACATACCACAACTTTCTTTTATTTGGAGAATCTGACATTGAGTGGGTCTTTCACAGGCTTGTGCTGCTCAGTGTTGTTATTAATAGTGAACAGCAGTAATAAACAGTCTGTTTCTCTTCACTCTGCTTCAGGTTACCATTACATTGGACTGAGGAATGAAAAGAACCAGCCACTCACACTGCCTGCTGTTTTTGTCTACACTGAAGTAAAAGACTATGTTCCTGACACATTCGCAGGTACAAGCTAAGAGCTTGCACTAGTTATATAGCTAGTTATATATTATTATATTGTTTATTGTGTCAAGCGGTCAGCATAGGGAGTATTTATGTAAATAGTTATTTTGTTATGGTGTGACTTATGGTGTATTTTGTGTTTATGTGGAATTGGTAAGTTACCATTTTTGTTAAGTGTGTTGTGTTTGTTGATTCATTTATTATGTTCACTTGTTCTGTATAGTGCGAGGGATGTGCTGTATCAGATCTGGTCTCTTTTTCATTATTTGTAATACAGAGTGCTGCCACCTACAGTTAATGAGCAGATTTTTTTATTTATTTATAGACGCAAAGTACATCAGTGCTTTATCCAAATTGTATCAAATACTGTTAAGAATTCATTTATAATCCCCTGATGTTTTTGTCTTTATGTTGGCTTATTAGATGTGATAGAGGCACTCGCCAATCCTATTCGCTACATTAACCTGATGGAGCAAAGAGCCAGTCAGCTTGCAGCTCTTACAGAAGAAGACGGAGTACAAGAACTGAATAACAAGGAGGTCAGTATTATGTAAATATGCATTTATTTAAGTATTAAGTATTATGCAAAATAAATGACTGAAAATGATCACAACCAATTATTGTGTGCTTAACCCTGGAACCAATAAAAATAAGGATAAGGATATTAAGAAAACCAAAGTGGGTGATCCTAAAGCTTGCTTAAAATAGTGGACTTAATACTGTGCAGCTTAAAGAAGCCAGACTAGAAGGTTTAGAAGGTTCATATAGGGGGGAGTGGGAATTTATTATCACATGTATATACACTGATCAGCCATAACATTATAACCACCTCCTTGTTTCTACACTCACTGTCCATTTTATCAGCTCCACTTACCATATAAAAGCACTTTGTAGTTCTACAATTACTGACTGTACTCCATCTGTTTCTCTGCATGCTTTGTTAGCCCCCTTTCATGCTGTTCATGCAAACCCATCATTAGACCACTGCAGTGACAATGACATGGTGGTGGTGTGTTAATGTGTGTTGTGCTGGTATGAGTGGATAAGACTGTCACTGCTGGACTGACAATAGTCCACCAACCAAAAATATCCAGCCAACAGCACCCCGTGGGCAGCGACCTGTGACCACTGATGAATGTCTAGAAGATGACCATCTGACACCGCAGCAATAGATGAGTGATCTTATTTGACTTTACATCTACAGGGTGAACCATCTAGGTAGGAGTGTCTAATAGAGTGGACCGTGAGTGGATACGGTATTTAAAAACTCCAGCAGTGCTGCTGTGTCTGATCCACTCGTACCAAAACAATACACACTAACACACCACCATCATGTCATTGTCACTGCAGTGCTGAGAATAATTCACCACCTACATAATACCTGCTCTGTGGTGGTCCTGTGGGGGTCCTGACCATTATAGAACAGGGTGAAAGCAGGTTAAAAAAGTATGTAGAGAAACAGATGTACTACAGTAATTGCAGAACTTGTAGAAGCAAAGTGCTTCTATATGGTAAGTGGAGCTGATAAAATGGACAGTGAGTGTAGAAAGGAGGTGGTTTTAATGTTATGGCTGATCAGTGTGTGTTACAGTGGTGTAGGTGAATTTACTGTATTAAAATGTTGTCTTTCTAATACAGACAATCTCTGAGAAACTGAAGAAAATAGAAAGTGTGTTGCAATGGTCCCCACTCTCCCCTAAATTATTTCTACTACGAAATTCGGACGCTGTGAGGCCATAATCTTTTCTATCACCAGCTAAAAAAAGGGAAGTTGGAGATGATCTGTAGTTGGAGAGTGATGAAGTATCTAATCTGAGTATAGGAGTAGCTTGAAAGCTTGCAGACTGAGAACCACTGTTTGAATATATCTCTGTATGTGCAAGTGTAAGTTATTCTTATGCTTGTGTATGTTTTAAGATATCTAGTTGCCAAATGATCATATGACTTCCACTGAAGCATGAGCTGATTGACTTGACTCACGGGACTTCTCCCAGTCCTCCACTCCTGACCAATCAAGCTGATGCAGCTTTAAAAGAGGCAATTAACAGTTAGCCCAAGCTGATGTTATGGAAACTGTTTTGTGTAGTTAGGGATAAGCTTCATTAGTTGAACAGGCATTTAGATAAAGAGATGATAGAGTGAAGGTTTTACTTGGACAAAGTGAACCAGTCTTAGCATTAGCCATGATCAGAGTTGGATATCAGCGCTACGTCTACAAAGTCTACACAGCACTAGAGGTATTTAGATTCTTATAGACTTTAAGACTTGTATTTAAACCTGTTGTTTCCTTGTTTTATATTGATTTAGTATTGTTCTGTTCATGCAAAAACAAAAAACACACACACACACACACACACACAGTTCAGTTTTAGTCATTTAGTCTTGCACATATCAACATAGTGTTACTTGTTCCAGTCCTTTACTGATGTCAAATGTTGCTATCTTATTGAAAGTCTGAATCCCACTGATGCCATGGCTTTGCTGGGGGAGTCTATGAGGAACCAAATTTGGGGATTAATTGTTCAGAGTTTGTTTGTTTATTAGGATTTTACCGTCATGTTTTACACTTTGGTTACATTCATGACAGAAATGGTAGTTACTCATCACACAAGGTTCATCAGTTCACAAGGTCATATCAAACACAGTTTTGGATAATTTTGTATCTCCAATTCACCTCACTTGCATTACTTTGGACTGTGGGAGGAAACCGGAGCACCCGGAGGAAACCCACGGGGAGAACATGCAAACTCCACACAGAAAGGACCCTGACCGCCCCCAGGACCGAACCCAGGACCTTCTTGCTGTGAGGCGACAGTGCTACCCACTTAGCCACCGTGCCTACCAATTGTTCAGAGAAGAGCCATAACCGCCTTAAACTAGCACCAGAATTAAAATATAGAGATCAGCTAGTCATGTTGTTAGCAAACACTGTATTTTACTCACATTTAGAGAGAATGCAGCAGGTCCCGGGCACACTTTATTACAGTTCCAGTAATTTGCTGCTTAAACTCATAAACTCAATTCAACCAATAATTCCAACGAGTTACAAAGTATTATAGTCTTAGTATTTTTCTGAATAACATTTAACGGACACATCTTACATTATTACATTTGTTAAAGCTTGTTAGCTATCACCTTGACGTTCACAATTTTTTCTTTCATTTTGTATGCTCTTATATCAGATATTTAATGTTGATGAGTATGTTTGCATTTGCAGATAGATACATGTAAGGAGCCCGTGTCAGAGCCAAAAAATGATGCCCAGCGCCCCCCAGCAGAGAACGGAATGACCTCAACTCCTTTAATAACTTCCAAACCGCCCTCAGTGATCCACCCTCCTCCACACTCTACAGGTCATTCATTTACAAACACCCTGCACTTCCTCATGAGTTTGATACTGTTTATACTTTTATTAAGTTATATTATTTTATATGATGTTGACATTTAACAGAGCTATTCAGTCAGCGGTTTACTGGCCAGATTCACTCATAGAACTACATGTGTCAATTATTGACACCCTTACAGATGTTTAGCAGTTGAAGATGTTCATCTACATATGTTTAGTGCAGGGGCGTCCAAACTGAAGTAAAACTTTTCTTGTTGGGGGCCAGAACACAGGTCACAGACTCTTTTGTAATAAAACAAATTAAAATATAATAGACTGGCCGCTCAGGTGGCGCAGCGGTAAAATACGCTCGCACACCAGAGCTGGGATTACGAATACATCGTATCAAATCTTAGCTCTGCCATCCGGCAGGGCTGGGCAGCTATATGAACAACGTTTGGCTGTTGTTTATTCAGGGAAGGAGCCGGATAGGGACCTCATAACTGATGCAATTACGACCTCTGCTGGCTGATTGATGGCGTCTGCACAGAGTAGAGGAATAATGCGTTCAGGGTGTGGCTCTCTGTGCACAAGGCTGATTCACATATGAACTCGCCTTGTGCAGGTGAAAAGATGCAGTCGGCTACTGCACACGTGTCGGAGGGGGCGTGTGTCAGTTCGTTCTCCTCAATCGGGACGGGGGTCAGCACCAGTAGAGAGGAAGGATAACGCAATTGGGTAAAAATTGGATGTGCTAAAAATCTGGAGAAAAATATAAATAAATATAATAGACCTACCTGATTACTTATAATTACACACCATAACATACACACTTCTCTCTGAACTCGGTTCTTCGGAGCTGCCATGTTTATTCAAAAGCTCTGGAACATTAATCTAGGTGTAACGAGTCGGGAAAAGAAGATGGGAAGCGTTTTAGATTAGTTTTATGCAATAGCGACATCCAAAGTACTTTTATTAAAACTTGCTTAATAGCAGACCAACTTTAATTTTATATCTAAAATACCCTGCGAGCCGTTTAAAAATTGCTAATTGGTGTAGTTTGAACATCTGTGGGATGTCCAAACTACATTTAGGGATTCAATATCTATAATAGTCTGTAAAATATCTGTACTACTTTGGGTGGGCTTTATTACAGTTGGTGCTGATGTGTGTATATAAATTTGTATCGCTCTTTACATATTTCTCTGTCTGTTTTTTTTAGGATCTGGGAAATCATTTCAAAAGACTGAAGATGTGATTTCAAGTGTATTGACAGTTACAAGTGGTATCTGCAGTAAATACTTAATGGCTTTTTGCAAACAGTTTCTATAATTACTAAAATATAATCCACAATGACATGAGAGTTGTAGTTTAGCAATGTAACCATCTCATTCAGGATGTTTAATGTACATGTAGATTTCGAGGCTCAGACTCTGGAGGATCTAAAGCAGCAAAAAGCATTTGTTCGGGAGCAGAAGAAGCAGTACAAAGAGCTAAAGGAGCTGGTAAAAAAGCACCATAAGAAAACCACAGATTTGATTAAAGAGCATATGGCCAGGCAGAGCGAGTTGAACGCTGAACATCAGCGGCAGCTGTCAGTCCTGCAGAAGAGCTCCAGACGAGATGGTAAGAAAAGGTAGGTTCCCTAACACTGACTCTCTTCCACCCTCTGCTTCACTCACCAGCCTGTCTTCTGCTTCAGCTTATTCAGAATATTGTTTTTGTTAAATATTATTTTCTGTAGTTTTCTTTTTGCTTTCTTTTATACTATTGCTGGAAGCTTGTGCATATCTCTAGCAAAAACACTGATCAGCCATAAGATTAAAACCCCCTTGTTTCTACACTCACTGTCCATTTTATCAGCTCCACTTAAAAGTACTTTAAAGTTCTACAATTACTGACTGTAGTCCATTTATTCCTCTACATACTTTTTAACCTGCTTTCACCCTGTTCTTCAATGGTCAGGACCCCCACAGGACCACCACAGAGCAGGTATTATTTAGGTGGTGGATCATTCTCAGCACTCCAGTGACAATGACATGGTGGTGGTGTGTTAGTGTGTGTTGTGCTGGTATGAGTGGATCAGACACAGCAGCGCTGCTGGAGTTTTTAAATACCATGTCCACTCACTGTCCACTCTATTAGACACTCCTACCTAGTTGGTTCACCTTGTAGATATAAAGTCAGAGATGATCGCTCATCTGTTGATGCTGTTTGAGTTGGTCATCTTCTAGACCTTCATCAGTGGTCACAGGACGCTGCCCACAGGACGCTGTTGGCTGGATGTTTTTGGTTGGTGGACTATTCTCAGTCCAGCAGTGACAGTGAGGTGTTTAAAAACTCCATTAGCGCTGCTGTGTCTTATACACTCATACCAGCACAACACACACACACTGGTGGAGAATGATCCACCACCCAAATAATACCTACTCTGTAGTGGTCCTGGGAGAGTCCTGACCATTGAAGAACAGCATGAAAGGGGGCTAACAAAGCATGCAGAGAAACAGATGGACTACAGTTAGTAATTGTATGGTAAGTGGAGCTGATAAAATGGACAGTAAGTGTAGGAACAAGGAGGTGGTTTTAATGTTATGGCTGATCAGTGTATGTGTTAGTGCTAGCAATTAATTAATTTTTTGTACCCACCTACTGGCATGGATAAGTCTGCTGAAGTGGCAAATCAATAAGGGGAGGGGGTGTACCAGGTCTTAATGCCTTAATTACTAATCTACAAATCCATTTCAGGGCTTCAGTCAATCCTTTCTCAGACATAGACAAATCTAGTCCCAGGAACTGGAGCTTTAACTTTGCCATGTTCTCTGGTCTGATAATGTAGTTGTAAAACTGATTACAGTAATATGTGAAGAAGTGTTTGCTTGTAGGTTTCAGTAAAAGCATGAAGTGAGTCGGTTTGTGTTTGATAGACCAGGTTCTGCTGCTGATCAGAAGCTGGTTGCTCTGGAGGAAGAGAATTCCCAAAGACTGGCTGAGCTAAAAAAACAACAGCAACAGCAGCTGCTGACTCTCAGACAGGATCAGTACTACAGTGAGCAGTACCTGAAAGGCAAACACATTAAACAGGTACAAACACAAACACCTAAAAGAGTCTTCAGAGTACTGAATATTAAATCATGTAAACACACACACTCTGTTCTCCATGTTTATACATACAGTTGCCAGTCAAGTCAAATATACAGTGTATCACAAAAGTGAGTACACCCCTCACATTTCTGCAAATATTTTATTATATCTTTTCATGGGACAACACTATAGAAATAAAACTTGGATATAACTTAGAGTAGTCAGTGTACAACTTGTATAGCAGTGTAGATTTACTGTCTTCTGAAAATAACTCAACACACAGCCATTAATGTCTAAATGGCTGGCAACATAAGTGAGTACACCCCACAGTGAACATGTCCAAATTGTGCCCAAAGTGTCAATATTTTGTGTGACCACCATTATTATCCAGCACTGCCTTAACCCTCCTGGGCATGGAATTCACCAGAGCTGCACAGGTTGCTACTGGAATCCTCTTCCACTCCTCCATGATGACATCACGGAGCTGGTGGATGTTAGACACCTTGAACTCCTCCACCTTCCACTTGAGGATGCGCCACAGGTGCTCAATTGGGTTTAGTCCATCACCTTTACCTTCAGCTTCCTCAGCAAGGCAGTTGTCATCTTGGAGGTTGTGTTTGGGGTCGTTATCCTGTTGGAAAACTGCCATGAGGCCCAGTTTTCGAAGGTAGGGGATCATGCTCTGTTTCAGAATGTCACAGTACATGTTGGAATTCATGTTTCCCTCAATGAACTGCAGCTCCCCAGTGCCAGCAACACTCATGCAGCCCAAGACCATGATGCTACCACCACCATGCTTGACTGTAGGCAAGATACAGTTGTCTTGGTACTTCTCACCAGGGCGCCGCCACACATGCTGGACACGATCTGAGCCAAACAAGTTTATCTTGGTCTCGTCAGACCACAGGGCATTCCAGTTATCCATGTTCTTGGACTGCTTGTTTTCAGCAAACTGTTTGCGGGCTTTCTTGTGCGTCAGCTTCCTTCTGGGATGACGACCATGCAGACCGAGTTGATGCAGTGTGCGGCGTATGGTCTGAGCACTGACAGGCTGACCTCCCACGTCTTCAACCTCTGCAGCAATGCTGGCAGCACTCATGTGTCTATTTTTTAAAGCCAACCTCTGGATATGACGCCGAACACGTGGACTCAACTTCTTTGGTCGACCCTGGCGAAGCCTGCTCCGAGTGGAACCTGTCCTGGAAAACCGCTGTATGACCTTGGCCACCATGCTGTAGCTCAGTTTCAGGGTGTTAGCAATCTTCTTATAGCCCAGGCCATCTTTGTGGAGAGCAACAATTCTATTTCTCACATCCTCAGAGAGTTCTTTGCCATGAGGTGCCATGTTGAATATCCAGTGGCCAGTATGAGAGAATTGTACCCAAAACACCAAATTTAACAGCCCTGCTCCCCATTTACACCTGGGACCTTGACACATGACACCAGGGAGGGACAACGACACATTTGGGCACAATTTGGACATGTTTACTGTGGGGTGTACTCACTTATGTTGCCAGCTATTTAGACATTAATGGCTGTGTGTTGAGTTATTTTCAGAAGACAGTAAATCTACACTGCTATACAAGCTGTACACTGACTACTCTAAGTTTTATCCAAGTTTCATGTCTATAGTGTTGTCCCATGAAAAGATATAATGAAATATTTGCAGAAATGTGAGGGGTGTACTCACTTTTGTGATACACTGTATTTGTATAGCGTTTACATTGTCTCAGAGCAACTGTACAAATTGCAGGACCTGATACACACGCTGCAGGCAATTGTACCAAGAAAAAACTTCATAATATTACAAGGAATAAACCTTGAGAAGTACCAGTTTCATCAAAGCATTGCCCCTCTGCACAAGCAACGTCTGTAGTTTAACTGTTTGTCATTATTTAATGGATTTAAGGATTTCCGATGACCAACAAAGAGCTCTGACCTCAACCCCACTGAATACTAGATAAATTGGATGAATCAGAACATTGTGAGCCAGGTCTTCTCACCTAACATCTGTGTCTGACCCAGTAAATGTTCTTTTGACTGAAAAACACAAATTTACCACAGACGCACTCCAAAGTCATGAGGACAGCTTTTACAGAAGAGTGAGGGCTGTTATAGGTCACAGGGAGGCCTATGACTTCACCGCTAAATGTAACTAAATTGAAATCACACCTGATGGTAATGTCTGAGAGAGAAAGACTGTAATTCACTTTTTTTTTCTTACAGATTTCACTGTGCCTTTAAGCAAATTAGCATGGCTTAAAATAATTGCATCTTTTTTTTACGGTGCATTGTGTGTTAAATTGGCATAAACTACATTATTGGGTTTATAGTATGTATATGTGCATCATCTATGTGTAAATAAGACAGCGCTGTTAGACCCATGTGTGTTTATACTGTTGCTGAGCAGTTTATGGATGTGTGAGGCTTAATGTCATTCAGGAACTGAGTCAGCAGTCTAATAAGATCTCGGTCTGTAATGACGGAGTGGAGATACCTGTTGCCACAGACTACACATTCTAGTTGGGAATATGTGTTGTGACCTATTGAAGCTAAAACATCAATTACTTTTTTAATTAAGTGCTGACAGTCCCACACTAATGATGAGCTGAAGCTAAGAGCACTTTCTTGAATAAAATACAAATTATCTCTTTTTGTCTGTTTGTATATTTTGTGTGTCCATAAAAACGTATGATTCCAGCTGATGGAGAAGCTGACCGTTGTTGCTGAGGAGTGTCAGAGTAATCAGCTAAAGAAGCTGAAGGAGCTGTGTGAGAAGTAAGCATTGCAAAGACTGTCTTATAAATGTAATATAATGTCCAAACTATATCTTTAAAAGGTTACATTAAGTATATGTTTACTTGCTTTTTACATTATTACATGTTACACAATTTAGTAAATAAGTCACTAATGGCAAATAATGTTCATATGCAAGATCAACAGGAAGATCCTAAAAATATTAACTTTTTGTAATTCAGCAATTTTTAATGAATTTTTCATGTTTAACCATAGAAATAGGTTTTGAACAGAAAAGACCACAGTATGGTCAGAAAACGCCACAAGTTTTACTAGCGGTTAAGGTACTGGGATAAGTAATCAGAAGGTTGCTGGTTCAAACCCCACCACTGCCAGGTTACCACTGTTAGGCCCTTGGTCAATGCCCTTAACCCTCAGTTGCTGAAAATGCCAAAAATGTAATGTAAATTAGCTACGATGTTAAATATTGTAAGGCAGTTGTAGCCTAGTGGTTAAGGTACTGGACTAGTAATCAAAAGGTCACTGGTTCAAGCCCCACCACTGCCAGTTTGTCACTGTTGGGCTCCTGAGCGAGGCCCTTAACCCTCAATTGCTTAGACAGTATACTGTCACAGTACTGTAAGTCGCTTTGGATAAAAGCGTCTGCTAAATGCTGAAAATGTAAATGGTAAACTCTAGAACGTGCAATTCCACTGCTTCACCACCAGATGTCAGTAGTACTCGGCGGCAGTTTTTTATACATTTATAATGTTTAATGTTTCTATTCGCGTATAAGAATTATTTGCCATCATGCAGTAAGAAATATTCTTTTTCAAACTGGCAAATCTCGCCTAAAGTTTGGCACAAAGACTCATGCCCCTGTCCTTATATTTTTGGAGTGTTATTATTTTACAGGAGAAAAACCATTGTTTAAAAAGTGAACCACTGAGCAAACTTAATTTCTATATCCAATCCCATTACATTTCTGTGTGATTACCATAATCTGTTTAACAGCTATGTGTGTTTTATTTTAAGGGAAAAGAAAGAACTAAAGAAGAAGATGGATAAGAAGAGACAGGAGAGGATACAGGAGGCTAAATCCAGGGAGAAGAACTTAACAGAAGAGTAAGTCGTGAATAATGTGTGTGATAGTATTACAACATTTCTCTCAGATATATAGTACCAAGCCACACCCCGCCCTCTAAAAACTTTATCGACCTTCTATGAAACAAAAACTTGACATGCCACGTATTTAGCCATAATCATGCTGACGTGGCAATAAATCCCAGCTATCATCATGATCTCTCAGATATATACTGCAGTCTAGTCAAGCACAAGGGCTTCAAATAGAACAATGACTGTGATAATAACATGCAAAATGTGGGTATATCCATTTTAAGTCACTGTCAAATTATTTACAGCATTTGATCAGAAGAAAAAAATTATTATTTTACCCAGTAGTTAATTAAGGAACATAAATTAGTTTAGAAAAAATTCGACTTCCATCATTTTTTGACATTATGGTGTTTTTTTGTTCATAAAAATAGGAGGAAAAAATTCGACTAGTGTCAGTTTATGCAACTTTACATTGCTCAGCAAAAGATATTTTAAAAAACGTAAAAATAAAAACCTAAAAACACTCAAAAATAAATATTTAAAATAAAAATATTCAAAATAATGTGTAAATTATTTAAAAGCTTAAATATTTAAAACATATTGTCTTATTTACATGTTCTTCTGGTTCACTACAGTTTATTCAGATTTGTTTGTGTAAGTGTTATTTGCAGTGTTTTGTTTGCATTGAATTTGAATCTTGTTTTTTTCTGTTTTTTATTTTATGAAGGCATAATTTTATAGGTCTTTCTTAAAACGAATGTGATCAGACTTTCTACCTCTAAAGTTATAAAGCATATTTTTAACCTGATCTGTAAATAATTATTCTTTATGTTTAATAAATATACAGAAATGTATCAGTTTATGCAAAATCTATTCTATTTTTTGTGACATATAAGATTAGATCAAATGTGATGAGTAAATAAAGCAGAAATTTGGTTATTTAATGATTTTTGTAAACTACTTTTTTATTGCAACTGTACTGTCTGTATAACAGACATTATCTAGAACGTTACACCCCAACGTTGCATTTTTTATAAATGTATATTATTTATTTATTTATTTATCAATAAAATGTAATGTTTTATAGCTCATAATAAACACAATGTACACTTTTACAGAGAGAAGTTAGAGATCAACAGGTCACATGTAAATGAAGTTGTACAGTACATTAAAAGGGTAAGTAATGATTAATAGTCATAAAAATAAATGCTAGAGAGAATGGAAACTTCTCTTTCATAATAAAACAACCTCTATTTTTGTCTTGTGTCCTTGAAGCTGGAAGATGCTCAGAGAAAAAGACATGAGAAGTTGACCGAAGCGCACAAACTGATACGGCAGCAAATTCTGGAGGAGAAACCAAAGGTTTGAGATAATCTGTTATCAGCTAGATTATTAACACTGTTGCACTAAACATTCTGCGCTTGTTTTGTAAAGTGCACACAGACAGGATGTGTAAGTCACCTCACTGTCACTGTTATTTTAGGAGGATTTTTCACCAGTTGGAGAAGGTAAGCAGATCTGCATCTCGGCAGCTAATCAAAGCTTTAACAGTAAACCCCATCATACCAAAGCCCTGCACCGCTTTATAGACTCAGATTTAATGAAGGTTTCCTTTCCGTTAGTTGTAAATGTCATGCCAGTCGTGTGTCCTAACATGTGTGAGCAGCATAATATTCACTCAGAGATAAATTATGTGCTCTGTCTGAACCATTCTCTAACATGCCTGGCAGTGGCACATCAGCAACCCTGGTCATTTCCATGTAATTGAGGCATTTGTTGGGCTATGTGGTGATTTGTATGTCTGTGCTGGGCTTAATCTGTGTTGGGTGTGTATTAAGCTGGACTGTTTTAATATCTTAATTTAATACTTTGATACAAGAGTATTTAACCCTATAACATTAGTGATTGCCATGGAAGCTTATAATATATGGTATCATCACAAGTGCTTTAGAACTGGCATAACATGTTACTACATAATGACCTATGCCACAGGTTAAATACTAGTTGTCCAGTTAGTAAAGATTATGAATAATAATATTATGATGATTGAACCTTTTCTGATGACTTTTGCAAGACTATGTGTCTGTTATCACTTGTGATTTATCAAGTGACATTTTGTATGCAGTTAAAGCTTTAAACTCTTACATTATCCTTATGAGTCATGGAATCATACATAACTAAAGTACAGCTAAAAACTAGTAGCATGTGTTCAAAACAGTCATAGCATTAAACATCTAAACAGCTACTAAGATCTGCTATGGTTACATGGCACTGTTATATCACAGCAGTATTTTACTGTATTTTAAAGCCTTAAATGGTTTAGTTCTAGCATAATTTACTGATATTATTTGGCTCTATAGTCCTTCTGTGCACATTGGACCAAGGTAGACCTGTCATTCCCAAGAGTCACTTGACGTTTAGTCAGTGGAGTGTGTTTTTATGTTGTTTCAGAATATATTAGTACTACAAGCTTTGAATGTGTGTTTTATATTTTTATAGATTTGCTTTTAGATGATTTTGAAGGTTAGTTGATAAAAAGGTAACATCCATAGTTTGTCTTAGTTTGTCGTGTTTATGCTCTAGTATGGTGGGATTAAATTGACATATAACATAAAAAGACTAAGACTTTTGGCACCTTCCTCATCTGCTGCTTTACCATAAGTACATGCATATACTACACATAATATTTACTGTTAGAAACATTTAAAATATGTTCAGTGCTTACTAGGGCTGGCACCCATCCAATACTCTGTATCGGTATCGGTCCGAAATTGGCCAAAATCACTGGATCGGATATCGTAAGAAAAAAAAAAACGTGTAATCTAATCCGAGTTGGAGATCTCTCACATCCTCAACCATTACATTTACATTTTCAGCATTTAGCAGACGCTTTTATCCAAAGCGACTTACACAATGAGCAGAACACGATAAGCAATTGAGGGTTAAGGGCCTTGCTCAGGGACCCAACAGTGGCAACTTGGTGGTGGTGGGGCTTGAACCGGCAACCTTCTGTTTACTAGTCCAGTACCTTAACCACTGAGCTATACCTGGCCCATTAATCCATTAGTGTTATGAAATAAAACAAACTACACCGTTTCCCGTTTAGCCACAGTCAATTCTAATTGGTCCATCGCGTTTGATCGACATCCACATCTTCCAATTGTAGACGCCGTAAAGCGAGATATGTCATGTGAACAACAGTGAAATGTAAGTGAAACCAAAAATGCTGCTAAATGTTCTGTGTGTAAAAGTTAAAATAAAAACTGTATTTATTCCGTTAGAATATTTATTTCACAGTCTGAGCATTGTTATTTAGATAGCTAGTTTAACCATGGTGCATTAAGACATGTATTATTACTGCTTAGTTGTTTGAGAGGAGAAATGACGTATCGGATTGGTATCGGTATCAGCAGATACTCAATTTGCAGTATTGTATCGGACATAAAAAAGTGGTATCGAGCCAGCCCTAGTGCTTACTAAAGAATACCACAAACTTACCTACTGGAATTGCATTTTTAATTTGAACCTTCTGTCATAACACTGACATAACAATAATATTTTTGATCTTATAAAAGCTGGCCTGACTTTACATAATATAACAGTTGCCATGACATGGCACTTTCATAATACTGTTCATAATCAACTGTTGTCACACTCATGATAGCAGCATATGACATCCAGCCTAACAGGTTTATGTGATTTTTATGTCATTTTTCTCAAGTCTGGTAAAGTGTTACTGTATATTTTGTTCAACAGAAACGTTTCTTAAACTACTAGCAGAACTGTGGTGGGCTTAAATATATGCATGATGCAGTAGCGTGATATTAACACCATTATTATTGCATCATGTTTACTCCATCCAGAGAAATGTTGTAGAAACCTGCACTTAGGATTTTTGGAGGGTTGGGAGGGGGCAGAGTTCAGGACTCAGCATGTCGAGTGTACCCTGCTTACCCTAGTGACAAAATGTACTGTAATGTACTACTATTGTCTGGCTAAATATTTTGTCTCGAGGAACATTGGTCTGTGTGGGCTTTGAACTCAGATTTTTCCAATGGTTGTTGGTTGTAAAACTACCTGTTTAAATAATGTCTTCAGCTTTTAACTTGGGACACTAGCTTAAAGTTCTATCTGGTTTAGGAAGACCACACGAGCCAAAGTTGGCTGTGCCCTAAAAACGTACCTCCTATAGTACACTGTTACTCTGAGCAAACCCAATTGAAACAGATAAAGACTAAGGCTAGCTGTTCACACCAGTACTAATACATCCATGGTAATTAGACCTGTGATTATTTTCATCTTAAGTAAAGACTGGTGTCTGGCATTCTTGTATTTGTTGGAACATAGGTCACTGCCTACATGCCCATGTCTGAAGTCTTGCTTTTCCTTTAGGGATCAATAAAGTAATCAATTAATCAATTAAAAACTACTTTTGTGTACCAATGCATTTTAACTTGTCTGTCACTTTTTGGATGGTCTGTAAAAAGCATGTCAGTATTTTTGGTCTTGTAGCTACTTCAGTAGGCACAGGAGGGCACTACAGCACCAAATAAGCGTTTGACATTTGTATTGGCACTGAAGCAGCAGCTTTTCTTCATCAGAACTAAATGTATCAACAGGGTTAGTCTAGCACAGAGGCTCAGATACTGATATTTAAAGTTGGTATGGTTAGGATGGTTTGCTGCTGATTTAGATGTGTTAGATGTATATTGCAAAGCAATGTCTTATTATTTGATCTCTTTAAAGTGCAGCTTTTATTAGATCACACTGAACAAACATGATGATTTTTTATTTTTGCTTTGGGTTGTCTGTCCCACTCACAAAAAATATGGGCTGCTAAAATCATCACTTGCTGCTGCCTACAGCCCAGCACACACAGTCAGAAATCACTCCTGCAAACCAAACCAGGTCAGACCAATTCAGCTGTTTATTTGTGGTTAAACTTCACATCAGATGCAGAGGGAAAAAATGAGTAAATTTAACCAGGGCATAGCTAATATCCTAGAGAGAGTTGAAAAGTAGTCCTGACCCATTTTCATGCTTCAGGGCAGCCTCTAATGGACAGCTATTACTATCCCTGGGTCTCTGGAGACCAGTCTTTGGACTCTGCTTGCTCACCAAGAAAAGCTGATAAAAGAGAAGCAGGGGAAACAGGATTCTGCAAATTAATAACCGTTGCAGTCATTTTATTACCGCTGTCATTAATACATCCTTTAAAGCACTTTAAACATCACTTACGACATGTCATTTTATAAAACCACTCACCAGTTGATGGATGATAGTGTCTGAGATCCTGTGCTGTGATGAGCAGCGTGTTACGGGAACGGCAGATGAACGTGCACACAGGTGACAGTGTCCTGCTAACGTTCCAATCAAAATGTTCACCAGGAGTCCAACCTGCTCAGCATGCGCCATGATCTAATGAGCATTGACCTTCAGAGGCACTTTGAATAAGTTAACAGGTGAAGAGTCGAGCATTTTATTTCACGTTTATATTTACAGCATTTAGCAGATGCTTTTATCCAAAGCAACTTACGGTTGTGAATGAATACAGTGCAAAACTTGTTCAGGGGTCTCACAGTGGTGGTGGTGGGGGATGAACTGGCGATCTTCCAATCAGTAGTCCAGTACCATAACAGCAGAGATACCACTGCCTTTATTTCATTCATAAACAAATGAATCTGGTCTATGATTAGCATTTTAGAAAACGTCTTTAGTAATATTCCAGCCTTGTTAGGAAGCTGAGGTCAGAATACAGTGTCGGCCAATGTACATGGCCCCTGAAGTCGAGATTGTTAAGGGCCTAGCTCAAGGGCTCAACAGTGGCTGCTCGGCAGATCTGGGATTCAAACCCACAACCTACCATTCGATAGCCCATAGCTCTACCCACTAGGCTACAACTGTCCCACTATATCAGCGGTCCCCAGCCTTTTTTGCCGCATGGACCGGTTTCATATAAGACATAATTTCATGGACCGGCGAGGGGCGGAAGGATTTAAAAAAGAATAACCATAGAATGGAAAATCAGTGTAAATCCTAAGCTTTTTTCAATGCAACGAGACGCTGCTCCCACGCTTGGTGATTGGAGACAATAACACCCAAAGTTTTGGAAATTGAATTGCTCTTGTAGAGATCTTGAATTATTTATTCTTTCTTCTTTCTGTGCGGCCCGGTAATAAATGGCCTGGTGGTTGGGGACCACTGCACTATATTATCAAAGCTCTCTCCGCTTTCTGTCTCTCAGCTCTAAAGAAATACAGACCTAGCTTGCCCCCCCAAAAAATACACCATTAGAAAAAGACTGGGACAAAATGGAAAAGTTAGCAGTCATGGAAGAGTTAGAAAGTACAAATCACAGCTAACCAGTGGAAGCAAAGATGCTTGTATGAGGTTCGCTAAAAACACCTTAAATATTGTCATTCCCTTTGGTATAATGTTTGTTAGACTGATGAGTCGAAAGAGGGACATTTTAAAACACACGTCCTGAATCTAGTAAATTAACCATTTTATTTTACAATTTCAACATAATCCTAAATGTCAAATGGCGGTTTAGGACCTGGGTGACTTGTTATAATTGACAGAACCAGAACCATGAGAATGTGAGGTCAGTAGTCTGTGATATGAAGCTCAAGTGCAGATGGGTTATGCAACAACAATCCGAAACAGAATAAGATTTTAGAGTTTCCATGTCAAATCTTTTACTTGAATTTGATTGATAAGCTGTGGCAGTACTTTAAACCAGTAGTGCATATTTGAAAGGCCTTTAATGTGGCTGAAGACTGTGGTCAAATTATTCTACAGCAAAGTGAAAGACTGAGCTCGACCTATCAGAAGCATTTGGTTGCAAATGTCGTTAAAAAAATGGTGAAACATGTTCAGGGGACAATTATTTTTTCCTCACTGGGATAGTTGCTACTGAATATCCGGATAAATGAAATGATTATTCAGATTGCCTTTTTTTCCAATTTTCCTCCCAATCTAGTCGTATCCAATTACCAGATTGCATTAAACTTCCTTCTTACTGATGCTGATCCCCACTGCCGATTTAGGTGAGCGAGACTGTACAGTAGCTGATTGCATCTTTTCACCTGCACGAGGCGAGTTCATATGCGGATCAGCTTTGTGTACAGAGAGCTACACCCTGATCAACATATTATTCCTCTACTCTTTGCAGGCGACATCAATCAGCCAGCACCGGTCATAATTGCACCAGTTATGAGGGCCCTATCTGGCTTCCCACCCTGTATAAACAACAGCCAATCGTTGTTCATGTAGCCGCCCAGCCGGATGGCAGAACTGAGTTTTAAACCGACGAGTTCGAAATGTCAGCTCTGGTGTGCTAGCGTGTTTTACTGCTGCACCACCTGAGCGGCCTGGGTTGTCTTTTAAGAGCTAAAATTTATGTGTGATACACACACACACACACACACACACACACACTGTATGACCAAAGGTATGTGGTCACCTGACCATAAGCTTGTTGCACATCCTGTTTCAAAAGCACAGGCGTTAATATGTTAAAGTCTTGAGTTTGCTAATAAACATAGTAAATTTTAGTAGTCTTGGTCAAATTGGTCAAATACTGCTTATTTACTATGGTTTATGAATGGTTTTACTGTCATCATTCTGTCCCTGGAGGATTTTCTGACAGTAAATCATCTGTATTACTAAAGGATTTTATAGACTGGTGTAGTCTGTCTACACCGATCAGCCATAACATTAAAACCACCTCTTTGTTTTTACACTCACTGTCCATTTTATCAGCTGCACTTACCATATAGAAGCACTTTGTAGCTCTACAATTACTGACTGTAGTCCATCTGTTTTTCTACATACGTTTTTATCCTGTTTTTACCCTGTTCTTTAATGGTCAGGACCCCCACAGGACCACCACAGATCAGGTATTATTTGGGTGGTGGATCATTCTCAGCACTGAAGTGACAATGGCATAGTGGTGGTGTGTTAGTGTGTGTTGTGCTGGTATGAGTGGATCAGACACAGCAGCGCTGCTGGAGTTTTTAAATACCATGTCCACTCACTGTCCACTCTATTAGACACTCCTACCTAGTTGGTCCACCTTGTAGATGTAAAGTCAGAGACGATCTCTCATCTATTGCTGCTGTTTGAGTTGGTCATGTTCTAGACCTTCATCCATGGTCACAGGAAGGTGCCCACGGGGCGCTGTTGGCTGGATATTTTAGGTTGGTGGACTATTCTCAGTCCAGCAGTGACAGTGAGGTGTTTAAAAACTCCATCAGCACTGCTGTGTCTTATCCACTCATACCAGCACAACACACAGTGAGTGCTGGGAATGATCCACCACCCAAATAATACCTGCTCTGTAGTTGTACTGGGAGAATCCTGACCATTAAAGAACAGCATGAAAGGGGGCTAACAAAGCATGCAGAGAAACATATGGACTACAGTCAGTAATTGTAGAACTACAAAGTGCTTCTATATGGTAAGTGAAGCTGATAAAATGGACAGTGAGTGTAGAAATAAGAAGGTGATTTTAATGTTATGGCTGATCGGTGTATTATGTTTTATTTTTTAATAGCCATTTTATTCAGGTGTGTTTTTGTTAAACCAGAGGCCAGAGGCATACAGATACAAAACCTCCTACAAAATGGTTGTGCAACTTCACACACAGTAGGACTGTGCCATCTCTATGGCAACGCTTATCCTGGCCCTGAACCCCAGTTCACTCAACAGCCTTGTTTCTAGGACACTGTACCTCACACCTTGGAACACAAATGGAAACCAGTACATGGAGGCCTATGCTATTCTACAAAAATCTAGTTCAGCACATAAATACAGAGAATAAATAAAGCCAAACACAACAATGTACTGAATGATACACAGACTATTTTTCTGCAGGGCACCAGCAATTCTTTTTTTTTATTTTTTATTGTCAGGAGTAGCAAACCGTATCTTTTAAACCAACCTCAGCTCTCTATATACTCACAACCCTACCCCTGTCTGAAAAAACAGCCTAGTTTACTGATTCCTACTGCATTCCTACTGCATTCCTATTAATATCAGTAAACGTAATATTTAACTTTAAGAATTTAAGAATAAAGTCATAATATTTTAGGAATAAAGTTGATATGTTGAGATTTTGTGAATAAAGTCATAAAATTTTGAGAAATGCAGTTTCTTACTAAGCTTCTTAAACTAATTACAAACCGGTGCTGTCACTTTTTTTTAGCGCGTCGAATATCCCGATTGCGTCTTGCTTTCTCTCCACCAATGCCGATCCCTGCTCTGATTGAGGAGAACGAAGCTAACCCACGCCCCCTCCGACAAGTGTGCAGCAGCCGTATGCATCTTATCACCTGCACTTTGAAGAGTGCAGTGCATCTCAGCATTGTGTACGGAGAGACACACCCTGAGAGCACTCTTTTCTCATCTCTGTGCAGGCTCCATCAATCAGCCAGCAGAGGTCGAAATTGCACCAGTCATGGGAGAGAGAGACCCCATCCAGCTTAGTCCCACCCATATCTGAACAACAGGCCAATCGTTGTTCATGTGGCCGCTCAGCCTTAGCCGGCAGGCAGAGCTGAGAATTGATACGATGTATTCGAGATCCCTGCTCTGGTTCCAGTGTGTGTTTTTACCGCTGCGCTGCGACAGTGCCAGTAGATCTTTATTTGAAAATTTATCACTCACTCACTCACTCATTTTCTTAACCGCTTATCCAATCAGGGTCGCGGGGGGGGGGGGGGGGGGGTGCTGGAGCCTATCAAATTTTCAATGGGCGCAAGGCACACAGTAACACCCTGGACAGGGGGCGCCAGTCCATCGCAGGGCAGACACACATACACAAACACACACACACTCATTCACCTATAGGGCAATTCAGTGTCTCCAATTAACCTGACTGCATGTTTTTGGACTGTGGGAGGAAACCGGAGCTCCCGGAGGAAACCCACGCAGACATGGGGAGAACATGCAAACTCTGCACAGAAAGGACCTGGATGACCCCACCTGGGGATCGAACCCAGGACCTTCTTGCTATGAGGCGACAGTGCTACCCACTTAGCCACCGTGCCGCCTTGAATATTTATTTATCTGTGAAATTGATTTGAAAGTATAACTTAATTATTTACCTTAATTCTCTATCTTTCATTATAACATGCTTTTTTATTAATTTTATAAACTTAAATTTTAAGAATTAAAAATCTTGTGGCTCTAACATGTCGTCGTAGTCTCCTCTTCTAAAGTGCTGCAGGAGTAAGAAACATGTTAACACAGAGGGCAGCGGTAGCTCAGCGGTTAAGGTACTTGACTAGTAATCAGAAGGTTGCGGGTTCAAGCCTCACCACTGCCTCGGTTGGGCCCCTGGGCAAGGCTCTCAACCCTCAGCTGCTCAAATTGTATTCAATGATAATTGTGAGTGGCACGGTGGCTAAGTGGGTAGCACTGTCGCCTCACAGCAAGCAGGTCCTGGGTTCGATCCCCAGGTGGTGCAGTCCGGGTCCTTTCTGTGTGGAGTTTGCATGTTCTCCCCGTGTCCGCGTGGGTTTCCTCCGGGTGCTCCGGTTTCCTCCCACAGTCCAAAGACATGCAGTCAGGTTAATTGGAGATGCTAAATTGTCCATGACTGTGTTCAATATAACCTTGTGAACTGATGAATCTTGTGTAACGAGTAACTACGTTTCTCATGAATGTAACCAAAGTGTAAAACATGACGTTAAAATCCTAATAAACAAACAATGATAATTGTAAGTCACTTTGGATAAAAGCATCTGCTAAATGTCAAAAATGTAGACAAAAGTCTGCTTATCTTTAACAAATAGACAATGACCATGTAATTGGTGACTCAATTACCTTACTTTTTTGATAAACATATTTTTAATAGGGTCACAAATGTTTTCTTGAAACTGTGTGAATGGAGTAATGCACAAATGCAGCTAAATACAGATAAAACACAGATTTCCCCAGGAAGCAAAAGAAAATATGGTATTTTGTTACTAGACAGCAGGAAGAAGAGACAGATGGAGTGGTATAATACTGCTCAGACATGAAAGCAAAACAGCTTGTGAGCCGTTACATTTGGTCCTAAACACGAAAACAGAGAGCTAAACCTGGCACACACGTCACAAGGATTCCACAGACCTCAGCGATGTGCTGGCTTGCTGTTCGAGTCGGTCCTGGCTTAGCCATGTCTTTCTCAGCAGTGCTCATCATGCCTCTTTCATGTGAGCAGGTCAGCATTAATAATGCACACAGCCCTCCTGCCTTTTCACACCAGAAGAACCATTGTCACTCAATAGAAACCAGAGGAACCCAAATAACCCACTACATGCCTGCAGTGACTGAAAGGCTGTGGAAATATTTTACTCTGCTTTGGTGAGGAGAGGACGAGAACCATTTCTTATTGGCTTAAATTGTGTTTTTTATTCTTTACAGCAGGGAAGCTGGCAAAGGCTGCGGAATTAAGATGATATATTCATCTGTAGTTTTTTACCCATTTTTGTGTCATGAATTTCATTGGGGTTGGTGTGTGTGCATCAGTCGGTTAATAAGATGTCAGATTGCAAAATAAAAAAAATGGGTCACATTAACGATGTACTGTTGCATACTAATTACAACTGTGCTTTAGAAATAAGCATTTATGTTTGTACATTGTTTGAACTTTTATTTAAACATTTATTATTATTTTTTAACCTTTAAAAAATAAACAGATTATAAACACAGAAAAAGTTAGAACAGGCAAATGAGCAGATTGCTAAACAAAAACAGATTAGCAACTGTATTTTGCCGTTTTACTTAGTGCCTTTACTTTCGTAGTCATTGTGCAAATGAACGTAATTTCCGTAACAAGAAGGTACCAGTTAAAAGCTTATTGCAAAACAAAAGCGCGATAAATTACGGTACAGCAGCCAAAATTCAAAACACAACAAAAAAATCATAACCACTGCTTACCTTAGCTTACGTTCTTCCAGCTATTAAATTTATAACCGTGTGTTGTTCCATTAGAAATATAATCCCTTATTTTGTAAATGTGTGCTTATAATTATAAACCTCCCAACTTTTCCCGGTTGTGAAGTAAAACACTAACTCGTTAGAAAGCCAATCAAGCCAATTCATTGACAGGTCATCTGTGTGACGCAAACTGAATAAATGCAAATAACAGCATTTCTTACTAAAAATTAAAATCAGAAAATCTGATTGGTTCAGAAAGCGTTCTTTCAACCATTAGCGCCAGTTCTGCAGAAGCGTTTCATTCACCCAGTTTTTCTGTGAAGTGCACTACGTAGGGTATTCCACCATTTTAAGTGAGATTCATTGCGTGCGTTGCGGGTTAAGACGGCCAGGGACACGATCAGAACGATCATTCATTTTTAATAAAAACTAGCAGTAGTGTGAGAGTAACCAGTGAACGTCCAGAAACGCTGCACAATCCACCAAAAACACAAATGTATCTCAGTAACTTTTACACTGTTAATCACAAACAATAAAACACCACGTGATGACATCACAAAGCGGCTGTACGGTGATAAAATCAGGTTTATTCGCAGATGACATAAAAATATGATAGACGGCTGAGCTTCATTTGATAGTTTAGAAAGTAAAAAACGCTCAAAGAAATTTCAGTAACAAGACGCTGTCATGTATGTGATGACGTCACAGGGCGTCCGAATGAATTAGTTTAAGCTGCTTAAGCTCTCATAGACAAGATCACGTAATCAGTGTGTAAGGAACACAAGGGCACTCGGTAGGGACCATGTGGCTAGGGACTTGTTGTTTACGAGTCCGAGTCGAGTCTGACGTTGCTGTGTGTGCGACTTACATGCGACTCATCCCCATTTCTGCCCTCTACTGTCCATAATATTGTTAAAAGATTCAGGGAACCTGGAGAAATCTCGGTGCATGTAAGGCAAAGGCTGGAAACTGGTGTTGAATATACATGACTATCGAGCCATCATTAGGCATTGCATGACAAACTGTGATGCTACTGTAATAAATGTTGCCATGTGGGCTTTTGAGTACTTTGGAAAACCATTGTTACTTAATACAGTCCACTGTTGCATCAAAAAATGCAATCTAAAACATTGCAAAGAGAAATCCAGAAACATAAGTTGTATTCAGAAACACTGGTGAGTTCTCTGGGCCTGAGCTTATCTCAGATGGAACAACATTTCAGCTAGTTATTTTTTATCACCTCTTTGGTGCCAAAGACGAAAAGGACCAGACTGTTATAAGTAAAATGTATAAAAAATCTCATGTGTAGATGTCCTCAAATATCCTCAGAGTCCCATTCAATTAAAAACTGATTTTATGAGTGTCCCTCATTGCAATCTTTGGTGAAAGACAAATAGGAATTGAAAAAGCAAAGAAAGAAAAAAAATTAAATACTAAACTTCTTTGCATACTTCTCATCATCTTATTCCAGACTGCTTGCAGATGCAGTTTATTTGCATAGTAATTGCTGTCAGAGTGGAGACATTTGAGAGCTGTTTGGCAGTGCTTAATGACTGCAGTGCATTGTCCAAGTCCCCAAGACCCTTGAACTGTTTGGCACCTGCAACAGCTAATGCGCCACTGTGCCACCCTGATTGCGTCCACTGTCCATCTAAATATAGTAAACACAGCTGATTTAGCTTCTTTATTTAAGGAGAGAACCTGCATGTGCTACTTTATTTTAAATATTTTTAAAATAATATTTTTTGTTATGCCTGGTCAAAATATACATAATGCAACTAGATTAAGTGGTGTAGAAAGTTTAAATTTGTAACATGGCCACCCAATTCCTTGCATTCATCCATTTGGGGCTAACTCAATAAAGTCTGTCAGCGAAAAGTAAGACTACTCAGAAAAGCAGAGACCCATAGATCACAAAATGAAAACATCAAAACTGGGTTGCCACCTAGGTCAGCTACTTAATCCACCAGCAAGTGACGACCAAGCCCTCAAAATAATAACTAAGACAGGAAACTTAGCAAAACCACCAGCGGCTAAAAAGAGAAACACAACATACTGCCACTCTATGCCCTAGATGCCTTGTTTACTTGTTTAGATTACTTGTCCGGGATGGACCTCATGTGGCAGCAGTACAAAAGCAATGCCACCATGATCAAAAAATCTAAAGCAAAAAAACTGGGCTAATACAACCCCCAGCATATCCTGCTGAGAGCAGGTAATAAGATACGCCAGAGTAGAGCTGACCAACAAAGCCAGTCCACAAAGTTAAATCAGTTTATCTGGACACAAAGTTTGGTATGGAGATACGTTTCGTCACTTATCCAAGTGACTGAAGAAGTGACGAAACGTATCTCCATACCAAACTTTGTGTCCAGATAAACTGATTGAACTTTGTGGATTTGTGTACCTGGATTATTGAGCATGCATCAAGAAATGAAGCCAGTATTTAAAGATCCCAACCAGCTGCAGTGAGGCACAGAGACTGCCGATTAAAGAAACTGGCATTGTTGAACATATGCGTTTGCACCCTCTGCCAGTCTATACGGCAGTTGGGCTCTTTACATCAATCTGTGAACAAAAGACATTTAAAATGCTTTTAATATTGCATTGGTAATTTATTATTTTATTTATTGTAGGGTTTTTGTTGTTTTTTTGCATTTTCTCCCATTTTTCTCCCAATTTAGCACACTCAATCGAAAGTCTTCCACTGCTGAGAGATACCAAATTGCATTCAAGGAGAGCACGTCACTGTACTCATCTCTTCCGACACGTGTACAGCCCTCCTCTTCTCGCCCCTGCATTCTGCAGAGGCGTCTGTTCCGCCAATCAGGGTCCTTACACAGCGTATGAAGACCCACCCACACATAGTCCGGCCCCCACCCTGCAGATATGGTGGACAATTAGTATCTGCTGCAGGCACTGCCATTTATTAAAGCAATAAGCCACGAGAGGCCGTGCATTACTGTGATTTTAGCACGGGGATGACGTTTTTGGCACAACGCGAAGCGGAGTGCCTAAAACTTCTTTCCCCGTGCTAAAATCTTAACAGTAATGCACGGTCTCGAGTGGCTTATTGCTTTTATAAAACGGCGGTCAACATAAAATATAATAAATACAACAATGTTTAATTCATAAATGTATTTATTGTGTATAAACTTACAATAAAGCATTCTTCCGCGACGCAAAATAGTTCGATTAACAGTGTTGCTAGGCAACATGAGGGCGAAAATAACATTAATTTTTTCTATTCAGTGGCGTATTAATATGGAATGATGTGAGGTGGTCATAGGTGTGAGTTTATCGGGGATTTTACAACGGCTTCGAACGCGGCTCAGCCAATCAGATTTTAGGACCGGAACTATCCGTTTTATAATGTCTGTTTTAACACTGCTTTATCTTGGTAAGGGTCATGAAGGGTCTGATTTATTGGGCAAAAGGCCCAGACAGGTTGCCAGTGCATCAATATTGCAATGTTGTATTTTTTACATATCTAGTAATTTTATTACATTTAATTGTAAATTAGTATATTTATTGTGGTCCTTTTTAAAAGTATTATAATAAAAAATAAAAAAAAGATTGTCAGTTTACATGTTAAAGCCACAATTTTATTTACATGAGCTTTTGAACTTAAGAACCAATTCTTTTCAAACAAAAAATCACTATTTCTGCTTTCAATGTTAGAGGTTTTATTACAGTTAAAGGCATTTTATGAGTTCCTATGAGTAAGCCGTGAATTCATTAGCAGTCCAGGCTGGAGGAGCTTCTGCGCTCTTAATGGTAGCTTAGAATTAGGACAGATGTTGAAGAAGGTCATCCTCCTCTCCAAAGTATTTTCGGAGATCTGAAGAATTGGATCTGAGGCTGGTTAGTTGACAGATGACAAGTCTTTTGAGGGACGACACATTTAACATCGCCTGCTCGACAGGGAGCGGAAACTAGACTGTGTCATGCTTTCATGGCCCAGGATCACTTTAGGTGAGCAGTTAATTTGGTTCACCCTGTCCTGAACGTAGCACCCTGCTGCCTCTGCCCTGTTGTGACCTTTGTACTTTTATGCAGGTGCTGTTTTAATTATGAAATTGAAAGCTTTTTTTAGCCTACTTTCACCCTGTTCTTCAATGGTCAGGACCCCCACAGGACCACCACAGAGCAGGTATTATTTGGGTGGTGGATCATTCTCAGCACTGCAGTGACACTGAGATGGTGGTGGTGTGTTAGTGTGTGTTGTGCTGGTATGAGTGTATAAGACACAGCAGCACCGATGGAGTTTTTAAACATCTCACTGTCACTGCTGGACTGAGAATAGTCCACCAACCAAAAATATCCAGCCAACAGCACCCCATTGGCAGCATCCTGTGACTGCTGATGAAGGTCTAGAAGATGACCGACTCAAACAGCAGCAATAGATGAGCGATCGTCTCTGACTTTACATCTACAAGGTGAACCAACTAGGTAGGAGTGTCTAATAGAGTGGACAGTGAGTGGACACGGTATTTAAAAACTCCAGCAGCGCTGCTGTGTCTGATCCACTCATACCAGCACAGCACACACTAACACACCACCACCATGTCAGTGTCACTGCAGTGTTGAGAATGATCCACCACCCAAATAATACCTGCTCTTAGGGGGTCCTGTGGGGGTCCTGACTATTGAAAACCAGGGTGAAAGCTGGTTAAAAAAGTGTGTAGAGAAATAGATGGACTACAGTCAGTAACTGTAGAACTACAAAAGTGCTTCTATATGGTAAGTGGAGCTGATAAAATGGACAGTGAGTGTAGAAACCAGGAGTGGTTTTAATGTTATGGCTGATCAGTGTAAATCTATGTAGTTATGTATATGTATAATTCATGCCATTAAAATACTTCTACTTTCGGCTGTGCTCATTAGGGGTCACAGCAGCATATCATTTATTACCATCTTGCCATGTCCTGAACATTCTCTTCAGTCACACCAGCCCCCTGCATTTCCAACCTTACTGCATCCATAAACCTCTTTTTTTGCCTCTCTTTTCTTCTCCTACTTGGTGGCACCAGCCTCATCACCTTTCTCTCAATAAAACTGTCATCCCTCCTCTGTACATTCCCCACCCGTCTCAATCCCACCTCCATTAACTTTGTCTCCAAAACATCCTACCTAGGCTCATTTCTAAACTCATTTCTAATCTTGTCCATCCTCGTCACTCCCAACGAAAATTGCAATATCTTCATCTCTGCCACCTTCAGCTTCCTCTTCTGGCTTCTTAAAGAATAATTAATGCTGGCTGTAATCCAGATCTGCAAAATAAAAAGGAACTGGGTCACTGCTCCACGCAACACTGTGATTGATTTACACCTGGTTTTGAGAGGCAGAAGTATTTTGCACGGCGCCCAGGTGGTGCAGCAGGATTTTTCGCTATCACACCAACACAGAGATTCTGAACTCCTCGGTTCGAATCTCGCCATTGCCTCCGGTCAGCTGGGTGCCATCTAGCGGGCATAATTGGCAGTGCCTGCAGCAGATACTAATTTCCCACCGTATCTGCAGGGTGGGGGCCGGACTATGTGTGGGTGGGTGGGTCTTCATACGCTGTGTAAGGACCCTGATTGGCGGAAGAGACGAGTGCACGAGGCTGTGCACGTGTCGGAAGAGGCGTGTGCAGCGACTTGCTCTCCTCTGATGCAATCTGGTGTCCCTCAGAAAATGGGGAGAAAATGCATAAAAAAAATTTAAAAAAAGTTGCACAAAGCTGGTCATAGCTAATTGTCATAGCTTTATGCGCAGAGTTTACACTCCCTTTGCACATGCATGATACAGAAAAGCTCCGTGTTTGCTTGCCCATTTGCCTTCCTAAACACAGAAAGCATTTTGTTAAGTATGTCCAATCAGAACTCACCTATAAGATTAAAAAGACAGATTGAGGGGGGTGTAAGGGCATTATAAAACGAGTGCTCATCATTGCCACATTTACAATGTATATCAGACATGCTGCCAAACGAAGCTCCAACAGTGAGCAGATTTAATTACTATTACTGTCACACAACAACACTAAGTGAAGAAGAGATTCATGCATACACACACACACACACACACACACACACTGTCATACACAACAGCACGTTAAGGGGTGGACAAAGCGGACAAGTGGCATTTTTAATCCATTTTTGTGCCTAAGCCAGCAGAGGGACAGCAGATGTCCTTTTTCTCATAAGTAGGTCGTGCTTTGTGTGGGGTGTCTGTGTCTCAGCCACCTTTAACCATCTGGCTGCTCCCTGTCACTGTCAGCTGTGCTTAAATATGATTTCCTTTAAGAAGCTTTTTGCAACAGAGGCACCTGTGGGAGGTGAAGATTACACATCGCTCTGTAAAACACAGTGTATAAATAAATGTGTTTGTATGTATGTCTTTCAATGTTGTTCATTAGTGTATAGCTGTATTAAAATTATACAAAGTCATATAAAGTACCCTTTATATAGTTAACTCATTTTGAATGGTTGTTTTAGGAAAGATTTGTTTGAAATCAGGTACAGCTCTAGGTTTCTCTTGAACCCATCAAGGGTCATTAAACAAACCATGTGTGAAAGTAGTTAATCTAAATAGAATTAAGAAAGTGAGTATCAAGCTAACTAGCTGTAATCACATGTCAGTGATTAACAAAAGCATAACTGTCATGATGTACTATTTTAATTAAGTAGCTACTGTTCAAAAGATCCATAATGGACCCAAAGACAGACACTATTAATGTTTCTGAATATGTTTTGGCTTGATTATGGCACTTTTTCATGTTTTTTGTCATATTCCACCAGGGTTGCCTCTTGGTTTTTTGTTAATAGTGCATTGCACCATAGCTTAAGTATTATTGCCACTCTTGGAGATGCAATTTGGAATTGGAATTTATTACATGTCATAATTATTGTGTATCATACAGTGCTTAATCTTCTTTTATAATTCATCATAAGATACAATAGAACAAGGACTCTGCCAGCAATTCTTTTCCATTCAGAATTTCTCACTATCCTCTGTCTATTTTGTAAATTCTACTCTTCATTTTACTCCACCAGTATTAGTATGGCAGGCCTATAATTCTATAATCGTGTAACCATTTTCTGTGAATTTGTACATATTGAAATTATTGTCCTGTTGGAAAAACTGATCATGATCTAGCTGGCAGCCAGATTTTCCTTTAAAATTTTGGTACTTTATGGAGTCCATAATGTTTATAATGTTGCATAATAAAGAGAAACACTCAAATCTCCAGTCCTCCACTGTACCTGTGGATGTTATGTTCTATGTGTGTATAATTATTGGTATTTTGTTGTTCTTTTATAGCTTTGTGGACTGGCTGCTTTAAATTGCCCCTAGAGTGGTAATAATGGGTGATTGTGTGTGCATGTGTGTGCTGCCTTGTGATGAGTTGGTGCCTTATCCAGGGTACATTTCTGTCCTGGGCTCAGTGTTTTTGAGTGGCACTTGACCCAGTGTGACCAGGTTTTGTAGCATTTAGTGAGCTATTAAGCAGGCAAAGCACAATTATGATAGATCTGCGACATTTTATTTGGTCTAAATCAATATCTATTACCTAATTATAAAGCAGTAGTCGTGTAACACACCGGTTCTCAAAGTGGGATCTGTGACGAAATGTTAGGCAAGAAGGTCCTGGGTTCGATCCCCAGGTGGGGCTGTCCGGGTCCTTTTTGTGTGGAGTTTGCATGTTCTCCCCGTGTTCGCATGGGTTTCCTCCGGGTGCTCTGGTTTCCTCCCACAGTCCAAAGACATGCAAGTGAGGTGAACTGGAGATACAAAATTGTCCATGACTGTGTTTGATATAACCTTGAGAACTGATGAACTTTGTGTAGTGAGCAACTACCGTTTCTGTCATGAATGTAACCAAAGTGTAAAACATGACGTTAAAATCCTAATAAACAAACAAACAACAAAATGTTAGAGGTAAAAAAGTATTATGATTTTTAAAAATTAACTGCTTTATACTGATCAGGACCATGGCAGGTCCGGTTTTACCAGAATGCTGGAATACCCTGGACAGGCTGTCAATCCATCACAGTTTAACCATAATGCACACAAATAAAAAATAAAAAAAGTAAATTAAACTGTCTTAGATATGAAATGTAAACAGTGTATCTAAACAGTGGTACATCTCCCTCTTGTGGAGGAACTTCCACCTGCTAAACCAAAATGACTCATGGGGTGCCTCTTATCTAAAAGCAAAAAGAAAAGTTGTAAAAAAAAAAAAAAGCAAGAAAGACAAGAAAAACATAATTATGCATAACTACCTAATGACATACGATAAATCTGTGGGGCTTAGTGAATATTTTTGCCCACAGGGTACTTAGGACAGTATAGAGCCATAGGTCAAAAACAAAACATCAAGAAGATTATGAACTCAGTTTAGAACTATGTAACCAAAGCTTAGCTAGAAGACAAAGGCCAACACAAGGTATACATTCACAGAATAATCTGCCAAATTCAACCAAATACAAGCCAGATGTGGACAATGAACAGTGAACCAGTTACCAGAAAAGATGCAGATTTGCACACAAAAAAAAACTGGGGCACAGAACACCATTTATATGGTAACCAGCACTACTAAGGTGGAGACCAGTTCATATGTTCCAAACTACAAGACCACAGTAGTAGTAGATGTAGTTCTTTGGGCAGTGAAGTGTATTATTCAATATAAATAGAGTTTTAATTATTTAAACCATAAGACAGTGAGAAATTTAATGTGTTAGGAATTGCTAGCTTGACTATAAAGCACTTACATTTTAAAGCACTGAGGTACCCGGTCATAAACATACAGTGAGTGTTTTTTACAGTCAGTGCCTTTGACACAATTCTTCTTGTGTGCTTTTCTTTAATTACAATGTTCCCAGAAGACTGAGCAGGGTAGTTAACTCGTCAAATAAGCATTAACACAATTATTGGGTCAGAATGAATACAATTTCTTCATCTTTAATCATTAGGGGAGTCTGTGCCTGGGAGAAAAACATATTCTGCAGAAGTGAGTTAGGGGAGCTAGAACAGGCTGTAGAAATACATTGAGATAAGTAACAATTTTAGTTCAATTGGATTCCCATTGCTGTCTCAGCATTTAAATGTAGAAAGCTCAACAGCTACATAACTACTAAACTATAGATTACTGGATTGTAATGTACTGTTTTAATGTATTTTTCAATGCTTGTAGTGTCTGTGGTTTAGAAACATAATTACGGAATATAATTTGAATAATAATTTTATAATGGGGTGCATGGGTGGCGCAGCAGTAAACTGCACTAACCCACTACATTGACATTTTCGGCATTTAGCAGATGCTCTTATCCAGAGGGACTTACAGAAGTGCTTCCATAGTAAACATTACCTTACTCTTGTTTAAGTAGACAACAGTTCAAGAACACAAATCTGCTGAAACCCTGATAGAACCAAAGGTGTTCACTACTGTTGGGATCCAGGGTTTGAATCCCCAGTGGAGCTATTGACAAGCTGGGCACCTACATACAGACAACATTTGTCGATGTCTAGGTGGGAGGAATGGCTGATGCCCCACAGTGGATTGGCGTCTTGTTCAGTGTGAGTTACTACATTGCACCCAGTGATTCCAGGGAAACCAGACCCACCCTGACCCTGATTTTGATAATGCATTGGTAAAACATAAAAATTTAATTAATTGAATTTCATTATAGCAAAATACGGCATGGTAATCTAAAGTATTTAGATGTAAAACACCTCATGGAATACATGAATATCTACATTTAGCAGGTGAAAGTTGCTCCACAAAAGCAAAATTGCTTTGCAACAATGGCACTGTGTTTCTTGTTTTTTCTTTCTTACTTGCTTTTTGATTTGGTGGCATAATGATTTATAGGCTACTGGGAGTTTGTTGTTATAATGCTTTGGCTAATAAAGTAAGAAAAATATTATAAAGCATGCAAAATTGGGTGAGTTTGGCACAATCAAAAGAATCTGCTTGCAAATCTAAATTGAACTTGTCATCTGCACTAAATTTAGGAATTAGTAAAAGAGTGTTGTTAACATTTTATTCCATGCTTTATTTGGGATGGCTAAAATCTGCTCAGCATGAGTTAATCTGAGTAATGTGCATATCATTTCATATCCATTTAAACAAACAATACTTAGAGTTGGACCTGCTTCAGAATATTAATATCTTCTAATAAACTCACACCTTGCTGGGGTTATTTCTGCAGCTTCAAAACGAGCTGGACCAGGAATACCAGGACAAGTTTCGACGTCTTCCAGTGGAAATCCAAGAGTTTGTACAGGACGGCGCTGAAGGAAAACTGAGTGACGAGTGGGATTCAAGTCTAAGCACCTCTTCCACCGCTGAGAAGCTCATCTATAAAGCAGGCCAGTCAGAAGAGGAAGGGGATGAAGACTCTACAGAGAAGGTGTTTGATACGCCTCTCTAAGCTAGGTTTGATGATTTGGAATATGTTAACATACTGTATGTAAATAGATTTTGTAATATAGATCTTCTCATTTGCCTTGACAAATCTGCTGGGAGAAGCATTTGCTAGCAGTACATTAAAATTATTTAGGTTAACAACTAGAATACTGATGGTTTCTTTGTTTTATTTGGTCTTTATCTTTTTACAGAGGTTACGGAGCTCACTGTAAAATGACAAATTGGATTATACAGCTTCTGTTAGGATTTGGCTAAACAATATGGATTGTGTTTATTCTATAGTGGATTTAAAAGAAATTTGTTTAAAAAAAAGTCTTACCTTACACAATTGTTGGTAGGGCTAGATATGAAAATCATTTCACTGAAAGTCTATAAAAGTTGTATAAACCTCTAATACAGATTTTCATCGTTTCAACAAAAGCTTTTTGTCCTATATTCACAAAAGCTTAGCAACTTTAACCCATCATTACAATATCTGCTACTGTTTTTAGATCACCACTTTTGTGTTTGATATTAAAGTAGTTTTGTTGGATATTTTAATCATTCAATTTTCATCTTTTTATATCTGTAAATGAAACCCAACAGACACTTAGTTAAAGTAACTTATTAGATGTGTATTTATTTGCATGTTTTGTACACTTGTAACATAAAACATATTTAGCAGACAAAATAAGACAACATATGCATACTTATAAGTGTAAATATTGTGTTTTTTTGTTTAAGAAAGAAAAGAAAAATGCTTTTATGGTGGGACATTCTCTGACATTCCTCAATTCTCAGACAAAACAGCATTTTTGCCAGACTAAACAAAGTCTCAGGAAAGAAATAGTCTATGTCTTTGATTTTATACCACTAAACACTGTAGGCAAAATGATCCTAATCAAAAAATCATTACAAAACGTGGCATAGATTAAATTGGACCAAACTAATTTTGCAATTTCTAACCATAGTGTTGACAACTGTGACAAAGTTTCAAGGAAGCTAGACAGCGTAAAAGCAAAATCAAACTGCACTACCCCGCAGAACCGTGTAGTGGTAAGTTTACATGAACATGAGTCACACAATGAGCAGCCCAATATAAATTATAGCTTGGTACTGGCTACTTGAGCTCATGATCTTTGTTCAAGATTGTTTGCCAAGTGACTTTCATTTCATTCATTTTGACCAAGGCTGTTTTGTCTGATGCTTTTATTTCTGAGTTAGTTTTGTTGATTACTCTTTGTGGACATGATGTCTGTCACCATTTATCCCAACGCTTTCTTGTCTGAGGTGATTTTGCCACATTTATTTTTGTCCCCAGCAGCATAAACACTAAATCATTACTAACCTTTGACATAATTTTCCAGAGACTTGAAGTCATTTTGTCTGAGGAATTATGCATTTTTTTCTACGAAGTGAGCTGGAAATCTAAGGACGTTTTAAAATGTAAGCTATGATTATGTAAATCTGAACACAGTGAAAAAGCTGAAAATAGATACAGTTTACAGTAGCAATTATACGTACATCATCCACAACATTAAAACTGACAAGTGAAGTGAGTAATTATCCTGAGTAATCATTGATTATGTTGTTACGATGGCACCTGTCAAGGGGAGGGATATATTCTGCAGCAAGTGCACAGTCAGTCCTTGAAATTTATGTGTTGGAAGCAGAAAAAATTGACAAGCATAAGGAAGCATACATACACATTTTCACCAGAACAATGTTTACTAATGATTTAAAAAATTTTTAGAAAAGCAAATATAAATGCACTAAACATTTATAGAGAAAAATATTTCAACTGGATAGCCTATACCATTTCAGAATGTGGTTTAAGACTCATGTTACATGGATACATCTTGTAACAAGTGTACATGCACACATCTTTCATATCTAACTTAAAATTCTTCCACTAATTTTATACCTTACGTGTCTTCAAGCAGATTAAAAAGCTAGTTTTAACGACACATATCTTTTGTGCAAAACGGCTGGAACGAATATTTCTATTGCCCCTAGGTGGGCATGTGTTAAGTCTGTGGCGCCCTGTTAAAGAGTGGCACCCTATTCAGGGTATATTACGTTTAGGGTATATTATTATGTTTAGTGTTTCTGGGTTAACCCAACACAAGCCTAACTAGAATTAAAAGGTGAAAATAAATTAATCAATACATTAAAAATGATAACCTTCTTTTGAATAAATCATTATTTTTTTTATTTTAAGCAATGTAGCATTTTTATAAAGCTGCAGTATGTAAAGTTTTGGGAATTATTTGGCAACATGCAAAATATAATTTTGCAATTGTAGTTTGTGGTTTCTCTTCTCTATAGGTAATCTGAATCTGAAGTCATTAATTTGTTATGACACAATGACATAAGTCATTCCAATAACATGTTTATGTTGAATACTCAACAGTGCTACCACTACATTCTTATTTTTGCTTTTCAGGGTAATACACAGCAGCACAATAACATCATGGTTTGAATTTTCCTTCTGAATTACTGTAATAATGCTATTTTTTTTAATAAAAGCAAGCGTTACATATTGCGGCTTTAATATTTACTGTAAATAATATATCAGCAAAGACGTATTTAACACATCCATCAGTGCTTGAATTTCCAATACACATTTCAAATGTAGAATATATTTTATGCATGAAAGCTATTTATTGTCCCAGTGGTTCAAAGCAAGACTGTCTGCAGACAACTGTAAAACTTACAGGCTGTAGTGCCATGTAACAAAATTGATTTAAAATGTTATTTTATTTTTCAAAAAAAATGTTGCCATGATGTTGGTTTTGTGCCTTTTTTATATGTTTGCCTTGTCAAATGCCTAAAATGCATTGTGTAAAGTTGTGATTGTAACACAAAAGACTGTGTTTAGTTGTATGTCTGTTTGTCCTTTGTTGAATTGCTTTTGTGCACTTTTACTACTGAAACACTACTGAGTAACATTTGTGAATAGCAGTATTTGGGCAGAATGATATAAATTCTATTGTGGATAATAATATTGTCTGCTGGCTGTCACTCTTCTTTAGCCTAACTGTACGAGATAAATGCAGTCGTAAAAGAATATTACAAAATATGCTGAAATGTAAATTGAGGTGAATGGAGAATGTAAATAAAATGAAAATTGGATCTATAAGCACTTCTGTGTCTGTTTGATTGCTGCTTTATCTGATACGTATTCTGGGAAAACTAAACTACAGGGTCAACAACTTATGGGTTAAATGTCCAAATTAATCCCTTATTTGGTAATTTGACCCATAAGTAGTTGACCCTTTTTTCCCCTTTTTGTTGGGGCTTTTTAGCCACACTATTGTTCTGTCTTGGTTAAGCATCATACATACTGGGTTAATTCTTTAATTCTACAGGTACAGGGGTTCACCTGCTGCCTCACAACACACCCTGTTACACATTATGTGCAAAATACAACACAAAGGCTCTGTATTGTTGCACTACTATAGACTTGCATATCAGAAAAATGGCAACATTTTGTTTAAAAACACCAATTTCCACTATGCACTTTGGTGACCGCCGTTGTTTATTTGACACCAACTCAGGCCAAGGGGGCAGCAGTGTAGCACATACCTCCTCTGTCACATGTTCTGCCAAGGATTTTTTTTCACCAAAGACAAATTTCTACAAAGCGTCTTTAAACGTTCAAATGATCATGCTATTCCTCCTTGATAAGACAGTTTGGCCTGCCCTCCCAAGAGATCCTTTAATCATGTCTGTTTACCACCTGAACTGGCCAGTAGCACCACTAAACTTGGTTCTCCTAGATCAGGGGTGGGGAACCTCCGGCCCGTGGGCCGTATACGGCCCCCCGCTCAATCAAATGTGGCCCGCCATATGTTTCCTAGATTTTATTGTCTGGGCTTTATGCAATTAATTGAACTTTGGACGAGACAACAGACATAACAAATACGAGTTATGTTGCCACATACCAGTTGCGTGTTGCCACGACGTCATTGCCCCCAGATATTGTTATATATTATTTGGCTGTATGTTGCATCATTGTAGTCTGTGGCCCGTGACCAGATATGTAATTATTAATCTGGCCCTCAGTGGGTAAAAGGTTCCCCACCCCTGTCCTAGATGATGGGTTAGTGTAATAAGACCACTGTTCTGCTTGAGTGACCCACAAACCCATTTATGTACATGCTTGTTGGTCCATGATGCTGCCTGATGTCTACTTCACAATAGCAACATGAACATTTGATTGGGGCAGGTCTAGCATGACAGACATTTGAGAAACTGCCTTCTTAAAATAGTGGTATCCCATAATAATGTTTTATTGAAAGTCACTAAACCGTTTTACTGTCAATGTTTGCCTAAAAGATTAGACAAACATTGTATGCTTAATTTTTAGAGCTGTTTGCAATAGATGTGGCTGAAAAGTGTCCACAGTGTTTGGTCCATGGCGTTTACTTTGATTAACCTGCTATGACCCACAGAAGTCAACAGTAAATGCCAGATTATTGACAATATCTCACAAGGTCTGTGTTTGAGCTGGTCATATGTGGAGTGGACTTGAGCTTTCCTGGTCCCTGTAGTGGGCAGTAAATCTGTGGATGAGATAGACCTGTGCTAATAACTTTGTTTGGGAAGTATATATATAAAAGTTAAAAAAGAAAGTGCCAGAGCCTGACCAGCTGCCCTTGATAAGTTATTGAAGCTGAATGAGGAGTTTTCATTAGCAGTAAATCATAGTGCCATATTTCAGATTGCCTTACCAGCTTTAAAGTGAGAAAAGCTTATAGGCTTCTGTTGGTTGTAAATATTTCCTATAGCTCAGTGCTTTTAACCTCAAGTACCCTCTAACTTTGTTCATAACTAACGTTTACCTTTGTGGTAACGTATATACAGTAGGTCTGCATGATGCCTCCATTACCCACTCATGACAACTTATATAAATTAACAGAGGTCTCCACAATGCAAAGGGAAACTGGAATCTCAATCTCAAATCTCAATGGGATTCAAGTCAGAACTTGACAACTTTATTATGGAGCTATTCAGAGGTGGGCTTGTTTGTGTGCTTCCGATTACTTTCCTTCTGCATAATGCAATTACACTTAAGTTATAAGTCACAAACTGCCATGAACATTCTCCTTCAGTATTTTCTAATAAAGAGCAGAATTCATGATTCCATAAATTATGACAAGTCGCCCAAGTCTTCAGAACAAAGCAGCCCAAGACCATCACACAACTACCAGTCACACATTTGACTCATCAGTTCACAAAATGATATGCCAAAAGTCTTGGGAGGTCATTGCAACTCTTCCATTGATAGCATTTTCCCCAGTGTCTTTCTTATTGTGAAAACATGTCATTGACCTTAACTGAGCCAAGTAAGACCTGCAGTTCTGTAGATGTTTATCTGAGTTTTTTGTGACCTCCTGAATGAGTCGTTGACTTGGTAAACTCTTGGTAGGCCAGCAACTCCTGTTAAGGTTCACCAATGTTCCAAGTTGATAATGGTGTTTACTCTGATTGACTGTGTTTGACCCAAAGCCCTAGCATTGGCTTTGTAACCTTTTCCAAACTAATGAATACATTTTATTACATTTGTCTTACATTTCTATTTGAATTAGTTTAGAACATTGCATTATTTGCTGCTTTTTGAGATCTTTTAGCCTGCCTCACATTACCAGATGGGGCGGCACTGTGGCTAAGTGGGTAGCACTGTCGCCTCACAGCAAGAAGGTCCTGGGTTCGATCCTCAGGTGGGGCGGTCCAGGTCCTTTCTGTGTGGAGTTTACATGTTCTCCCCGTGCCTGCGTGGGTTTACTCCGGGAGCTCCGGTTTCCTCCCACAATCCAAAGACATGCAAGTGAGGTAAATTGGAGCTACAAAATTATCCATGACTATGTTCGATGTAACCTTGTGAACTGATGAATCTTGTGTAATGAGTATTCCATTCCTGTCATGAATGTAACCAAAAGTGTAAAACATGACGTTAAAATCCTAATAAATAACATTACTAGACGTGGTTTAGAGTGATGTTTAGATTCAGCATGTCTGGCAGTTATCATGCCTGTGTGTGGCTGGTGAAATTAAACCCAATTGTTAAGTGAATTTGGTTTTCTAGTTGATTTAGTAGCTAAGGAGGTAATTAGGTTTGCACACAGGGCCAGGTAGGGCTGAACAGCAGGTTTCCTTCAAAAGAAAAACAAGTTAAAATAAAAGGGCAAATATTTTTTTCATGATAATGCACATGCATGAATTTAAGCTGAGCCACTAATGAATTAAAGCTGTAAATTTGCATAGCTGGCCAAGTTTAGATACTTCAGTTATTAATGAGCTGACTGGTCTTGTTTAAGAAGGTAATTACCCAAGTAGTAACTCAATGAATTAGTCTAATTTATTTGATACATAGTTCAGTTATTCTACAAACATACCGGATTACTTACTGTCAACACTGCTGAACCTACATGTCAATTAAAAATAACATATCCAGCCATGTCAAGTACACAGAAAGGTTTGGTTGTGCCACCATTAAAGTCATTTCTGGAAGAGACAAATATTGTTAGTAAAATAAATAACAATATAAAAAGACACCGCTTTGAAGTACAATAGCAGGTCCACTATAAATGGCTCAAAAGAAACCAAATCAAGGTTTTGTAGTTGTAGAAGTAAAAGTCCTGACTTGTACCTCATTGAGATGCTGTGGCAGGACCATTAACAAACACTTCACGATTGAAAGCCCTTCAAAGTGGGTGAATGATAACAATTTCGCAAAAGGTAAGGGCTAACATTTGATTCAACTGATCACAGTTGTATAAGAGACAGCATTTGGCTGCAGGTGCTAAAGAAGGAAAAAACAGTTATTACATTTGGTAGGCAAGATTTAAAATGATTACCTGTGCCAAAATGGAAAAAAAACAAATCCAGGGGGTGCCAAATACGTTTTTGAATCTATCACTTGACATCAGATTTGACCAAGCAGTCCTTCTGATAGCTGTTTATGACAAGCTTATACTGTACGAACAACACCCCTTAAGATTCATTGCAGTAATTAAATCTATACAATCATTTTTATGTTTACATGAGAATTTTTTGACCCAGCTGTTAAAAACTCAGCAAGGTTATTTATTTTATTTATTTTTATTTTTTTTCCCCTTTTTCTCCCATCGCATCCCATTTCTGCCTGTCAATCATCCTCTCACTACTGCTGGTCCCTTCTCCTGATTGGGGAGGACGAGGCTGCTCCACGTCCCCTCTGACACGTGCACAGCAATCGAACATCTTATCACCTACACTTGACGAGTGCATTGCAGTACAGCGCTGTGTACGGAGAGCCACACCCTCTACCGTACTCTTTCCCATCTCCGTGCAGGTGCCACCCACCAGCCAGCAGAGGTCGTAATTGCACTAGTCTGAGAGAGAGTCCCCATCCGGCTTAATCCCGCCCCTATCTGAACAACAGGCCAATCGTTGTTCATGTGGCTGCTCAGCCTTAGCCGGCAGGCAGAGCCGAGATTCGATACGATGTATTCGAGATCTCAGCTCTGGTGAACAGCGTGTGTTTTACCACTGCACCACCTGAGCGGAGCAAGGCTTTTATAATGTGTAATTACAGTCCAGTCCTAAACTCCAAATTCAAGCACCTAACACTTGTGATTGAAAGTGATGAAAACAGTAACCAAAATGAAGTGCAACAGGTTAGATTACTGAATAGAAGGTGCAAAATGAATGTAGAGACACACAGCCTACATGAAAGAGAATAATTCAAAGTGAACGCCACTGTGATAGCCATGCAGGTGTGGCCTTTGCTCTGATATTTATCAAAGCTCAATCCACATGTGTTCATCCACTAGGGGGGTTTTGTTTATAACCTACTTCTATCATTTGTGTTGTGACAGGTTTTCTTACGTTTTTTTTATGTATGAGTGTGTGTGTGTGTGTGTGTCATGATTAACCCAGTTTCCATTTGATTATTTAAGATTACTTAGACCATGATTGTAAAGACACTGTGATTAAGCATCGGTTACAGCAGTAAGATGTGATACACTGCAAGAGAAAAGTCAAAGACACCCCTTCACAACTCGTGAATTTGTCTATTTTTGTCACACTTCTTGCTAACAGATGCATAAAATCAAGCATACTGCATATCCTCTCCATGGACAGACATTGGCAATATGATTGGTAATGAACTCAGTGACATTCAGCATAGCATTGTTAAAGGATGCCCCTCTTGTAATAAATCAGTTTAACACATGTATTCTATCCCCAGGCAGATTTGTGGAGTGATTGTAAGGTGAAAATATCAGGAAGCCATCAAGCACTACCCCACATAGGCTCCCAGAACAGCATCAAAGCTCACTACTGAATTTCAATTTGGAAGCAACGTTTGAACAAAAACTGTTTTTCAGCAGCTTTATTGATTGGGTTTCTGTGTACACCATGTACAATATCAAGCAGTGCCTAGTGTAGTGTACTATCACCATTATACACTGGAGCAGGTGAAACACAATTACCTGGCAGTCTAATAACCACTATAATGCAATCGTGTTAAATGTACAGTGTCAGCTGAAACATTTAGTGGAAATAGAATAAAGCTCTAGAAAATGTAGTGTTGTAGTGTATGGGCTTGAATGCAATAGATTTAATAGAACAATAGATGCTGGGCTAGCATAGCACCCCTCACACACTCATGACAGTAAAGAAATGGTTTACTTAGTTTGATGTAAAGAAGTGCATTGGCCTTTACAGAGCCCTGACCTCAGCCAACACATTTGGAATGAGTTGGAACACAAGCCAGAAACCATGTTACTTAACGTTACAATACAAAAATAATAAAATAATAACTGTTCAGCATGATGTTTCGGAATCTAGTATAATATCTGGGAAAGTTTTACAGAGGAGTTGCTAGTGTGATAAAAATTCCATATTAATTGGCATGTGAATTTACTTTCTTTAAAGAAATAAATGTAAATGAGTTGTTATGTTATTACTTCTTTGACAACAACTCAGCTCGCCACGAGCATTCCTTGCATTCCAACTGACAGGAAGTCAGCTAATTAAGCAAGCATAGGGCCAGAACAAATACGTTTTTAATATGATCCTTGCAGTTACACAACCACTGACACTGCCTCCTCTTCTGCTAAACTACAGGGAATATGCTCACATTTTCATCAGCCTAGAGAAGAAAAGATGTTAGATAACAGTGTTTAATGAATTCTATCCTTAGGGAGGTAATGGCCAAGGTTAATATTTGCAGCTAATATATACAGCTGTTCCCATTTTCCATTATTATATACAGTAGATATATAGCTAGTAAACAGTAAAATATTTTACCAAGGTTTACCCTCAGAGTAAACTAGTGATTTTACTGCTATAATTATTATTGCTTTTTATTGTGTTTGTTTTTATTTGTAGCTTATTTTTTTCACAGTTTCTCTATAGCCAATATGATACTGGCACTTTTATGCCAACACTTTTGCATGTCACATCTGCTGTGTTGGCTGTAGTCGCTCACTCTGAAAAAACACGTCTCAGAGCTCATTTGAAAAACATTCATTTTCAAAAATATCAACTGTTTGATGCTGGTCAAGGTTGCCATAGGTCCAGCACTATCAGTCAACACTGGGCACAAAGCAGAAATGTACACTAGACCGGGCCTTTAGGTGAATCATCCTTTTATAACCAATCATGGCACTCTCACCTGTTATAATTTATCTGATTATGGGGGAATTATTCTATACATTTTTCACTGTTATTTCACTCTTTGAGAGTGTTGCAGGCATTAAATTCACTCACTCACTCACTTTCTTAACCACTTATCCAATTAGGGCCGCGGGGGGAGCTGGAGCCTTTCACCGCTTTTCAATGGGTGCAAGGCACACAGTAACACACTGGATGGGGCGCCAGTCCATCGCAGGGCAGACAAACACACATACACACACCCATTCACCTATAGGGCAATTCAGTGTCTTCAATTAACCTGACTGCATGTTTTTGGACTGTGGGAGGAAACCGGAGCTCCCAGAGGAAACCCACACAGACACGGGGAGAACATGCAAACTCCGCACAGAAAGGACCCGGACCCACCACGCCTGGGGATCAAACCCAGGACCTTCTTGCTGTAAGGCGAGAGTGCTACCCACCGAGCCACCATGCCGCCCGCATTAAATTCTTAATTCTTTCATATTTACAAAGACTGGACTACTGGTTAAGGCCCCACCAGCACCTAGTTGTCACTGATGGGCCCCTGAGCAAGGCCCTGATCCCTGTAACTGGCTACAATCGGAAATTGCTTTAAATAAAGGCATCTGATGCATGCTGTAAATGTACAAGTAAAAGGCAGATCTACCAAAGGCTCAGTCTTTGCAAATAAAGTCTTGTGCCAAAATTTGTGAAGGAATTATCAATCAGTTCAAAAAGAACATCTCTTAATACATGATTGCAAATAATTTAGATCGACATCTACCATCTATAATATTACAGAAAGTTCAGGGAAAAATCTTTGAGATCTTAGTTTGTGAAGGTAAAGGCTATAAACCACTGTTGAATGTGCATGACTTTCAAGCCCTCATACCGTCATATTACTGTTATAAATGTAGCCACATGGACTTGGGAGTACATGTCACTCAACAAAGTTGCCCGATGCATCAAGAAATCCAACCTGCAACTCTATATTATGCAAAGGGAAAGCTGTAAATCATTTCTATGCAGAAACACTGTCAAGTTCTCTGAGCACAAGCTCATCTCAGATGAACCGAAAGACAATGGAAACTGTGATGTGGTCAGATTCAGCTTGTTCAGCAGTTCATGTTTCAGCTTTTCTTTTTTTTTTGTTGAGAAAAATAGATGTGCCAAAGACGAGATGGACCATCCAGATGCCAAATCTGTCATGGTACAGGGATGCATCAGTGCCCACAGCATGGGGGTACCGTTGACACAGAGGCATATATTGAAATATCTAGAGAGATTTTACTGACATTAAGAGATATTTGGCCTGCCTGCAGTTTAGATCTGATACCTACTAAAATGTGTGGTGCATCCTAAAGAGGAGAATTAAAGTCGACCGAGTCTTATAATAAGCAAAAATAGACAAAAATTTCACTTGAAAACTGGAACAATTACTATCCTCGGTTCCCAAACGTTCAAAAATATAACTAAGAGGAAAGGCGATGTAACAGTGTTTTTGAGTATTTTTAAAAAAAAGTTGTTGTTTGAAGGTGTCCTTTGGCTTTTTCCAAACATATGTATCCATTCAGGTGTATATGGAAAGCCTTTATTTATCATATATACATACACATATGTACATAGTACAATTAAATTCTTTTTTTGTTTATCACAGCTCGCACTGGAAGCTGGGGACAAAGCGTAGGGTCAGTCATACAGCGCCTTCAGAGCAGAGAGGGTTGAGGGCCTTGTTTAAGAACCCAGCAGTGGCTGCATGGCAGAGCCAGGAGTCAAACCCACAACCCTGATTGATAGTCCACAGCTCTACCCACTAGGTTACCACTATAGAAAATATAGCAAAATTTTAAAAAGACTTTTATATTCTTATTCGTGCTCAGAAATCCAGGTTTTGTGTTCCTTACACTAGATCTTTGTTTATTAGGATTTTAATGTCATGTTCCACACTTTGGTTACATTCATGACAGGAATGGTAGTTACTCATTACACAAGGTTTATCAGTTCACACAACACAGTCATGGACAATTTAGTATCTCCAATTTACCTCACTTGCATGTCTTTGGACTGTGGGAGGAGACCGGAGCACCCGGAGTAAACCCACGCAGACACGGTAAGAACATGCAAACTCCTGAACCGCCCCACCTGGGGATCGAACCCAGGACCTTCTTGCTGAGAGGCTACCCACTTAGCCACCATGCTGCCCGTTTTCAAGATTGTCTGAGCTGTTAATGCACTCTTTTTGCTGAGACTGGCATGTAGAGGTGCTCATTTAATTATGTGGTTATTTGTGTAGCTGCACTTTAAGGTATTTAGCTACATAATGTAACTGTCTTGTAAAATGTAAAGTGTCCATCTATCCCTGTCTTGACCTTTTTTCTTTATGACTGCTCTCATTGTACTTGTGTTTGGGCTACCACGATGTGATCCTCTGTTGGTTGCTTTTTGTAGCATATGAAAGTGGTGATCAGTGAAGCATTTTGTAGCTGATATATGATTTTAATTTACAATTTACCCAGTTCATATTACAGTGGCGGTTCTAGACCATGTGAGGTGGGTGGGCCAGGCAGGGGCCAGAGGCTATGTTAGAGGGGCCAATTACTTTCTGCCCAAATGTGCATTGTGGGCATTAAAAGGAAACAGTCGATATTCAGTAGAATTCAACATTTTATTTATGCAGTATTCAGTCTACATTTTCTTGAGTTTGATGTAAACAGATCAACAAAGAATCACCGTTTAATGCACCCCCCCCCCCCAGAACCGCCACTGTTCATATAACCTGTTTGTAATTCAGACATTTTCATGTAATGTCTGTCTTATATTGATTAACACACAGACCGAGCAGGTGTTGCTGAATGACTGAGACTTTACATTTAGTACAGTACAGTACAGTGGACTGTTGTTAATACACAAAGCCGTCGTCCTCCTCCTCCCGCTGTGTAGCCGCTGTAGCTGCTGGATGGAGAAAGGTAGGGAGGAAAGTAGTTAGGGAGGGAGGGCAACTTGTGCATGACTCACTCCCCCTGTTAACCTTTCATTCATTTACCAGAGTGAGGGAGGAGACGGGAGGTGTGCGGAGGGTTTCTTTAGTGGCTCTCCACTGGAGGGCGAGAGGTAACACGAGTGGGCAGCATTAGCAAGAGGAAGGGACACAGAGGGAGGATAACAGCTGGACATCGGAGAAACACCGGGAGAGAGAAAAAAAAAAACAAGCCCGTGGACTGCGGACTTTCTGCATCCTCAAACCTGCATCTGTTCATGTAAGATCCACCGCTATTGTGTGTTAGCTGTGTTTTCTAATTGTGCGTCCTGAATGCGGCTGGTTCAGTTGGGAGGTCCGGGATGGACTAAGCGAACATCGCTGTGAGCAGGAGAGACGATGGCGGAGCGGCTACAGTGGATAAAGCGCTTAACTCCATTACCATATTCGGTGGTTATTTTTCTATACTAGTAGTGGAGATTGGAAGCAGTGACAGAGACATCTTCTACTGAATGTAAGGGAAATGAGAATGGAAAGTGTGCTGGATGCGGCTGTAGTATTAGTGCTTTGTTTTTCCTGTTATAAAACAGGCATGTGCAGACGTAACGTTACTATTTATAAATAACCGTTACATCCGCGCGAGCGTTAATTCACATTTAAACTAAACGAGACGTTACTGACCGTTAGCTTCCAGGCTAACTAGCACTTTCAGGATTCGCAAGCACAATGTTGTCCTAGCCAGCTAAACAAATGCATACATTAAAGTCTAATAAAACACTGTAATATTATCATTACTGCATATGCCTACATATTGACTTTAAAAGTAGGTTTATTGTTATGACTATTTAACCAATTTGTAGTTGAAAACAAGTTGGGCTTGATAAATAATGAGGTTAAATCTGCAAATGCAGTTCTAAAAGTGGACACATCAATACTGTATATGTGCTTTAACTAATGGACAATGTTTTACAAATGTCTAACAATTCTGGCTTGACAAACCTCAAGTTTAAACCAGAATGCTGACCTGTATCAGTAACTGATGTTGGTAGCTTTGTAAGTGACAGCTGGCCCACACTGTAGGGATAAGCATAAGGCAAAGTTGTGTGTGGCACAACTCTAATATTAATATTAATATTTTACATCACAAGAAAAAAAAATGCACATTTGATGATTTTAAAATAACTCTTACATTAATGCAACACAACAGTTACAACAGTTACACTGTGAAGAAAATCTAACATTACTATCCAGTCCAGCAAAACACTGTTACATCAACACAATGTCAAAAAACTTGATGTTAAAAATACTGTTCAGAGACAGGTCTATCTTTACTCACCCAGTTATTTTTTAATATTTAACAACATTGGCGTAACAATCTTTCAACACCAGCTTTAGCTAATATGTTCCAAATTTCAGATACAGCTAACTGGTTTAATATGTAGCTGTTGTTGGTGGTGTTTTATAAAGGTTTGTTAAACAAGTGTCAGCATTCAACACAGTATAAAATGTAGATTGTAATGTTTTTTACCCTGCAAAGGTAGTGTACGTGATTATCTTTAACAATTTGGGTTTTATTATAATGAACCTACAAAAGGAATTGTAGAAGTGGATACATTACTATGCGATTTTGTTACTGTGTCCCTAGTGCTAAGATAAAGTCGATTTGTTTATGTTATTTAGTCATTGGTGTTGGCTGACATTGGCACATAATATCACAGTATTTCTCTTATGCACAATATTTATTACAACGGTTTGGTTAGAAAGTTTTAACAAAACAGTGCTTTTGAACAATCTTGGTTTAACAACAATATAGAAAGAACTGCAAATACAAACCTGGATATTCATACATAAAACATAAAGTCTTAGCTGACATGTCCCAAATGACCTATTTACATTAATGTTTTAAATATGAACATATAGCCACTGGTCCTGTGTGTTTGACCTTACTAATATGGTAACTGGGACATGTAATTAAATCTGAACAATTGTTTAAAACCTAATCTAAATATTTTTCTTCACATAGTGTGTGTAATTGTACACACATATGGCCTGCATGGTTTGAGCATCTGTCTCAACAAATAAATTGCATAACATGTTTTTGTATGTAAATTGTAAAGGAAATAACCCTCTTCCAAGAATAGTATGCAAATTACCATATTGTATATGTGGGTATAAGAATATAAGCACACATTACTATAAGTTAGTCCAAGTAAATAAATTTGGGATTTTTTGTAAGCATTTTGTTTTATTTAGTATAAAAATTATCGCGGTGCAGGACCTGATTGGGGTTCAAATAGTAATACAATTATATATGTATTGATCATGAATAGTTTAAATATATGATTAAACAGGGTTGTTAAATTTGGTGGCAGCTTAATGTCTTCTTAAAGCAGATGTTTGATTTAAAAGATCTGAAGTCATGGTTAAGCCTGAGGGCTGTGGTCTGTCAGCTGACTTGCAGTTTGTGGACTAAGAAATTTGGAACTTACTGAACGAGTCTCCCCAAGGGTGACAAGGGAACTTAGATGTAACTAAGTATATATTTGCAAATAATGTTATATGGCAACTTTATTTACCCTTAAAACTAATGATGACATAGAGACATGCAGTTAATCATAATAAACAGTAGTCTGCATCATATTTTGCTGAAGTAAAGATTCAGCTAGTTCAGTTGTCTTCACTTTTTTGTGCTTATCTGTTGAAGAATACTACTTCTACTATTTATTTATTTAAGGTCTGAGAAAATAACTGGATAAATCAACAGGCAAAACCAAAAATCATTTCATCTTTGGCAATTAACAGATGCTTTTATCCAAAACAACATACAATTATAACTGAATACCATACCATTTATAACTGAATTCATCGAGGGTTAAGGGCTGTGTGCAGGGGCCCAACAGTGGCAACTGGGTTGTGATAAGTTTTGAACCAGCAACCTTCTAATTATTAGTCTAGTACCTTAAGCACTGAGCTACTGCTGCCCTAAATCACAAATATGAACTTAAATTACCACAGACAGGGTGGCAAAACATAAACGTTTTTCTGAGTTGCACCCATTTTTAGCAGTGGGATGCTTTAGTCAACTTTATCTCAACCGTAACATATCCTCAACACCTGACTGCCCTGCTTGTAGCATAAAACTATATTTTTTTCCTTATTTAGTTGCTCCTGTATTTTCGGTCGCCGCAGTCGATTGTTCTGTTCCCGTTACCCAAAAGATCTTTTGTGGGGTTTTTTTTGTGTGCCAGCCATTCCTCTGAAGGTTTACCACTGTTCCATGTTTTCTTCATTTGTGGATAATGGCTCTCATTGAGGTTCTCTGTACTCTCCGAGTTTCAGAAAAGTCCCAGACCTTTCTGTATAGAACATGGTATTGCTTGCTGCTTTTTGAGACTGTCTAATCTGCTTCACATTGTCAGATGTAAAGGTTTTATTCAAGAGATTTAACAGGTCTGGCAGTAATCATGCCTTGGTTTGGCTAGAGAAATTAAACCCAGTTAAAACCCGATTGATTTTGGTTAACTGGTTGATTTAATTGGTGGTGGGGGGCAAATACTTTTTTCACAGTACTCAACATCTTAGTTTACAGACAGATGACCTGACCTTGAAAAGCACCCCACATCATCACACTACAACAACCACCTGGCTGTTAATATAATGCTCTTACTGTAAACTCCTGTATTAAGTTTTCTCCAGAAATTATACTACCCTGGTCCCTTTAATCTACTTTTCAAGTCAAGTCAAGTCAACTTTATTTATATAGCGCTTTTTACAATAGACATTGTCTCAAAGCAACTTTACAAAATCCAGGACCAACAGATACAAAAATCCCTGTTGAGCAAGCCGAGGGCGACTGTGGCAAGGAAAAACTCCCTGAAAATTACAGGAAGAAACCTTGAGAAGAACCAGACTCAGCAGGGCCCATCCTTCTTGGGTGGTCTGGAGGATACTTTTTAATCTACTTTTAATTTAGCTGTCCCTAATAAATCTTCCCAAAGGTTTGGGGATCATTCACTTTTAAAGACACTCATTGCAACCCTCTCAGAATTGCTATACTGCCTGGTCTTTTTATATTGTGGGCACTGCAGCTTTTTAAACATGTTTTTGGGATGTTTTGTGATTTACTGCGATCACTGGGCTCTGTTCCAGGTTTTACCATTGGATATTATGGCTCTCACTCTTGTCTGGTGGAGTTCTAGACCCAGAAAATGAGTGAGATTAATATTCTACATGACCCTATTAAATCAGTGGGTAACCTGGTTGATTGAGTAACGAAGGAGACGTCTCTTTTTTACAGGGGTGATATGCATTTTGGATAGTTATGTTCTCTGAGAAAAGAAATTATGTTTTACAAAAAGTCTTGTTTTAACTTAAGTTCCCCTTTACAAAATATCATAATCTAAAATTATACAATGATTAGGCATAACATTATGACCACCTTCCTAATATTGTGTTGGTCCCCCTTTTGCTGCCCCATATGCAACAAACTGTGATGCACTGTGTATTTTGACACTTTTCTATCAGAACCAGCATTAACTTCTTCAGAGCTACAGTAGCTTGTCTGTTGGATCGAAGCACACTGGCCAGCCTGTACTTCCCACGTGCATCAATGAGCCTTGGCCGCCCATGTCGCCGGTTTACCACTGTTCCTTCCTTGGACCACTTTTGATAGATACTGACCACTGCAAAAAGAGCTGCAGTTTTGGAGATGCTCTGACCCAGTCGTCTAGCCATCACAATTTGGTCCTTGTCAAACTGGCTCAAATCCAAATCATTTTTCTGCTTCTAACACATCAACTTTGAGGATAAGATGTTCACTTGCTGCCTAATATATCCCACCCACTAACAGCTGCCATGATAAAGAGATAATCAGTGTTATTCACTTCACCTGTCAGTGGTCATAATGTTATGCCTAGTCGGTGTACAATGTGACATATGTGCAATAACAGAGGCAATTCTTTTTTTTTTTTTAACAGTATGGTCATTGGTAATAATAGTGCAAGTAAATCTGGGAATTGGGGGAGCATGTATACACCTGTTTTGGACTTTCATATTACAGTTTTCCAGAATCAGTCATTCTTATCTTATCTTTGCCATGGACAAAAGGGCATGAACAAATTAAGAGTATATTTATAAATATTAAATGTTTAACTAAGATGCTTTGAATCTGGCTTTAATACTGGTACATATTTCACCTACTTGTTTTATTGTTACCTTACATTACTTTGCCTTTTGTTGTTAATCTTAATGTATTAATAAGTACATTTATATTCTGTGCATTGCTACTTGTATGTGTATATTACCAGCTTTGTCGGTTCTACAGCACTGAGCCTTTAGTTGGCACCTTGGGCCAGTGAGAAGATTGGTTAGAAAATATATTTGGTTTTGTCTTTTTTTTCCACCTCAGCTTTTAAAGTTTATATATTTACTTTAGGTTCATAAATTTACTACAGAACTGAAATAAATATGAGCACTAAACCCCTGAACCAGAGGCTGCTCACACTGTAAGGGTGTTTTATTTGATGGATAAAAACACAGTTACTTATAGTCTTTCTAACAAATCGATTACGAGTGACCAGCTTTTATTTCCATCTATGAAATTGACTGCTGATACAGTGATTTCATGGCTGTTTTCTTTTGCTGTAAAGCATTTGAAAACAGAGTCTAGCAGCTGATTATAAATGATGAAATCTTTTGTTCAGTTTGAGGTCAAATAAAATCTTGTTTATGGCTCTTTCTTTGTTGTTCTCAGAAAAAAGATGTTGCTGCTATACTGAAGCACTAGATGCAGCACTGGTGAGTGATCAGCTTCTCCGTTCTTCTTTTCAGGGTCTCTGGGTCTGCTTTTCTTCACATCTCAGGGTCTCTTGTGCTTTTTTGTTGTCCAAGTCCAAAACACTTGACTGAATTAATTATGAAATGAGTGAACATGCAGTGGTAATATCAATAGTAGCCTCACCAAGATGGTTACATTTTACTGCTCTTGGATAATCCAGTTACTGTATTTTGGAGTTGTATGCAGGAACAGAGAAGAATACTGTAAATATAATTCATTACTTAGCAACTAGAGGTAAGTGTAGCGAGACAAGTGTTGTGAAAAAAATATTCTGTTATTAGATTTTCAGAACTACCTGTTGTGTAATGTTAAAATGTTTAGAAACTGCCTGTTTTGTATTTTGTTAGATGGCTGTACTTTGCACATTGCTCAAAATGGTTTGACTACCTTGTTACATGATACACCCATATTGTGTGGAATAGTTTGTAAATATTTGTTAAACACATTAAATTAAATGTACTGTTTATCTTTTTCCATTTTAACAACAGAATACATAATTATGGGGATGCAATTTTCACTTAACTGTATTCATTAGATTAATTAGTGCTACAAATCTAACAACAGTGAAAGACAAAGACCCTAGTGCCTAAAACATTAAAAGAAACCCTCACGCAAGATAATAATGAAATAATTCTTAAATTTCTTAGTAACACAGGACTAAATGCATATTATATGAGACTGAAAAACAAGCAACAAATACAGTTTCCTGCCATGAACATCACAAATGGAAATTCTGTCGTTATAAAAAACAAACAAACAAAACAAAGCAACTAATCTGCTGCCATTTTAGATATTATTATTAAGACACATTTTATCAGCTATCCCACTCTACTGTGGTATCTGTCAAATACCCATTTCTATCAAACATATACAGTAGACCCTTGACTTACGAATTTAATTGGTTCCGAAGGGCTGTTCTTAAGTCTAAATGTTCATAAGTTAAACCTATTTTTCCCATAAGAAATAATGTAAATAGAATTAATCCGTGCCAGACCTCCCAAACCACCCCCTTACCTAACCTTTCTAATGTCTTAAATGGTCTTTTTTGTTATAAATACATGTATAATTTCCCTTAAATTATAGAATAGGCATTCCTGTAATAAACAATAATAGACAACAATACACAGTAGTACTGTACTGTACATAAACACACATCACATTTCAGTACAGTACGTGTGCTGATACATACACCATACATAAACCATACCATACACCATAATAAAGTTCTTTCTTTTTTCAATAGTAATAGATGCGCTTTCTCTGCATTTTCTTTGGGGCCATTTTGATATTGAATTACTGCAGTATTTTCACAAAAATAATATGTCCCATGTTTGTGATGATATTAGTTCATGAACGTGCTGTTTATGCTGTTTGGTACACAGTCGGTTTCCAGGTTGGTGAAACATGGCAAGGCAGCATTATTCCATTACTTTTCTTTCTTCTTTAAACAGCATTCTCATTCTATCTGTTCTGTCTGTAGCACTCCACAAACAACCCAACATTTCCCAAAACCTGCATTCATTTTCATCTCTGGACAAATGACATCACTGTCTGTACTACACAGGAAGAACCATCATCTTTTAAAAATCAATGAGACGGGAACCATGAGGTTAATGATTTATCAGTAAAAGGGCAGCTTAGACAAAATAAGAGTACAGGCACAGTGATGTCAGTGGTCCATTTTCTGACAGGTTTGCAGGTTTTTCCCTTCTCTGTTATTAAAAATAGCCAAAATGACTCTGTCCGTTACTATTAGCAGTTTTTTTTTTTTCTGTTGAATTCATACTAACTTTATAATACAGTGGTACCTTGTAACTCAATGTCCCCTAAACTCAAAATCTTTAAAACTCAACTCACTTCTTCAAGAAATTTGTACCTTTAAACTCAACGTTTCCCTTAAACTCGTTTTCAGTTTTTTTTTTAAAACATTTATTTATTTAATTTCAAATTAACAATGAAAGTCGCTTTGTTCAGCGTTTGGCTTGAGCGGTAAAACGTCCTCAAAGTGCGAATATGAGACAAATCTGCATTTGTGTGGAATAACCATCAGATTCACTCTGAAAGCTTCACATGTGTTTATCTGGATTTTACTCCTGTTTCATTTACATTTACATTTTCGGCATTTAGCAGACGTCTTTATCCAAAGCGACTTACATTTCAGTTACATTATACAGTCTGAGCAATTGAGGGTTAAGGGCCTTGCTCAAGGGCCCAACAGCAGCAACCTGGCAGTGGTGGGACTTGAACCAGCGACCTTCTGGTTACTAGTCCAGTACCTCTAGGCTACGTCTTGCCACTAGGCTACCTGCAGATATGGTGGCCAATTAGTATCTGCTGCAGGCACTGCTAATTATGCCTGCCAGATGGCGCCCAGCTGACCGGTGGCAACACCGAGTTTCAAACCGAGGAGTTCAGAATGTGTCAAATGTTCCATTTAGGTGCCTACAATGCTATTTCTGAGTACTTCTGTTAGCTTCTTTGCTATCCCTTTTGTCAATGTATAGAGCACAAAAAGACTTTAAAAAACATAAAGGATTATTGTGTCTATGTTTGTTTCTAAACACGACTGCTGTAGAAACTGTAATCAGTCACAGAAAAAATACAAATGTCATAGGGATGAAATTTTTCTCATTGTTATTATAACTGTGAACCTATTATTATTGCTGAACTATAACTTTAATCTTTATTGCTGCAAAATGCTAGAGCATTGCAAAATTATTATTTACCCGCGATGCCATTATAACAGAAAATACAAGAGAGAAACTGTTTTGCACCAGCTGTAGATGAGTAAAACATTCAGATGATTGTGTGCTGTGTTTAAGCTGCTTCCTAACTAACCACTATTTCTGTTCATGTCATTATTAAATGAACTGTTTGAGAGGTTCATAAAGTAATGTACTGCTGCAGGCTTACCGCAGTCTGAATTTCTAACATGGTGCTGATATTTTTCTACACAGTGTACCATCGAACACAGTATATTAAATGATTGTTTTTTCTTTTCATTATCATTTTGGATTCTTCTGTAACTGTTTACATTAAACCCATTAAAATATTGAGCACTTCACTGAGTTTTTATGTCAACAATGATTTTTTAAATAAATTAAAAACAGCTTAACATGACTAGAATGTAGAACATTACAGTATTTAAACATGATAAAATTAGGAATTACTAAATAGGCTAATGATAGAGAAATAATAACAATGGGTGTGTTCGAAAACCTAGTGAGCTCTCTACATAGACAGCATTTTACGTTATCCTACACGCGCTCCCGAGAAGAAGGCTGTTTGAATTCTTAGATGCCTTAAAATGCTGCCTACTAAGTCACCTTAAATCTGAACGCTATTTTGACAGAATAACGAGGGAGTATCCGATGCTGCCTTAATAGTGAAGGCAATCCCAGCATTCAGTGCGGCACAACTTTTCTCACAGAAAAATAAAAAAATATGGCGGACGGTACAGAGAAACGAGTTCTTTCCAAACGTAAATAAATTATTATTGATTTTGAATTTGTATAAACTTGCAGTGTCATTTATTTGTAAATTCGGGATTGTCAGCGAATGTAACCATTTTCAGGACACGGAGGGAGATTTTAGTTGACATGCTAGTAGAGATGGGGACTCGAGTCGCACACACAGCGACTTCAGACTCGACTTGACTCGACACTCGCATAAAATGACTTGTGGACAACAAAAGTCAGCAACATTAGTTATGTGTGACAATTAAATATATATATGATCCGACATCATTCTGATCATGTCATTTTCTGCTCTCTAATAATGCTCCGGCTGTATTAACCCGCAACGCACGCAATGGATAAATGTTCCAGCCAGCTTCCAGTGTAGTGATGAAGCGTCGCTCCCTACTTAAAATGGTGGAATACGTAGTGCACTTCACAGTAACAGATAATGTGAATGGAACGCTCCTACAGAATTGGCGCTAATGATTGTAAGAACCGCTTTCTGAACTAATCAGACCTTCTGATTTTAATTTTTAGTAAGAAATGCTGTTATTTACATGTATTTAGTTTGCAGCGTCACACAGATGATTGTCAATGAAACGCTTGATTGGATTTCTAACGAGTTTGAGTTTACTTCACAACCGGAAAAAGTTTGGAGGTTTTTAATTGTAAGCACATTTACAAAATAACTGATTATATTCCTAATGGGACAAGCTAAGGTAAGCAGTATTATGGATTTTTTTGCTGTGTTTGGGATTTTGGCCGCTGTGCAGTAATTTGCAATGAAAACAAAACGTCAGTTTAAGCTTTTAACTGGTACCTAGGAAAGTAAAGGCAAAATACAGTCGCTAATCTGTTGTTGTTTTTATCTGAACTGACATTTTATTTGTTTATTTCTACGCTACATTTCCAATATATGTTTTGTGTATATTTTATTGACTCGTGACTTGACTCTGACTCTAGCCTAAAGACTCGTGACTCGACTCAGACTCGTATTTTGTGACTTGTGAACATCTCTGCATGCTAGCGCGTTGTGCCACCTCATCCCATTGGTTTGAATGGCATGATGCTAACTGTGTAAGCTAAGTAAGTGAAAACTGATGGAATTGCTGTCTAAGTAGTGTGTTTGAATAACCTGACTTATAGGTTAATGACTTATTATAATCCTCCCTACTTAGGCAGCTGCCTATGTAGACAGTAAGACAGCAAGGCAGCTCACTAGGTTTTCAAACACACCCAATATCTTACAGCTCCTCTGAATTCTATTAGTAAGTATATCATAGTCAACAAAATCCTACATTTATACTGAGACATGAGAAATAATCTAGAGCATTTTAGCTGAGAACTAATGTCACACACGTACTTCTGTTCACCAGCCGCTCTATACTGTGTACTACCAGCTAAACATTGCTAAATAAATTGCCCATTTAGGATTAAACTGTGTAGTAGTCTCCTTGTTTATGATTTTAAATATGTAATAAATTCACAGCATGCTTTTTCAAGAGGCTTTTTCATTTAATAGCAGGTGTGACACCGATGTCGGGTAAAAGGTGTTTTGGCGAATTGCTGCATGCACGCTGGGGGTGTAGAATTTTGCTAAGTCAAATTTTAGCACAACTTCAGCTCTCTCCCTGGTGATGATCAACTATGAGTTGTAAAAAATGGATTTAAATGACTACAGCGTTAATCAAACAATGACTTCATCAATTATATGACAGTCAGCTGGACATTAACATCACCAGTTAAGGCACTGACTTAAAATACGACTTTATTTATGCTGGAAAAGGGATTTTAATTTTTGATCAATAAACATATTTTCCAGAAGAAACACCCAAGTGTCAGCTTGGTGTCAACGTTGGTCTTTACACCTGATCATCTACGAGGGTTCTTAAAAAGTTTCCGCACTTTTTAAAACTCTATTTCTGAAGAATTAAAAGAAATACGTCACTTTTCTACATAGGTACCATCAGATGCTTGTTAACTTTTTATATAACTTTTTAATGCCATCAGCAAAAAATGGTTTTGGTTGAGCATGTAGCCACTGATGCATCGCTGCTTTCACATCATCTTCACATGAAAATCTTCTTCCCCTTAAAGCTTCTTTGAGCTTCCAAAAAGGTGGAAATCAGATGGCGCTACATCCAGACTATAAGCGTCTCTCAGTCTCTCAGGCACAACCAATTACTACTCCTCCTGCCCTCCTGCCATTCTAAAATGTGGAAACCTTTTTGGTCCCTTGTATATTATGCACACCTGCATTTTATAACATCTAGTAACCTTCTACTGATTGTCATTTCATTGTAAATTTCCCTACTATGTTTTATTTTCTGTCACCTTTAAACTTCAATACTCGGCTTTACAGGTAATTAACAATGCACCATCTTAATCAATAAAACAGCTAAAAGCATCAATGTAATCCTGGAAAGCTGGCGCTGTAATCCGGAAAGGTTTGGTATGATGCCTGTTGATGGCTTCTGCTTATGGCCAAACTAAAAATAGAGGTCTAATAGCTGGTTGTCGCAGCAGTGTGAGGGATTAAATTCAAGGTGTTACGCAAGGTGAAGCGGCTTTTAATCTGTCTGGCACTCTTTTAACCAATTTTACTACCGTTACAGCACCTTATTGTTGGCTTTATTTAAAGCCTTTGTAGAGTTTTGCTTGAAACAGTGGCACCAAGAAATGGTAGTGCAAGGTTTACAGTCGTTTCCTGTTTGGCTGTGTCACAATGTAGACCTGAACGGAAGCTTGATTCTGATTTTTGGTGTAATCTTGGTATTAAGCGAGCTGCTGTAAAATGTCTGGACACTAGAGCTGCTGAATTTAATGTAAATTAGACTTATGAGTTATATGAGACCTCATTAGTCACCAAAATGAAGTGGTTTATGTGTAAATGTGTGAGATCTAGTTATACAACAGTTAGTTCCGACCTTACAATCTGCTGGGTTGAGAAGCGTTCTAACCGTGCTGATATTCATGATAACAGCACAGCCTTTTCACACCACAACTGTATTACTCCGCTGACGCGTTGCCAGTAACGACAAGCTTCATGCACACAAACGCGCACGCAGGCGACACCAACTTTATTCCCGATCGCGTTTTAAATCCGTTATCTGATATACAATCTAGCGCACTGTGTAGGGAACATAAATCCGCGATCTGATACACAATCTAGTGCACTATGTAGGAAACATTAATGTGTTTGTAACGCGAACAGTTAGCTTAATAGCCCAGTTAGCAGCTCCTAAAAGTTCTGTTATCACCCATAATCCTTTGGTGTGTGTGAGAGTTTTTTTATTTCTTTTTTCCCTTCGGAGGTTCTTGCCTTTTTCTTCTTGTTGTTCTTACCTCCCTAAAATGAGTTTTTGCAACTTGGGATGTCTGCTTTGTAGTGTTAAACTTTATATTTGTTGTGGAACTACTTTTTGGCGGAAGGTATTGTCAATATTAAAGCATATTTAATATGAAATTCAGGGCTTCTTTGATTTATTTTCTTTCTTTATTTTGTAAAAAATGTTGTATAAAAGCAGTAGAACACTTGAGGTCGTGTGTTATCACGATAACACACGACCTCAAGTGTTCTATTGCTTAATTATGCAATGCTAAGTTGAAGGCTTCATCTTTTAAATTTATGGAAGCCATACATTTTGCAATGTAGCCAGCTGTGGTGGATAATGTACTCTTCAAATATATCTAATATTGCCAAAAGTATGTGTTCATGTGATACGCCATTCTATAAGGGTGACACGGCTCAGTGGGTAGCACTTTCCCCTCACAGCAAGAAGGTCCTGGTTTTGATTCCCAGGTGAGGTGGTCTGCGTCTTTTCTGTGTGGAGTTTGCCTGCTCTCCCAGTGTCTGCGTGGGTTTCCTCCGGGAGGTCTGGTTTCCTCCGACAGTCCAAAGACATGAAGTGAGGTGAATTGGAGATACAAAATTGTCCATGACTGTGTTTGACATTAAAAACTTGAACTGATGAAACTTGTGTAACCAGTGATTACCTGTCCTGTCATAAATGTAACCAAAGTGTGTAAAACATGATGGGCATTTATGAGGCTAGGCACTTCTCTTGTGCAAGCCCTGGCTGGTTTCAGTTCACGCCAAAGATGGTCAATGGGGTTGAGGTCAGAGCTTTGCGAAGCTTATTCTATTTTCTAAGAAGAGCACACTGAATCTCATTGTACTTGTACAGTGACAATAAAGCTATTTGTATTTGTGTTCACTTCAAGCTTGTCATGTTGGAACAGAAAAGGGCTTTCCTAAAACTACTGTTGCTACAGTGTTGTGGGCATATAATTTATTAATTTAAGTTTTAAATGTTAGCAATAGGCATTGCTGAAATACCTGAATGTAAACCTAATATTGAAATATTCAGGAGGGGTGCCTACATACTTTTGGCCCTGTAGTGCATTCATCGTTATTGGTTGAAGAGAAATGTACTGAATATACTGGTGGTAGTGTGGACTAAAAGTCCCTTAAGACTGAGAGTATATAAATATTTGCTTAAGTAAAATATTTGCAGTGGAGTGTGTTAGATGTGTGCTGATAAGTTATTCGTTTATTTGAGCCTGTGGCATAATTGTTCGGTCTCTATAGAAGAAGAAATGCCACGCAAGTGCAGCTCAGTATTAGCATTAGGTTTTGCATTGAGCTGACTTGGTCTGTTTTCAATAATAGTATTTTTAATAGCATTTTTGTCTGTGTTTGTAAAAGTTTTCTGTGCTTGCTTATATACAGTACACTGTATTGCCAAAAGTATTCACTCGTCTGCCTTCACACGCATATGAACTTAAGTGACATCCCATTTTTAATCCATAGGGTTTAAGATGCAGCTATAACAGCTTCAACTTCTCTGGGAAGGCTTTCCACAAGGTTTAGGAGTGTGTTTATGAGAATTTTTGACCATTCTTTCAGAAGCGCATTTGTGAGGTCAGACACTGATGTTGGATGAGAAGGCCTGGCTCACAGTCTCCGCTCTAATTCATCCCAAAGGTGTTCTATCGGGTTGAGGTCAGTCAAGTTCTTCCACACCAAACTCGCTCATCCATGTCTTTATGGACCTTGCTTTGTGCACTGGTGCGCAGTCATGTTGGAACAGGAAGGGGTCATCCCCAAACTGTTCCCACAAAGTTTGGAGCATGAAATTGTCCAAAATCTCCTGGTATGCTGAAGCATTAAGAGTTCCTTTCACCGGAACTATGGGACCGAGCCCAACTCCTGAAAATCAACCCACACCATAATCCCCCCACCAAACTTTACACTTGGCATGATGCAGTCAGACAAGTACCGTTCTCCTGGCAACCGCCAAACCCAGACTCATCCATCGGATTGCCAGACGGAGAAGCGTGATTCGTCACTCCAGAGAACACATCTCCACTTTACACCACTGCATCCGATGCTTTGCATTGCGCTTGGTGATGTAAGGCTTGGATGCAGCTGCTCGGCCATGGAAACCCATTCCATCAAGCTCTCTACACACTGTTCTTGAGCTAATCTGAAGGCCACATGAAGTTTGGAGGTCTGTAGTGATCGGCTCTGCAGAAAGTTGGTGACCGCTGACCCCGTTCTGTCATTTTACGTGGCCTACCACTTCATGGCTGAGTTGCTGTCGTTTCCCAATCGCGTCCACTTTGTTATAATACCACTGACAGTTGACTGTGGAATATTTAGTAGCGAGGAAATTTCACGACTGGACTTGTTGCACAGGTGGCATCCTATCACGGTACCACGCTGGAATTCACTGAGCTCCTGAGCGTGACCCATTTTTTCACAAATGTGTGTAGAAGCAGTCTGCATGCCTAGGTGCTTGGTTTTATACACCTGTGGCCATGGAAGTGACTGGAACACCTGAATTCAATAATTTGGATGGGTGAGTGAAGACTTTTGGCAATATAGTGTACATTACTACATGTGCTCTTATAAAACATTCACAATGTGACCCCGATCACCTGGAATATTCCCACCATCACACCAGTGCTAACTGTTCAGGTTGTATGTCTATCCCTGAACATAGAAATCGGTCAAACGAATCCTGTTCCTGGACTGCATACGCAGGTCTAAAAATACTTAGGAACAGTGCAAATCAAAAGCTATTATCTGCACTTTCTAATTCCAGCCCCCCACTGGAAACACATCCCTCTGTTCACGTTCACTCATCCCGTGGCTCAAACCACTGGTGGGAATGCTTTATGTGAACGTAATTTGCACTTCCAATTAAACTGTTGACCTTTGTTTCATAACACAGAAAAGAGCCTAAGGATCCTCACTTCTCAATCTGTCACTGTGCACCAAGTCAGACTGCTGCAAAACACTGAGATCATACAGTTTAGGTTTATGCTAGTGTTGATAACATTACACAATGGTGTGTAAAGTAAATGCCCCCTTTCTGATCACCTCAGATTAAATGAACCCTTTAATAGTCTGCTGAACCATTAGGTTTAGCTTATGCCAAGTTCACACTACATGACTTTTCAAGTCGTCAGGTCGCTGTACAGTTCACACTACACAACTGGATCTCTTGTAATCGGGAGTCTTTTAAGTCGGTGTGGCTTTCACACTACGCGACTGATCGGCGATAGAGGGTTTCACACTACACGATCTATCGCCAACTGGAATCGCAGGCGAGCTTCTCTGGTCTCCCAAACTATGTTTTGTCACAAAAACACACGCGAGAAGTGACGAGGGGTTTAAATATACCACGTCCAAAAATGCACGTCAACAAGTAGCGAGCGATCAAAGTTTTTGCGTTGATGTGCAGCGTTAAAGCAAAGAGAAAAAAAGAAATGAATTTGAGTGGATTTGGCAACGTGAACAGCAGGGATTGTTCTGTAGTGAGTTGGAGGTTAATAAATATTTTTTGTAATGCAACGTTGGTGTTATGTTTTGTAGAGAATGATCAGGTCAGAAATACTGTAAAACTTGTGTGTGTGCTGATGTATTCTGATATAAACTATATTATGCCCCTGACCCACCTTTTTGCACTCCTCCCCTGCATTTCCCCTCACAGCATAACTAGCGTTCTCATTGGCTGTTCGACATAGCACTCATTGCCAGTTGGGTGACTCAGATCCAGATATTTAGCAAGCTAGATATCTCTCAGCACTCGGCGAGCCGCTCGGATCGAGTTGTACTTGGGTAAAAATAAGCTGTATTTAAATAATCTTGTTTGGGCTGTATCTACTCCTTGTTTGACATGTGTTAAACTCAAAAATATTGGTAGAGGGTTTTAAGACAAAAACCTTTCTAACCTATATGTCAAAGCTAGCAGGTAGTTGCATCATTTTTGTGATTATTGCAACTGTTTGGTAGAGGCTCATTAAAAATGCTGTGTGTACTAGTTAAAAATAATAATTGTTTGATGTTGGTATAGTCCCAAGAAACTAAAAAAATGTAAAGAAATATTTTGTAAACATTATTTTCTTGGTTAGATCGTTGAACAGAGGTGAACATGCTATGATATAAAGAAAACGTGAGTCAAAACTAAACATGTAAAACACCATTTAAACGTTTTTTTTTTTCATTTTTGTTTATGCATTTTCTCCCCTTTTTCTCCCTTTTTAGCGCAATTGCCCAATTGCATCATGCTTCCTCCCCACCAATGCTGATCCCTGCTCTGATTGAGGAGAACAAAGCTAACCCACACCCCCTTCGACACATGAGCATCATGCCGTATGCATCTTGTCACCTATACTTTGATGAGTACAGTGCAGCTCAGCGTTGTTTACGGAGAGACACACCCTGACAGCACTCTTTTCCCATTTTTGTGCAGGCGCCATCAATCAGCCATTGCATTAGTAATCAGTAATTGCATTAGTTATGAGAGAGAGACCCTTTCCGGCTTAGTCCCGCCCATATCTGAACAACAGGCCAATCGTTGTTCATGTGGCCGCTCAGCCTAGCCGGCAGGCAGAGCTGAGATTCGATACGATGTATTTGAGATCCCAGCTCTGGTTCCAGTGTGTGTTTTTACCGCTGCGCCACCTGAGCTGCCTAAACGTTCAAAGTTATTCAACACTCATAACATCCCTGTGAAAAGTCAGTGATCACTGGCCAATTTAGATTAAACACAGCCTAGTTACATTTAGTCAGCACTATAAAATATAAACCTCAAGCAGTTTTTCCACCACACAGCAAGAAGGGCATGGGTTTGATTCCTCGACTGGGCAGCCAGGGTCCTTTCTGTGAGGAGTTTGCATGAAAAATTTTAATAAAAATCAAAAACTGAAATTTCTTATTTGTAAACATATTTATTTAATACTTTGTAAAAGCCACTTTATCATGGATTACAGCTGCCAGTCTTCTTGTGTACATCTGTACAAACTTTGACTGCCTGGATTTGGGCGGTTTATCCCATTTTTCGTGGCAGATACATTTAAGCTCTGTCATATTTGATGAAAAGAGTCTGTGAACCATCTGCCATTTTCAGGTTCTCCACAGTAAACAGTAAATAAAAGATTAAAGTAAACAAATGACAAAGAGTAAATTGTAGTTTTTAGGTGTAGTGGTTTATTGATCATTTTATTCTCTGGAGCAGTACCAGAGGCGATCAAAAAAGGCCATTTACTTTTTCACAGCCTGTTACTATAATATATCCAGTTAAAATTTAATGTTGTTGGGAAATACCTTGTTGAACAGCAGTTGTAACTGATTGTATTTTATTTATTATCTTTATACAGTCATTAGATACATTTACAACATTTAACAGACGTTTTAAAGACAGAAGTTTTTTTATACAAAGTGATTTACAGTTATCACAATTGAGGGTTAAAGCCTTCCTTAAGGGCCCAAAAGTGGCAGCTTGGTCAGGGTGGGGATGAATACCTTCTGGTTACTAGTTCATTACCTTAACCACTGAGCTACGACTGCCCATGTACAACACAATATTCTTGTTAAATACACAGCTGTGTTGCAAATTTGGGGTTTGGGCTCATGGCTATTGTTATGCAGCATCACTGGAGCAAAACGAACTAAAGGCCTTGGTCCAGGGCTTAACAGTGTGGCAGCTTTGCAGGGCAGAAGTTTGATTTGAACCCTCAACCAGATCAATAGATCAGAGTCTTAACCACTAAGCCATCACTGTTTAACCACAATCTTTAGCTTAGAAAGCCAATGCCTTATCTACTTGTCTGAATACCCTGTGGTAGAAAACCAGTAAAAACAATACTTTAATTAAAGCACTGGGTCATCTTCAGAGAAATGTGTTAGCACTTATTTCTAAAACAATTCCAATTAACCCTTTAAATTATTTTACTGTAAAACCCCAAAGGAAAGATTGCTAAACAAATACATTAGACCTACAGTCTAGAGTTTCAGTCCCCCCTCCCCTTTTCTCACAGCTATAACAGCTTCCAGAATTTTGGTGTCATACTACAATTGGCACAATGCAGTGAGGCAGGTAACGTTCTCCTACCAGTCGCCAAACTTGGACTTATCTATCCGACTGCAAAATAGAGAAGTTTGACTCACCACTCCAAATATTTCCCATTTTTCCACTGCTCCAGAGTCCAGCTTTACACCACTCCATATGAAGCCTGACATTCTGCTTGGTGATGTAAGGCTTTCATGCAGCTGCTCAGCCATCCATGGAAATCAGCTCCACTTACCATACAGAAGCACTTTGTAGTTCTACAGTTACTGACTGTAGTCCATCTGTTTCTCTACATGCTTTGTTAGCCCCCTGTCATGCTGTTCTTCAATGGTCAGGACCACCAGAGATCAGGTATTATTTAGGTGGTGGATTATTCTCAGCACTGCAGTGACACTGACATGGTGGTGGTGTGTTAGTGTGTGTTGTGCTGGTATGAGTGGATAAGACACAGCAGCGCTGCTGGAGTTTTTAAACACCTCACTGTCACTGCTGGACGGAGAATAGTCCACCAACCAAAAATATCCAGCCAACAGCGCCCCATGGGCAGCGTCCTGTGACCACTGATGAAGGTCTAGAAGATGACCTCAAACAGCAGCAATAGATGAGCGATCGTCTCTGACTTTACATCTACAAGGTGGACCAACTAGATAGGAGTGTCTAATAGAGTGGACAGTGAGTGGACATGGTATTTAAAAACTCCAGCAGCGCTGCTGTGTCTGATCCACTCATACCAGCACAACACACACTAACACACCACCACCATGTCAGTGTCACTGCAGTGCTGAGAATGATCCACCACCTAAATAATACCTACTCTGTGGTGGTCCTGATCATTGAAGAACAGGGTGAAAGCAGGCTAAAAAGGTGTGTAAAGAAACAGATGGACTACAGTCAGTAATTGAAGAACTACAAAGTGCTTCTATATGGTAAGCGGAGCTGATAAAATGGACAGTGAGTGTAGAAACAAGGAGGTGGTTTTAATGTCATGGCTGATCAGCCACTTGTAGTACATGTATTAGGTGTGTCCAAAAGGAGTTTATTTACTATACTCATTGTTTAAGATGAATAGTAAACGTCTCCTCCTAATATTTTTTGGTTATAAAAGCAGCATAGTTTTCATATCAACTGTTGTAACTCTAATTTTCTTCGGGATCAATAAAGTATCTATCTATCTATCTATCTATCTATCTATCTATCTATCTATCTATCTATCTATCTATCTATCTATCTATCTATCTATCTATCTATCTATCTATCTATCTATCTATCTATCTATCTATCTATCTATCTATCTATCTAATGCACTGAAATAATAATCAATCTGATTCAGCCAACCATTGCGATGACGGTGTAGTGGCGGGATGGAAAGTGAAGCGTTTCACATTTGGTAGCCATTAGCAGCAGTGCAGCTATTGAAATTTATCTGGACTGTATATGTCAGAGATTAAGACCAGGCACTAGGATGTGCTTTCCAAATGTTTACATGAGAAATCAACACGACCGGATCGACATTACTTGTAGACTAATCCCATTGTTAATTTTTTTGCAGAGGAATGACAGAACTTTCACATATCACCTCACAGACTCAGCTATTTTAGTAATGTGCTATCACACTAGTTTATATAAAGACGAGCACATGTGGCTGTGAGGTAGAACCGATATCAGCTTGTCAGAAATGAATCTGTGTAACCAGAGATTTCATAAAAATGAGACAATTTTACTATAATAACGTTTTATAAACATATTTGCATGTTTTAAGCTTTGTTTATGTTGTACCAGGTTAACTGCTGTATTTATACCAACATACACTGATCAGCCATAACATTAAAACCACCTCCTTGTTTCTACACTCACTGTTCATTTTATCAGCTCCACTTACCATATAGAAGCACTTTATAGTTCTACAATTACTAACTGTAGTTCATCTGTTTCTCTACATACTTTGTTAGCCCCTTTCATGCTGTTCTTCAATGGTCAGGACCTCAATAGGAGCACTACAGAGTAGGTATTATTTAGGTGGTGGATCATTCTCAGCAATGCAGTGACAATGACATGGTGGTGGTGTGTTAGTGTGTGTTGTGCTGGTATGAGTGGATCAGACACAGCAGCACTGCTGGAGTTTTTAAATACCGTGTCCACTCACTGTCCACTCTATTAGACACTCAGACCTAGTTGGTCCACCTTGTAGATGTAAAGTCAGAGACGATCGCTCATCTATTGCTGCTGTTTGAGTTGGTCATCTTCTAGACCTTCATCAGTGGTCACAGGACTCGGGGCCTGTTGGCTGGATATTTTCAGTTGGTGGACTATTCTCAGTCCAGCAGTGACAGTGAGGTGTTTAAAAACTCCATCATTGCTACTGTGTCTTATACACTCATACCAGCACAACACACACTAACACACCACCACCATGTCAGTGTCACTGCAGTGCTGAGAATGACCCACCACCTAAATAATACCTACTCTGTGGTGGTCCTGGGAGAGTCCTGACCATTGAAGAACAGCATTAAAGGGGGCTAACAGAGCATACAGAGAAACAGATGGACTACAGTCAGTAATTGTAGAACTACAAAGTGCTTCTATATGGTAAGTGGAGCTGATAAAATGGACAGTGAGTGTAGAAACAAGTTTTAATGTTATGGCTGATCAGTGTAGATCAGCCCTTGAGTTTAAGTTTGGCATTCAAAGGTACACAATTAATCCTAACATTTTAACAATTTTTAACATTTTCTTTTTAAAATCACATTGGCAAATTTTACATATTTTTGTTAATTAGACAGAAAATTAAGCAGAAAGAATTTTAAAATTGAAGGCTTTAGAGATCTCCACACAGTGCTGTCACGTTGATTCTGACTCCTTGTGACCATATAAATGATGCTTCTCCGGAACATCCTGTCTTCTGTTTGGGTCTTTAGACTTCTTAATGGCTCGTTTATTCCTTCTCTAATTGTATCCATCCATCTTGTTGTTGGTCATCTTCTTTCTATTTTACCTTCATCGATTTCAATCATATTTGTCTTTTTTAATAAATTGGTTTCTCTCAATTCTCATAATGTGTCTCATAATACAAGCTGTTCACCACTTCAACATCTTCTCCATCAGTGCTAGTCTGTGGTCTTACCCATTGTATTTACTTGATTTTGGTTTTTTTCATTATGCTTTTGTGCTTACAGGGCTCTTTCTTTTTTTTTACTTTGGACAGTTTATTTTATTAGGATTTTAACGTCATGTTTTACACACTTTGGTTACAGTCATGACATGGCAGGTACTGGTTACACAAGATTTATCAGTCTTTTTTTTATGCATTTTCTAATGCACTCTTCACAGGCGTCTCTTCCGCCAATCAGGGTCCTTACACAGTGTATGATGACCCACCCACCCACCCCATAGTCCGGCCCCCAACCTACAGATACGGTGGCCAATTAGCTGCAGGCACTGCCAATTATGCCCGCAAGATGGCGTGTTGGTGTGCAAGCGGAATATCCCACTGCTCCACCTGGGCGCCATCAGTCTTTAATGTCAAACACAGTCATGGACAATTTAGTGTCTCCAATTCACCTCATTTGCACGTCTTCGGACTGTGGGAGGAAACCGGAGCTTCTGGAGGAAACCCACACAGACACGGTGAGAACATGCAAACTCCACACAGAAAGGACCCGGACCGCTCCATCTAGGAATCAAACCCAGGACCTTCTCGCTGTGAGACAACAGTGCTACCCACTGAGCCACCGTGCCGCCCCTCTGGACAGTTACATTTTTTTGTACCTGCCTAAACCTATTCAAGTTGACAGCCTGAATCTCAACCCCAAAAACTTGTAACACTAATTAAATACACAAAATACTTCAGAAATAGATGTATGTATGACAACAATGCATAATGCCTTTCTATTCCAAATGTCTTTATTTCACCTGAAAGTTTCAGTATATGTTTTATGTATTACCACCTGCTTTGAACTCCAGAAGCAGCTTGTTTGTCTCCTTTCCTCTTGCTTTTGAACTTTGAATTAATGTACCAAATCTGAGTCTGATAGAGCAGCGTTTCCCAACCTTTTTTGCACCACGGACCGGTTTCATATTGGACGAGAAGGCCTGGCTTGCAGTCCTTGCTCTAATTCATCCCAAAGGTGTTCTATCGGGTTGAGGTCAGGACTCTTTGCAGGCCAGTCAAGTTCTTCCACACCAAACTCACTCATCCATGTTTTTATGGACCTTGCTTTGTGCACTGGTGCGCAGTCATGTTGGAACAGGAAGGGGCCATCCCCAAACTGTTCCCACAAAGTTGGGAGCATGAAATTGTCCAAAATCTCCTGGTATACTGAAGCATTAAGAGTTCCTTTCACTGGAACTAAGGGGCCGAACCCAACTCCTGAAAATCAACCCCACACCATAATCCCCCCTCCACCAAACTTTACACTTGGCACAATGCAGTCAGACAAGTACCGTTCTCCTGGCAACCGCCAAACCCAGACTCGTCCATCGGATTGCCAGACAGAGAAGCGTGATTCGTCACTCCAGAGAACACGTCTCCGCTGCTCTAGAGTCCAGTGGTGGCGTGCTTTACACCACTGCATCCGACGCTTTGTATTGTGCTTGGTGATGTAAGGCTTGGATGCAGCTGCTCGGCCGTGGAAACCCATTCCATCAAGCTCTCTACGCACTGTTCTTGAGCTAATCTGAAGGCCACATGAACTTTGGAGGTCTGTAGTGATTGACTCTGCAGAAAGTTGGCGACCTCTGCACACTATGCGCCTCAGCATCCGCTGACCACGCTCAGTCATTTTACGTAGCGACCGCTTGGTGGCTGAGTTGCTGTCATTTCCAATCGCGTCCACTTTGTTATATTACCACTGACAGTCGACTGTGGAATATTTAGTAGTGAGAAAATTTCCCGACTGGACTTGCACAGGTGGCATCCTATCATGGTACCATGATGGAATTCACTGAGCTCCTGAGCGTGACCCATTTTTTCACAAATGTTTGTAGAAGCAGTCTGCATGCCTAGGTGCTTGGTTTTATACACAGTGGCCATGGAAGTGACTGGAACACCTGAATTCAATGATTTTGATGGGTGAGTGAAGACTTTTGGCAATATAGTGTACCTCAGGCACTATGTGTAGAGAATAGGGCTGTTTGTATACTTTTTCCTGTAAGTCGATCCACATCCAGTTGTTGAATTCGTGTTTTAGAGAAAGCAAGTGTTAGCCACTTACCCTCCCATGTTGGTATCTGGTAGATCTTGTGACAAAGGTGACACAGTTGTGAGAAATTGCATGTGTGTGTGTGTGTGTGATTTTCATAAACACAATTTATGAAAATCATAAATTGTGTTTCATCTGCTGTTGTAAAAGGTTTAAAACGCAAGCTGCACACATTTTACACTTTCTTTCTCTATTTTAATGAAGCTTTGTCACGTTTAAGTTCCCTCTACCATGCATGAGCAGAAACCTCTAAAACTAGTCCTGGACACCAAGCTCCCACTTAATGGAATCTGCTAATTAGACAGTGGGGGAGTTGGAGGTGTGCGGTCTAGTGAGATTGGAGATGGCACTGACGCAGAATTAGAGAGCGAGAAGCAGACCTCATTTCTGCTGCACAGGGGACGGGCGGTGACGCAGGCCTGTGGAGAGCTGTACAGATCTACACGCTACTTTATGCTAATTGTCTAACATAATGGCGGTGCTTTTTACATTCTTTAACATGCTGTCTGGGCAACATGCAACCCATCCATGCTCTCAAAAGCTGTTGGTATCCTTCCCAATCATCAGGAAATAGATGATGCTTCAGAGATGAACATTTCCCTCTTTCCTTACATTCACCTTGTCTGCTGTCATGACATGGGATTGAGGACGAGTGCTAATTGTTTTGGACCCCTGAGGTGAATTATTGGAGCAAAACCCAAGGTACCCTCATCAGAACTTCCAACAATATTTCAACAGGCAACAAGGAAATCAGCCAATGGAATTACATAAATACACTAGATAATATACACCGATCAGCCATAACATTAAAACCACCTCCTTGTTTCTACACACACTGTTCATTTTATCAGCTCCACTTACCATATAGAAGCACTCTGTAGTTCTACAATTACTGACTGTAGTCCATCTGTTTCTCTACACACCTTTTTCTCTACACTGCCTGCTTTTACCCTGTTCTTCAATGGTCAGGACCCCCACAGGACCACCACAGAGTAGGTATTATTTAGGTGGTGGATCATTCTCAGCACTGCAGTGACACTGACATGGTGGTGGTGTGTTAGTGTGTGTTGTGCTGGTATGAGTGGATCAGACACAGCAGCGCTGCTGGAGTTTTTAAATACCGTGTCCACTCACTGTCCACTCTATTAGACACTCCTACCTAGTTGGTCCACCTTGTAGATGTAAAGTCAGAGATGATCGCTCATCTATTGCTGCTGTTTGAGTTGGTCATCTTCTAGACCTTCATCAGCGGTCACAGGACGCTGCCTATGGGATGCTGTTGGCTGGATATTTTTGGTTGGTGGACTATTCTCAGTCCAGCAGTGACAGTGAGGTGTTTAAAAACTGCAGCAGCGCTGCTGTGTCTGATCCACTCATACCATCACAACACACACTAACACACCACCACCATGTCAGTGTCACTGCAGTGCTGAGAATGATCCACCACCTAAATAATATCTACTCTGTAGTGGCCCTGTGGGGGTCCTGACCATTGAAGAACAGCATGATAGGGGGCTAACAAAGCATGCAGAGAAACAAATGGACTACAGTCAGTAATTGTAGAACTACAAAGTACTTCTATATGGTAAGTGGAGCTGACAAAATGGACAGTGAGTGTAGAAACAAGGTCATAATGTTATGCCTGATCGGTATAGTTATAAAAGTTTTTATAAATCTGCTGGGCACATTCCCTGATGCCCTTTTTCTCATTTCTCAGATCACTTTGCCCGATTTTGCTGAGCAGTTCTCTTGATTTTACATGGCTTTTAGTCGCACTAAGTATTTTGTGTGTACTAAGTGTTTTATAGCACTTGTCATCTGATACACATCACTCCTAATTCTTTGTTTAAAGAGCTATATTTGTAAGAGTGGGCTACAAAACAGTCTGAGTTTTAATTGACTTGTGTAACAGTGTTTTAGGGGTTATTTATAGAGCTAGAAGCAGAAGCCTTTTGCTCCCATGAATTGGGATTAATTGGAACACACAATGCCTTTTTTCAACTAACCATCCATCCATCCATCCTCTATCTGTTCATACTTGGATATATTACATATATACACCGATCAGCCACAACATTAAAACCATTTTCTTGTTTCTACACTCACTGTCCATTTTATCAGCTCCACTTACCATATAGAAGCACTTTGTAGTTCTACAATTACTGACTGTAGTCCATCTGTTTCTCTGCATGCTTTGTTAGCCCCCTTTCATGCTGTTCTTCATTGGTCAGGACCCACACAGGACCACTACAGAGCAGGTATTATTTAGGTGGTGGATCATTCTCAGCACTGCAGTGACACTGACATGGTGGTGGTGTGTTAGTGTGTGTTGTGCTGGTTTGAGTGGATCAGACACAGCAATGCTGATGGAGTTTTAAAACACCTTACTTTCACTGCTGGACTGAGAATAGTCCACCAACCAAAAATATCCAGCCAACAGCTCCCCGTGGGCAGCATCCTGTGACCACTGATGAAGGTCTAGAAGATGACTAACTCGAACAGCAGCAATAGATGAGCGATCGTCTCTGACTTTACATCTACAAGGTGGACCAACTAGGTAGGAGTGTCTAATAGAGTGGACAGTGAGTGGACATGGTATTTAAAAACTCCAGCAGTGCTGCTGTGTCTGATCCACTCATACCAGCACAACACACACTAACACACCACCACCATGTCAGTGTCACTGCAGTGCTGAGAATGATCCACCACCTAAATAATACCTGCTCTGTAGTGGTCCTGTGGGGGTCCTGACCATCGAAGAATAGGGTGAAAGGAGGTTAAAAAGGTATGTAGAGAAACAGATGGACTACAGTCTACAGTACAGTAATTGTAGAGCTACAAAATGCTTCTATATGGTAAGTGGAGCTGATAAAATGAACAGTGAGTGTAGAAACAAGAAGGTGGTTTTAATGTTATGGCTGATCAGTATATGTGTTGCATTTTCTCAATATTTCTTCCAGTTTCGTCATTGCTTAATCCCATCTTGCAATTCTATAGCCGCTTGTATCTGTACCTTGCTGGTCAAGAAACACTGAGAATATCATGCCCCCTCTGACATGCATACAGTCACTGGCCGCATCTTTTTACCTGCCAGTGACGGAGTCTCCCCGGGAGCCGTACCGCAGATGTAAAGACACGCTATGAACTCTGTAAATACGCCTCCACTAGTGCAGACACCTCGACTGGACAGTAGATCACAATATTAGAGGCAATCCATCCCATTAGAAGTCTGTCAATCAGGGACAACCAGTTGTGCCTGTTGAAACACTCAGCCGGCTTAGTCTTTTACGTATTTAAGACAGAGCATCATGAATAAAATATACACAGCTCTAATAAATGAACTCTGAATATATTTGGCTTCATGGCGCGACTTCTGTTTTGAAGTGAAACCTTTGTCAGGTAGATTCATTATTAATATGAGATGAGGTTCATCCATTTTGTAACCTAAAGTTAAAGTATTTTCTGATGCCGTATGAAAGATAAATGCTCAGAATGAAGGATAAAACTCTGAACACAATTCCCTGTAGTGATGACCATGGTTCAGTGAGAAGCATCGCATTCCTAACGTGTACTTGTGTCGGCAACTCATAAATGATTACATCCTGATTTACTCACATCATTCCAGCTACATTTACCCCCCTTTTTCTCCCTTTTTAGCGCATCCAATTGCCTGATTGCATCATTCTTCCTCTCCACCAATGCCGATCCCTACTCTGATTGAGGAGAACGAAGCTAACCCACGCCCCCTCCGACACGTGGGCAGCATGCCATATGCATCTTGTCACCTACACTTTGACGAGTGCAGTGCAGCTCAGCACTGTGTACGGAGAGACACACCCTGAGAGCACTCTTTTCTCATCTCTGTGCAGGTGCCATCAATCAGTCGTAATTGCATTAGTTGTGAGAGAGAGACCCTATCCGGCTTAATCGCACCCCTATCTGAACAACAGGCCAATCGTTGTTCATGTGGTTGCTCAGCCAAGCCGGCAGGCAGAGCTGAGATTCGATACGATGTATTTGAGATCCCAGCTCTAGTTCCAGTGTGTGTTTTTACTGCTGCGCCACCTGAGCGGCCCTTCCAGCTACATTTTTAATAGATTTTATTATTTGATTAGCATTATTTGATTTTACAAACCCAAAGCTCCATCTTCCAAGCATCCAACATGCTTTCACTTCAGATATTCTGTCCAAATTAATCTGTGAAACTTGTCAGCACTAGTAGTAGTAGTCGGCAAGACACATTCAAACTGACCTATCTTGCAATTCTATAGCCGCTTGTACCACCCCCACTCTGGTCGAGAAGAACTGAGAATATCATGCCCCCTCTGATACGCGTACATTCACTGGCCATACCGCAGATGTAAAGACACGCTATGAACTCTGTGAATACGCCACCACTAGTGCAGACACCTCAACTAGACAGTAGATGTCACATTCAAACTGACCTACAGTCAAAATCACAATTTTACAGTCCTACAGTGGGTGACAGCACAAAAATGTATAACTTCATTTATTTATTTACCTTTATTTAACCAGGCAAGACATTAAGAAGTTCTTATTTACAATGACTTATTTACAATTCATGACTGTTTGATATTAAAAACTTTAACTGATGAATCTTGTGTAACCAGTAACTATCTGTCCTGTAATGAATGTAACCAAAGTGTGTAAAACATGACGTTAAAATCTTAATAGGGTGGCACGGTGTCTCGGTGGGTAGCACTGTCGCCGCACAGCAAAAAGGTCCTGGGTTCGATCCATGGGTGGGGCGTTCTGTGTGGAGTTTACATGTTCTCCCCTTGGTTGCATGGGTTTTTTCCAGAAGCTTCGGTTTCCTCCCACAGTCCAAAGACATGCATGTGAGGTGAATTGGAGATACAGAATTGTCCATGACTGTGTTTGACATTAAACTTGTGAACTGATGAATCTTATGTAACGAATAACTACAGTTTCTGTCATGAATGTAACCAAAGTGTGTAAAACACAACGTTAAAATTTTAATAAATAAATAAATTAACTTTAATTATTTTGATAACTTACTTAGTAATTGTTTTTGTCTCTGTGTTGCAGAAAACTATCTACTGCTGTCACAAGTCACCTAGACGTCCCTGACGCAGCTCTAACTTCTGTCTGGTAGGTCAGATCTTTGTTTGCTACCTAATAGATTTCCACATCCCAAATAACTACACAGAATACACAGGACGTCCTCACACTGACGAGCCAGCTCCCCCCACATCCCCCCTCCCATACAATAACTCATGCCCCCCCCCTTTCCCCATCACTGGACTGGATGTTTCATTATACATTATTTATTATATAGTGTTTTATTATATTGTAATTACCATATCGATGTATGATAGTAATAAAAAAATATATAGCTAATATTTTTTTTATAATTTTATTTTTTTTATTTTATTGTACTCTATTTTTTGTACTCTATTTACTGTACTTACACTGTACTGGAGCTGCTGTAACACTCGAATTTCCCCTATGGGGATCAGTAAAGGAATCTTATCTAACTGCCGATCATGTAAAGCATGCTAAAACTGAAAGCAAGAACGCATGATCAGTGGTGCATTACTGAATAAATGCTGATAAATGTGTCCTGCGTGAATTGGTGTTGTATGTCCAGGCTTTAGGTTTATTTTAAGTATCATCAGTTTTGGTTTGGTCGGCAGTTTAGAACAGACTAAAACACTGTACACTGTACAGTTTGTCGAGCCACGGCTGTTGCAAACAACGACATTACGAACGCAGTAACAATCCACATATGCAAGGACACGATTCCTTAATAGACAGTCGAGAAAGAAGCTTTCAGAGCAATAATTAAAACAGTAGATTCCAGGTCTTACCGGGGCAAAAACACTTCAGGTCAGTTGCTAAACCAACGTTATAAGTAGGGCTGGCTTGATACCACTTTTTTATGTCTGATACCGATACTGCAAATTGAGTATCTGCCGATACCGATACCAATCATTTCTCCTCTCAAACAACTAAGCAGTAATAATACATGTCTCAATACACCATGGTTAAACTCAACCAAACACTGCATCAATTCTAATTGGTCCATCGCGTTTGATTGACATCCACATCTTCCAATTGTAGACTCTTTGGATGACACACCATAAAACAGAGTTTTTAGTTGTGGCAGTAGTAGATGATATTTTAAAATTCTAAATGTTTAAGTAGATCAGTGTGTTTTCATTTCTGAATGGCCTTATATACATTAAGTGTTATTTACATTAAGTGTTATTTACATTAAGCAACAGATTAGATCAGATTACATGTTTTTTTCCTTTTGATATCCGATCCAGTGATTTAGGCCAATATTGGAGAGTATCGGATCGGTGCCAGCCCTAATTATAAGCGAACTGGAAGCGGAGATATTTAAAGTCGTCCACTTTTCTACAACAGACCTGTGGTCAAGTTGTACAGTGGAGTTTGCAAACGTCATTTTATTTGTTAAAGGGAGAGCTAAGGGTAATTGTACAATACTAAATATTAAATAAACAATAACAATTGTATTTATATATGTATTAATATAGTCATTTTGTGGGGCCAAGCAAACCTTATAGTACTCAAAACCTTCATTATATACATACTGAAATGAAAACTATTATATGCTATGCCAGTAGAATAAGCCACAGGCATATAAAATTTCCCAGTTATACAAAAAAAACATACTGATATACCATGAACCATCAGAATCTTAAAACAATACTGTGATACAAATTTTGGTCATACCGCTCAGCTCTACTGTAGGGCTACATTATACAGGCTAAAATAAAAACTCAATTATTTTGCTTAACATCAAAATCATGATCACATTTACTCAGCCAGTTTAGAAGTAGTACAATATCATTTTGTGTACTTCAGTATAATGATACCATTTTAAAACGCAGACAGGGACTTTTCTTTTACGTTCTTTTAAAATAATTGCACAAACCTCATTTTGAGAATTGCCGGGACTTTTTAAAATGCAATGAAAATAAGAGTCTGTAATTTCTTCATTCTACTGAACCCTTATTTAACTGACAGAAGTACAACGAAATCATTTCCAATGTTTTCACTGAACAACCTGATTGCATTTTGTAAGTATAAACTCATTTAAATGTGATGCCTGCAGCACATTCAAAAAACAAGGCAAAATAAATAAGAGTGAAATGCTTATTGAATTTTTTTAATTTCCATCCTTTGAAATGTTCAACAATAACCAGGTAAACTGGTAACAGATGAGGGTATCATGACTGGGTATAAAAGGGGGATCCAACATATATGGGTCTTGGCTTACAGTTATTTTTTGATATATTTTTTTTTTCTTTATGCATTTTCTCCCCTTTTTCCCCCGACTTTTAGCATATTTTAGGCCAATCGTTGTTTGTGTGGCTGCTAAGTCCAGCCGGCATGCAGAGCCGAGACTCGATACGATATATTTGAGATCCCAGCTCTGGTGTGCTAGCATGTATTTTTACCGCTGTGCCACCTGAGCAGCCTTGGCTTACAGTTTTCCCTGTTTGTCCCAATCCAGTCGTATCCAGTTACCCTGGTTATATTTCTCAACCATCCTGGCCGCGGAGGGTACCTAACACACACCCCACTGATGTGTGCAGTCGCCAGCCGCTTCTTTTCAATCCAATCCAAACAACATCTGGTCAATAGGGTCCTATGGGTCCAGGGGTCCTTTCACTTGGCTAATTGGAAAAAAAAGAGGGGGGTGACAACATGTACAGAGCAACAGATGGGTTACAATCAGTAATTGTATATCCACAAAGTTAATCTGTATGGTGGGTGGAGCTTATAAAATAATCAATGATTGTACTTGCTGGGTAGGTGTAACTGGTAAAGTGCTCATTGAGGGTAAATATAATATTATAAATGCATTAAAATTAAAGATCTCATTCAAAATACAATGTACGCACATTTATACATCATGCATGTTTTATTTAGCTCCTGTTTTTACATGAATTAGCAAGAACTGACCAGATTAATGGACATAATTGTGTAGCTGATGTTGAAACTGCTATTGACTTTATTGACTGAGTCCTATACAAGGTCTTACTGTATCATTTCCAGCTGTGTTTACTATATATATAAGAGCTGGATTGTTTTACACAGACATAACGTTGTAGCTTCTGGGAAAGCCACCATGTTTCATTACTTCAGGAGAGTGAATAAGCATGGGATGTGCCGGGATTTCATTTGGGCCTTCAAGTGCTGCCAGGAGACGAGTGGAGTAAGTCATGGTGCGTTGATGCCACAGTGCGGTAAGCTATTACGGCCCAGCAGTCCCCCGGAAAAGGGTTGCCATGGAGATGGACGGTGTCGGAGCCGAGCAACATCTGTGTGTTTGTCAAGAAAGGTTTTCTCTGTCTAATAGGATAAAAGGGAAAAAGAGGGGGTAGCCAATCAATTAAAATAGGATCACAGCACAGTCCAATCACTTTTGCCTTTTTATTTTGAAAATCAACAAAAATCCTTCTATGCTCTGTGAAATTATGTCTTGATTTTTTTTCTGAAGAGATGCTCCCTATTTGGTAGTTCACCTTCAGATGACCTTGGCTAATTATGCAGGTCCTTTCCTGAAAAGGCAAGCTTTACGTTTTAAACACAGCCAGAGTTACTAGTGTGTTTCACCTGTTGGAGAATCTTATGTAATCCTTATTCAGGCTGTGTTTTGGCCAAATATGTGATTGTGCGTCACATGGCTTTATGGTCAGTCTGGGAAATTATTCAACCTCTGCTGCCCTCGGCTTTCCTTCCTCTGTATAAGGCAGTGTTCTATTTCAGGGAATTAGAAAATATGCTTCTCCTATTGCTTTATCTGCAGAGGTTAGGGCAACTGAAGATATATTTTGGTTAAGTATTCCTTTTAGGTACATATTATTAGAGATTAGATATTATGCCATTTTCCCTTGGTTTGTGTCACACTGGGGTTTGTGAAATTGTTTTATTCCCTTTTTAGTTTGTTTATGTAGTGAGTACAGGACGTTTTGGTTATAATCAGAAAGTGACCAAAGGTGAGCATTAAACATGGATCCCCAGACCCTGGAGCTGTGCACCCACTACTTGCAGCACTACTGTTTCTTAAAGGTTCAGAAAAGTGCTCTTATTGCTAAAGTCCAAGCACAGTGCTACACTTCTAGCCACCAAATTCAAATTGAATCCACCAAATTCAAAACACAAACAACGTTTGTTTCTTAAGCTAGAGAGGAAAGAACTAGTCACTAGTCAATTAGATTATTAATTTTGGCTAAAATAAAGAAAATTAGGTACGGCACTAAAACAATATTATATAAAAACTAGATTTACAAAAACAATTCTATAAAAAAGGGACAGAGAAACTATTAATTAATTACGTTATTAATTTATATTTATATAAAAAATATGGGGTTTTTGGTTTGTGGAAAACTGATTTGCAATAAATAACAGGATGTATGTTTTTGTAGGTATAATTTTATATCTTATAAAAAAACTGGTGTAAATACACAGTCTTGTACTTTTACCTTTTAAAGTGTTTAACCTTAATCCTAGTTTTTTTTTTTTACTTTAAATTAGGGCTGTCAAACGATTAAAATTTTTAATCGCGATTAATCTCAGAATTTCATATAGTTAATCGCGATTAATCGCATTAAAAAAAATCTGTGTAAATGTTATAGAAAACAAGGATTTTTAAGTGAAATGTTACAATTACAATGGTGAACACATTTTATGCTAAATGTACTGATGTTAAAAACTGCTGGGACAAGAGAAAACTGTTTTATTCACTCACATACTAGGCAGTAATACTATCCAGTGGTTTAATGGACGTTTCTACACGAACTGAGTGTGTTTAGACTAGGGTGGCCAGATTCATAGTAACAAAAAAAATTCATTACACCCCAAAAAGCCGGACATCTTATTAGGAACAGGGGGACATGCTACTGCAACACACAGAATGAATCCAGAACCCATATAACAGTTTTTGACCAATTTAAGCAAGAATTATATAACAAATGACTGTTTTACTCACTAAATGTTGTGTCTTTTCATATTTAGGTCCGTTCATCGCTGCCTCAAAAGTTTACTTTTTGGCATTTTCACCGCGTTCCTGATCATGAGAGCTGAGTGATTGACTCAGGTAGCGCGGTGTTTACAAAACAGAGAGGGCGGGCGAAATTCAACCACCCAATCACAGACTAGCATTTAGAGGGCGGACCTTCTCCGATTGGCCAGTGGTAGCTCTATAAGGAGTCAAATGAGGCTGTTAAACCAATGAAATACAAAGCATTTGTTTCGACATGTACCTGAGCCAATGGTAAATAATATTGATCAAAAATGAAACCAGTTCACTCCAAAAGGAGGATTTTTAAGTGTCCGTCCTAGCGTTACGTGAATGGAGGACTGGCAGCTTCTTTATTATGCAAGTGCATTACTACGACACTACCACGCTCGGTAACATTATGATAACAAACCGCAAATAAAAAACGGTGGCAAGTCCGACATTAAAACGTTGGTTCTACCAGTCAAGTCTCAACATGAACTAGAATTTGCGTTAACGGCACTAATTTTTATAATCGCGTTAAATTGAGATTGCGTTAATGCGTTATTATCGCGTTAACTTCGACAGCCCTACTTTAAATACAATTTGATGATTTATGTTGTAGTTAGTTTAGTTAGTTGGTTTAACATATTAAAACGTGGCCGCTCAGGTGGCGCAGCAGTAAAAACACATGCTGGAACCAGAGCTGGGATCTCGAATACATTGTATCGAATCTCAGCTCTGCCTTGCCGGCTGAGGCTGAGCGGCCACATGAACAACGCATGAACAACGATTGGCCTGTTGTTCAGATATGGGTGGGATTAAGCCGGATAGGGTCTCTCTCTCATAACGAATGCAATTACGACCTCTGTGGGCTGATTGATGGCGCCTGCACAGAGATGAGAAAAGAGTGCTGTCAGGGCGTGTCTCTCCGTACACAGTGCTGAGCTGCACTGCACTCGTCAAAGTGTAGGTGATAAGATGCATACGGCAATTCTGAATGTGTTTTATATTTACAATTAAATAAAAATTTATATCACTGAAAACATTGGAAGTCTTTTCTTTCTACTTTTGTCAATTAAAGTTTCAACAGATTTAACAAAACACAGATTCTTCTTTTTACTGTATTTTACCAAGCATCCCAACCTTTCTGGACATGGGGTTTGTACTTGTACCACAGTAATATTCACTTCACATATTGCAGTCTAGCTTAAGATCCCCTAATCCTCAGCATTTCTCCCAAAATTAATTTGCTCAGCTGGAAGCCTTTCTGCTGGACTGTTTCCTCAGTTATAGCTTCTCTCCGGCTCTGCCAGTTGTCCTTGCAACCTGTCTCCTGAGTCGTGACCATGTTTGGGCAAACCTGGACTGGTAAATCTTGAGGCTGTGAGTGTGAAGTTTAATGATTTTTTTCCCCCGGATCATTTAAATTAACACACATTTCTGCCCAGTTGCTTAGCAATAAACAGAGTAAGATGATGGTGAACACGGGAGCTACTGTTGATTTAGAAAGTATCAAGACCCCTTGACTTTTAATGTTCTTTAATGTGTCGTGGATTTAAGTAAAAAAAGCAAAAACTGAGACCTCTTATTAATAAACGTATTTAGACTTTTGCTATAGCACAATGTTTGAGGTCGCAAACTCCTGTGAGCCCTATCGGTAACAATGGGCAATTCAAAGTTATCTTTAACAAGCACCTGCAATAGCAATTCCGTTACAAATTCTGTCTGCCTTCTTTTTTCAGCTTCTTCAGGCACGCCGATAATCCGAATATTATTTCGAAAAGACCTGTTTTCCAAATCTTCAAGTTTAAGTGTCAGGGACTCATTTAGCTTCTCAGTCCGACGAAGTTTTAATTCAAGCTCGGACAGCCGGGCATCCTGTTTAACCGCATTTTCTACCATGGCATCCAGTCGCATGCACAGTCTGAAGAGCCTGTTCAATAGAGACGAGTCGAGCTAAAATATTGTGCTGTCCCTCTATTAATGGCTTGACCCAAGCAGGAGGGGTCTCAGGGCCTTCCGAATCCTCAGCAGAGAGGCCAGCGGGGGATGCAGCCAAATCAGCCACGCCACGGGCCTCGACGGGCTTCTGTTTTACAGACTTTGGGGGCATTGTCATGCACAAGTGGTGATATTAAGATGCCAAACACTATCCAATCAATTAACAATAATGCGAAGGTATAAAAAATTAAGTAGATATAAACTATTTTAAAACAAAATCGCGGAGCGGAAAAAAAAAAAGACGTCTTACTCCATTGCTGCTCGCTAGCGCCACCCACTATTTCACACTGTTAACAAATACATCCTAGTTGCTTTAATTATCCTTGAGATGTGTCTAGTACTCAATTGGAGTCCACCTGTGGCTAATTGAATTAATAGGACATGGTTTGGAAAGGCACATCTGGGTCTATAAGGGGTAATTTACACTGCATTTACAGGACAAAAACCAAGCCATAAAGTCATCTACATAATCATATTGTGGCAAGGAATAGATCATGACAAGGATATAAAATTATAAGGCTGGAAGTCTTCCCATGACCTTAGTGCCCTCAATCATTTTAAAATAGAAGCTGTTTGGCACGAACTTGAAGCTTCCTAGAGATAGCCAAAATTGAAATAACTCAATACTTGACTCAACTCAACTTGAAAAACCTTTTGGATAGACAGTTATCTCTGCAGCACTCCATAAATCAGGCTTTTAAGTAAAGTGACAGTGAGTGTTTTTATAAAGCTTATAAAGCTTTAGTCCTACATCTAGTTAGACTGGCTTACTCAAGTATGTAAATAAACGTAAAAATAAAAGAATTCTTGAAGATATACTGCATATATGAATACAAAAAATATAAAAAAATATATAAAAATATAAAAAAGCATGAAGAGAAACAGATGGACTACAGTCAGTAATTGTAGAACTATAAAGTGATCCTATAAGGTAAGTGGAGCTGATAAAATGGACAGTGAGTGTAGAAACAAGGAGGTGGTCATAATGTTATGCCTGATCGGTGTATAGCACTAAGTTAAAACTTTACTTATTATTGAGTAACAATGTAACTTTGACCTTTCAACGGCACCCACATGTAGTTATGTTTTTGAAATACTGTATAGATTGCAGGGCTGATCGCAGAAATGCCCCATCCACCCCCATTTAAAATACCCTCTGTATCAACCCTTTCTTAGCTGAGGTTTTAATTCCATTGGTTAATTCAAAGTGCTGTTTACTTTTCAGGCCAACCCACGCTTTCACATGAATGCACAGACACAAACAATCACAGATGAGCAGCAGCTTTAGTGTGTAGCTTTAAATCATAAGTGGATGATAAAACAGTGTGCCATTAGCACGATAAATTATGCCATGATGTTTCTTCTGCGCCTACAAAACTGTATGTTTGATTAGAAAGTGAGAGAACCTGCTGACAACAACCGTTTGTAAAACACTGATAAAAATCCTACAAACAGGCTGGTGCCAAGTACCACGAGCAGCTTACTGGATGTTAGCCCATTATGTCAGTCTGATTTTATGCAGAATTAGCTCATTATGTCAATGCAATTTCACCATGTTATCCGCTTCTGGGTTAAATCAAAACCTTGTGTATTTCCATCTGTGTAACAAATACGAAAAAACTGGAACTATCTGTATTTCTGCAATGAAATACATTCTTCTAGTCAAACTTATTTAGCCTAAACTAATACACAAACATTTGTAGGGCTTGTGTTACTTTTAGTGATCACATTAATGGATCTCTAACAGGGCGGGTCACACTTCACCACTAAGGCGCCATGAGAGCAATTTACTGGATGCCTAACCAGGGTAGAACAATACTGCAGCTAAAAAGCCAGAAACAAAAGGGGTAATAAAAAATAACAGACGTGGCCAACATAACTGAAACAACCAATGTAAAAAAAGAGGACGTTGTAGCCTAGTGGTTAAGGTACTGGACTAGTACTCAGTAGGTCGCTGGTTCAAGCCACACCTCTGCCAGGTTGCTGCTGTTGGGCCCTTGAGCAAGGCCCTTAACCCTCAATTGCTTAGACAGTATACTCTCACACTACTGTAAGTCGCTTTGGATAAAGGCGTCTGCTAAATGCCGAAAATGTAAATGTAAAAAAGGTAGATACACAATATCCACAGCTCACAATGAAGAAAAGAAATAGAGTACAAATGAAAACTAGGTTTTCCATTGTCTGGAACAAGCCGGACATGGCAGTAAACAAGAGGCAACCCACCCTACCAACTCTCAACTGAGTCAGCGCTCAGTGTGGATCCAAACATGGTTTCAAGAGAAAACAGGTTACCAACAGAGGAGCTGGCAAATAAGAAACCATGATAAATAAAATCACTTCTACTCACAAACAATACAATATACACAGTGCAGACAGTAAGCAGTGTGATAAATACAAAGTACTACAATAAATGGGTGGTACGACGGCTCAGTAGGTAGCACTGTTGTCTCACAGCGAGAAGGTCCTGGGTTTGGGTTCGTTTCCCAGGTGGAGCAGTCTGGGTCCTTTCTGTGTGGAGTTTGCATGTTCTCTTCTTGTGTCTGTGTGGGTTTCCTTCCACAGTGCAAAGACGTGTAAGTTTGGTGAAGTGGAGATACAAAATTGCCCAAGATGGTGTATGACTTTGAACTTGCATTGGTGAATTAAACAGGCGACATGCTGGCTCGGTGGGTGGCACTGTTTCCTCACAGCAAGAAGGTCCTAGATTTGGGTTCGATTCCCAGGTGGAGCGGTCCGGGTCTTTTCTGTGTGGAGTCTGCATGTTCTCTTTGTGTCTGGTTGGGTTTCCTCCCACAGTCCTTCAACAATCCAGGTCCTTCAAGACGTGTACATTTTGGAGAATTGGATGTACAAAATTGCCTGTCATTGTGGTTTACATTGAACTTAAATTGTTAAATCGCATGTAACTTGTAACTGTAACAAATGCTACGGTACCTTCTTTTAGACAGCAGGAGAAATACAAAGACCTGCTTGGTGGGTAGCACTGTTACCTCACAGCAAGAAGGTCCTGGGTTTGGGTTCAATTCCCAGGTGGAGCAGTCTGGGTTTTTTCTGTGTAGAGTTTGCATGTTCTCTTCTTGTGTCTGTGTGGGTTTCCTTTCACGGTGCAAATACGTGTAAGTTTGGACAATTGGAGGCACAAAATTGTCCATGATGACATAGAACTTCATTTGATGAATTGCATGTAACCTGTAACTGTAACAAATTCTGCGAATGCTACGGTACTTTTATCCAGACAGCAAAAGATTGAAGAGTTTGTGTGAGGGATGTGAAGAGCCCTTTACAATGCTGAAGGTTTTGTGGATGCAGCATGTGGTGTAGATGTCTCTGATGGATGGAAAAGAGACCTCGAGGAATTTTTTTTTCACTATTCGCTGGAGACTTTTGCCACCAGAGATAGCGCAATTCCCTAACCAGACAGTAATGCAGCTGCTCAAGATGCTCTCTGTAGTGCGTGGTGGGGAGGGTGAGGGGGGTGTTGAGCTCTTCTTCGCTTGTCATCATTCAGAGTTAAGGTTTCGAATACATCGTATCAAATCTCAGCTCTGCCTTCCGACTAGGCTGGGCTGTTGTGGCCCTCCATACACAGTGCTCGTCAGTGTATGAACTCGACTCGTGCAGGTGAAAAATGCAGTCTGTACTGACTGTACGTGCCGGAGGGGGCGTATGTCAGTTGAGAGGCGTCCTCAGTCAGCGGTGAAGGGTCGAATCAGTATAGAGGACGCATTCAGGGTCATTGGACACGTCTAGATTAGGGGGAAAAATTGGGGGAAAAAAGAGGGGAAAAATAGTGAGTGAGTGAGTGTTCTAGCACATAGCACATTAACTACAGAGTAATAAGTGTACATTACAACTGTCAACACAGATCCAGGATTAGGCCTAGAGTTCTCTGTGTATGGATTTCTCATTGTTTGGTCTCCTTGTGTGTTAAAGGAGTTACAACTAATATTTAAAGAAAGTTTTACACCTCATGTGAAACGCCTACTGGACAAATGAAGCCTCATATGACAAAGTCAAACAGTAGACAGGTGGAGTGAGGACTAAGGGATGAAGAAGGGATTTTGACTGCTTTGTCTTCTTCTGTTTTGTTTGCACAAGTGTTTGCATTTCTCTCAGCCTTCTGGTTTTCCCTGCATGAGGCACAAGGCTGTATGGCCATGACCCAAATGGTTTGTGGAAGCTCAAAAGCTCATACAGCTGAGGCGGATCGTCATCCTCACACAAAACTGTTTACTGTGGAACTGGTTCTCTCAGGCTAACAGCAGCCATATATCTTTTTCTTTCACTGAGCCGAATCCAGTAATTGGGGTATTGATTAGAGAGAGATGTATGCAGGGAGGGGTGGAGGTGTTTTTATCAAGTGAGTCTAAACTCTACTGGTTTTTTGTTCCAGTTTGCTGTTGGTCGTGGTTAGGTCTAAATGATTGGTCAGAATGTTAATTCATTGTCTATAAGTCAAGTTAAATTTATTTGTATAGCTCTTTTTACCATAGACATTTGCTGCTTCCGAAATCGCATACTTAAACAGTACGTACTAAATTGAAGGCAGTGCGCGGCACGATGGCTATGTGGGTAGCACTGTCGCCTCACAGCAAGAAGGTCCTGGGTTCGATCCCCAGGTGGGGCGGTCCAGGTCCTTTCTGTGCAGAGTTTGCATGTTCTCCCCATGTCTGCGTGGGTTTCCTCCAGGTGCTCCGGTTTCCTCCCACAGTCTAAAAACATGCAACCAGGCTAATTGGAGACACTGAATTGTCCTATAGGTACCTAGACACTAGGATGCATAAACCAGTGCATTATAGTGCAGATCCCAAGCCAGGATAAATAGGGAGGGTTGTGTCAGGAAGGGCATCCGGCGTAAAAACTGTGCCAAATCAATAATGCTGATCACGATCCGCGACCCCTAACGCGAGCAGCCGAGGAAATAGGATAGGACTAAATTGGAGGCAGTGCGCACTGCTGGGCCGGTAAAGCAGTATGCTCTTTCAGTACGCGAGTGTGCAGTATGCACGCAACCTCAGAAGTACTACGTCCACCATCCTACCAACATCACATGATGCTTGACATACCATCGCCACAGTTCTAACAATTTTAAAATCAGACAAAATTAATTCTGTTGTTCTCCACAAAGCTACTCATAACATTATTAAGGGTTGTACTTAAACATAACATTTTTAATTTTTGTCTTATTCCGCCTTCTGCCATCTTTCTTCTTCGCTACGAATGCCTTTGCAGCTCCATTTGAATGATAGGGTAGATTATCGGACCGCAGGTGTGCTGTGTTTGCATACTCAAAATTGGCTGCCGATGTAGTAGGTCATCCGGATACTTTTCGCATACTGTTTAATAAATACTACGTATTCGGACACACTAACCGCTCTGTGTTCAGTATGGAAGTATGCGATTTCGGAAGCAGCCATTGTCTCAAAGCAACTTTACAAAATTCAGGACCAACAGACCAAAACACTCCCGTTGAGCAAGCCAAGGGCAACAGTGACAAAGAAAAACTCCTGTAAAATTGCAGGAGGAAACCTTGAGAGGAACCAGACTCAGCAGGGACCCATCTTCCTTGGGTGGTCTGAAGGCCTATAACAGCATGTTTCTGATCTGACAACACCTGCTTCCTACTCTCTTAATAACTGTGGAAGGGAGAAGGGTGTACTTTTTCTTATCCAGTGTTTTAATGTTTGCTTTAAAAGAAACAATGAGTACGTTTCACTCATTCATCTTCTTTACATCTGAGGTTATTTGTATGTTTTTTAAGACTGTGAGGAACCTACAGTTGTTTTTAGGCTCTGTTAAATGAAAACATAATTGAAAAAGGATGTACTTTCTTTATAAAAAAAACTGTACAAAATCTAATCAAGGTCAGGTGATGATGTGGAAGCTCATTGGTTAAGGTACTAGACCAGTGGTTCTCAAACCTTTTCTGTCCCAACAAAATGCTGACAAAACCAGGCCGAGTTTAAAGATCATGAATGTTCCTTTCACCTTTATTTCAGTAATTTCTGTTGTACTTGACTTTATCAAACCACTTTTTGACATATCATTAAACTGCTCCTTCAATCAGTCTGCTCCAACAAGCAGTCTTTATTGCTGTCAGTAGCCTCGTCCACTTGTAAGGTGAAACATTTGTGTTTTTGTTTTTCAGTGAGCTGTTCTTTAAGATCATTTGAAATATGGCATATACGTCTAGCATATACGTGTCTTCTTAATTTGTTGGGTCTCATACTATCAGCTGCCTGAGTTTTTAGACATAAAATACAAACTGGTCTCTCCTCCTCTCCCACTACATTCATTGTGAACCCAAGAGCTTCGTCATATTTTCTTGACTTGGTTTTTGGTTGATTACCGTCAATTGTTTTATATGTCTTGGGGCCGGGTCCTTTCTGTGTGGAGTTTGCATGTTCTCCCTGTGTCTGCGTGGGTTTACTCCAGGTGCTCCGGTTTCCTCCCACAGTCCAAAAACATGCAAGTGAGGTAAATTGGAGATACTGAATTGTCCATTACTGTGTTCGATATAACCTTGAGTGAACTGATTAACCTTGTGTAGTGAGTAACTACCGTTCCTGTCATGAATGTAACCCAACATGACGTTAAAATCCTAATAAACAAACACAGTGTAAGTTGTTTGGTTAAAATCAGCTGCTAAATGCCGTAAATGTAATATGTGATAATCAGGACAGATGTAGTCACAGGTTGCTGCACTATGACCCACAAACTTTACTGTAAAGGAGACTCAACACTGAATTAACATGATCAATGACTAATAGTCTTGACAATTATTTCTCATTTTAGGGGTCTATCTAAAGTCCATGCATCTATTACCCTGCCCACCAGGTTTAAACAACTTTGCCTACACAGACATTATTGGCCAAGTCTTGGGGGTGGGGCAAAGCCCTGTGATAAATTAGCGCCTGTCCAGGGTATTCCTGCCCTGCGCTCAGTGTTTCTCAGTTGATGAATATGAAATAACTATTATGAAGCCAAGCTGTTGTAACATGTGCAGAATGTGGGTTGGCATCAAGCTGCTAAAACAAGCCAGAATGTCCATTTAAAAGACGTAGTCTAAATGGGAAAATATGGTGCTCAAAAATGTGTATTCACTCAAAAAGTTACAGTGATAACAGTTTGAATGGTCTTTTCCTCTTTGTCCTTTAGAAAATGACATCCATTATTTAAAAAAAACTGATTAAAAGGTCAACTTTTCAGCACTCTCAAGCACATGAACCACTTTGCTTCAATCATTCTAGCACAAAGAGGTCAGCAACGTTTTTGGATGTTGTTGACATATGAAATTTGCATAGTATAGTCTTAATCTGCAAATTGTATTACCAAACCCATAAATTTAAGAGTCAAGACTTTATTGTATTCCTCACATACACCGATCAACCATAACATTAAAACCACCTCCTTGTTTCTGCACTTACTGTCCATTTTATCAGCTCCACTTACCATATAGAAGCACTTTGTAGTTCTACAATTACTGACTGTAGTCCATCTTTTTCTCTGCATGCTTTGTTAGCCCTCTTTCATGCTGTTCTTCAATGGTCAGGACTCTCCCAGGACCACTACAGAGCAGGTATTATTTGGGTGGTGGGTCATTCTCAGCACTGCAGTGACACTGACATGGTGGTGGTGTGTTAGTGTGTTGTGCTGGTATGAGTGGATCAGACACAGCAATGCTGATGGAGTTTTTAAACACCTCACTGTCACTGCTGGACTGAAAATAGTCCACCAACCAAAAATGTCCAGCCAACAGCACCCTGTGGGTAGCGTCTTGTGACCACTAATGAAGGTCTAGAAGATGAGCAACTCAAAAAGCAGCAATAGATGAGCGATCGTCTCTGACTTTACATCTACAAGGTGGACCAACTAGGTAGGAATGTCTAATAGAGTGGACAGTGAGTGGACACGGTATTTAAAATCTCCAGCAGAGCTGCTGTGTCTGATCCACTCATACCAGCACAACACACACTAACACACCACCACCATGTCATTGTCACTGCAGTGCTGAGAATGATCCACCATCTAAATAATACCTACTCTGTAGTGGTCCTGTGGGGGTCCTGACTATTAAGGAACAGTATAAAAGGGGGCTAACAAAGTATGCAGAGAAACAGATGGACTACAGTCAGTAATTGTAGAACTATAAAGTGATCCTCTATGGTAAGTGGAGCTGATAAAATGGACAGTGAGTGTAGAAACAAGGAGGTGGTTTTAATGTTATGGCTGATTAGTGTATGCACAGTAAACAGTCAGTTACACTGAACAATAAGAATCTTCTTCTGTTCCAGCTAGATTACAATAGAAGATTAAATATATAAAAAATCTAAAACGAAGCAGTAAATAAAAAAAAGTAACAACAACAAAGAATAAAAAATGTCTTATATACATGAGGTAAATAAAATGCTATTCATTACAGAGGCATGCTGATTTTTAATGCAGTGATTAAGGTTCAGCACTGGGGTTTTAACCTTGTCTTTAATGATCATAGATTATTCGTTATTGCAGGCTTTTTTGCAAGTGCCAATCCTTAACCCGTCCTTAATAATAAACTAAAAATGAGCATGAGGATCACATTCAGGCCGTGTTCGCTGGTCTTTCTGTGTGTTTTAGAAATTACAGCTGTTAAAAGGATGTTTATTGTTACTGACAAGGATGCTTAGGGTGTATCTTGTTTGCAGTCCTCAGAGTCAAACACACACACACACACACACACACACACACAGGTCTTGGCCCTTATGTAAATAAATCTCAAATGGTCTGACACTTTTCAGTTTATTTTATATATAAACATATATCATATTTTTTCCAAAGTTGTATATACTGTACATGCACTGAGCATTTTGTGTCACCTAGACAATTACTGACTGTAGCTCATCTATTGCTCTGCACATCTTTCACCCCTCTGTCCCCCATTTCTTCTCTTGTACTAATTTTGATTACTCCAGTTCACTATAAGAACAGAACATACTAGACATCTTTGTTGTCACGCCATGAAGTCATTTATGTTTTAAATGTTTATTAAGCCACACTAGGAAGCAGAAACCCAGATCATTTCCTTTAGGAAATGAGCATTCAATCCTCCAGTGATTCAGATATGTCCGTTATGGACTTGAGCTGGAATTTTGCCCGTCATCATCCGATCTGATGTTTATGAGTGCCTCACTGTCATTTATCTGAAAGTCATGTTGAAACCTGAGAGGACTGGGTATTACCTCAAGGACAATTTAAATGGGTGGCACTAGAGGACTCTTGTGTATGGAGAAAACATTGTACTTTAAATAAAAGGCTTTGTCTTTAGTGTTAAAGCACAGACTACACTTTGATTTTATTATGTATTGCCTTTTACATATCACTGCTAATACTGACAGAGTGGCTTAATGAAGCTTGCTTTTGTTGGACAGTGAACAGAATATGTTTTCTGACACAAATATTTAGCTTTCTGCTTACAGTAGAGCAGCATCCGTAATTGTGAGGTGTGCAGTAAGATGCTCTAGCTACAGACAAAGGTGCTTGGGTGGTGCGCACACTACTGCTGGTGTTATTGACTGGTCGTGCGTCTACATAAAGACATGATTGGCTGTGCCATGGCGGTTTGGTGTGTTTTACTGAATTGTGTCCAGTGATTACGGGGAAACTGGACGACCCTGAAAATTATAAAGCAATGGTAAACAAAAAATAAAATGAAAAAAGAACAGACAGACTAGAAAGTAGTAGGTCTGGTTTTCAAACACTTTAAAGAAATATTATTTCAAATAAATTCTCAAAGGTGACAAGAAGGTTCTGGATTTCTGGTCAGATGGTCTGTAGTTTAAGGCCCTCAACCCAATTGTATTTAGTCCCTGCATTGTATTTAGTCCCAATTGAAAGTGGATAAAAGCTTTTGCTGAATGCCTTAAATGTAAATACTGCATTGTCCCTATCAACTGGATCCTATAAACGTTATTGTGTTGCATACAACGGATTGCATCCTACTAGTCTAATGTGCTATTGACTAGGAATGTAACGATGCACCACAAGACAGTTAATAACCAATGCAAAAGTTCCACGATTCAAATGGATTTGACATGTACAGTATAATGAATTGAAATAAAATTTAAGAGTCAAGACTTTATTGTATTACTCACATACACCGATCAACCATAACATTAAAACCACCTCCTTGTTTCTACACTCACTGTCCATTTTATCAGCTCCACTTACCATATAGAAGCACTTTATAGTTCTACAATTACTGACTGTAGTCCATCTGTTTCTCTACATACTTTTTTAGCCTGCTTTCACCACAGAGCAGGTATTATTTAGGTGGTGGATGATTCTCAGCACTGCAGTGACAATGACATGGTGGTGGTGTGTTAGTGTGTGTTGTGCTCGTATGAGTGGATCAGACACAGCAGCGCTGCTGTCCACTCACTGTCCACTCTATTAGACACTCCTACCTAGTTGGTTCACTTTGTAGATGTAAAGTCAGAGACGATCGCTCATCTATTGCTGCTGTTTGAGTTGGTCATCTTCTACCAACTCTGCCTACGGGGCGCTGTTGGCTGGATATATTTTTGGTTGGTGGACTATTCTCAGTCCAGCAGTGACAGTGAGTTGTTTAAAAACTCCATCAGCACTGCTGTGTCTTATCCACTAATACCAGCACAACACACACTAACACACCACCACCATGTCAGTGTAAGTGCAGTGCTGAGAATGACCCACCACCCAAATAATACCTACTCTGTAGTGGTCCTGTGGGGGTCCTGACCATTAAAGAACAGGGTGAAAGCAGGCAAAAAATGTATGTAGAGAAACAAATAGATTACAGTTAGTAATTGTAGAACTACAAAGTGCTTCTATATGGTAAGTGAAGCTGATAAAATGGACAGTGAGTGTAGAAACAAGGAGGTGGTCATAATGTTATGCCTCATCAGTGTAGGTTACATTTATTACCAGTTTTGTCTTATCTTCCATTAATGAAAATGAAATGCTCACATATAAACCATTCAAGGGTCCAAATGCATGTCTGGCACCATGAGTGATAGTTGTGACACACAGGGAAGCACAAGTCTGGAATTTGCTTCTTTTTTCATGAGTTAATGGTGTTTTTGAAAGGGTACTTTTTCTCCAAAGTACTTACAAGGATGTGTTTAATTTGGGGAAAGCCCCACTGTCCCAACATTTAGAGTGCTGTAATACAGTAGGCTAAGTGATGGAGTGGAAACAGCTTGACCTTTTGCTAGAACATTGAAACGTTGTTTATACTCTGAAGTTTTAATACAAAGTACTACTGCTTTCTGCTTTTTTCCTAAAATGGTTTGCACAGGTGCTGGAAACATGGGAATCATGTGCTGTAGGAATCCCTACTCAAAACACAGCAGGCTTTCCGTTTTAAAACCCATTAAAAATCCAAGATACCAGAAGATACCAAGATAACAGCAGAGAGGAACTGCATAAGCTTTTGTACTGTTGCATTAATGTCTTGGTTCGCTAATGAATGAGTAAAGTGTATTTGTTTGTTTGTTTATTATGATTTTAACGTCATGTTTTACACTTTGGTTACATTCATGACAGGAACAGTAGTTACTCATTGCACAAGGTTCATCAGTTCACACAAGGTTATATCGAACACAGTCCTGGACAATTTAGTATCTCCAATTCACCTCACTTGCATGTTTTTGGACTGTGGGAGGAAACCGGTGCACCCGGAGTAAACCCACGCAGACATGGGGAGAACATGCCAACTTTGCACAGAAAGGACCCGGACCGCCCCACCTGGGCATTGACCCCAGGACCTTCTTGCTGTGAGGCGACAGTGCTACCAACTTAGCCACAGTAAAGTGTATTTGAGTGGACATATCTGTGCATTTTTCCAAGTTGGCTTTGTATGTGTCCTCATGTAGTGCACAGGTTCTTCATGTTTTCTCTTTTCCTTCATTCTAGTTCAGTCAGCAGCCATGACGAAGTCTTATGAATTCAACTGGCAGAAGCATGTCCCTAATTTCCTGCAGGAAGGTGCCTTGTTTGACAGATATGATGAGGTAAGCTGTCACTTCCTCTTCTTTGATCATTTACAAACATGGCACTACCAGTGCAGAGCATGTAGTGTTTTACAGGTTCAGTGGGTAGAATTTCTTGGTGTAGCTAGGCAAACTACAAAAACAAAAACATCGGATAGTAAAGAGTAAAAAGTTTGTTTACGTATTGACTTTTTATTTCATAGATCAGCTTTATCATTCGAGTAAAATAATAATACACCAAGTTAGCTCTGAGGAGAAATACAGTCAGCTTTGGAGATAAACAACTAGTTCTGAGGAGAAACACAATCAGCTTCAACATGAAACACAGCCAGCTCCGAGGAAAAACACAGTCAGGTAAAAAACACAATTAGCTTTAAGAAGACATGCTGTTAGCTCTGAGAAGAAATACAGAGTAAACAGAGTTATCTCTGGGAAAAAAACACAGTCTGCATCAAGGAGAAACACAGCTCTAATACAGTCAGCTTCAAGGTGAAACACAGTTTGCTCTGAAGTTAGCTCTGAGGAGAAAAACTAACAGCTGTAGGAGAAACAAACAGCTTTAAGGAGAACACTCTGTCAGCTCTGAGGAGAAACAGCTTTAAGGAGAAGCACAGTCACATTTGAGGAGAAACAGTTGGCTCTGAGGAAAAACACAGCCTGCTTTGTCCAGACACAGAGTCAGATTCAAGGAGAAACACAATAAAAACACAGTCAGCCTTGAGTGGAGAATTAATCTCTGAGGAGAAACACGGTCAGCTTTAAGTAGGAACACAGTCAGCTTTAGATAGGAACACAGTCAGCTTTAAAAAGAAACACAGTCAGCTTCAAGTAGAAACAGTCAGCTCTTAGTAGAAACACAGTCAGCTTCAAGGAGAAACACAGTCAGCTTCAAGGAGAAACAGTCAGCTTTAAGGAGAAACACAGTCAGCTTCAAGGAGAAACATAGTCAGCTTTAAGGAGAAACACAGTCAGCTTCAAGGAGAAACAGATAGCTCTGAGGGAAAACACAGTCAGCTTCAAGGAGAAACACAGTCAGCTTCAAGGAGAAACACAGTCAGCTTCAAGTAGAAACAGTCAGCTTAAAGGAGAAACACAGTTAGCTCTAAAGAAAAACACAGTCAGCTCTGAGAAGAAACAGTTAGTTTAAAGGAACACAGTCAGCTTAAAGTAGGAACACAGTCAGGTTTAAGTAGAAACAGTCAGTTTTAAGTGGAAACACAGTCAGCTTCTAGTAGGAACACAGTCAGCTTTAAGTGGAAACACAGTCAGCTTTAAGTGGAAACAGTCAGCTTTAAGTAGGAACACAGTTAGCTTTAAGTAGGAACACAGTCAGCTTCTAGTAGGAACACAGTCAGCTTTAAGAAGAAACACAGTCAGCTTTAAGAAGAAACACAGTCAGCTTTAAGTTGAAACACAGCTTTAGGTAGAAACACAGTCAGCTTTAAGTAGGAACACAGTCCGCTTTAAGTAGGAACACAGTCCACTTTAAGGAGAAACACAGTCAGCTTTAAGTTGAAACACATTCAGCTTTAGGTAGAAACACAGTCAGCTTTAAGTAGGAACACAGTCAGCTTTAAGGAGAAACACATTCAGCTTTAAGGAGAACACAGTCAGCTTTATGGAGAAACACATTCAGCTTTAAGTAGGAACACAGTCAGCTTTAAGGAGAAACACAGCTTTAGGTAGAAACACAGTCAGCTTTAAGTAGGAACACAGTCAGCTTTAAGTAGGAGCACAGTCCGCTTTAAGGAGAAACACATTCAGCTTTAAGTAGAAACACAGCTTTAGGTAGAAACACAGTCAGCTTTAAGGAGAACACAGTCAGCTTTATGGAGAAACACATTCAGCTTTAAGTAGGAACACAGTCAGCTTTAAGGAGAACACATTCAGCTTTAAGTAGGAACACAGTCAGCTTTAAGTTGAAACACAGCTTTAGGTAGAAACACAGTCAGCTTTATGTAGGAACACAGTCAGCTTTAAGGAGAAACACATTCAGCTTTAAGGAGAACACATTCAGCTTTAAGGAGAACACAGTCAGCTTTAAGGAGAACACATTCAGCTTTAAGTAGGAACACAGTCAGCTTAAAGGAGAAACACATTCAGCTTTAAGTAGGAACACAGTCAGCTTTAAGGAGAAACACATTCAGCTTTAAGGAGAAACACATTCAGCTTTAAGGAGAACACAGTTAGCTTTATGGAGAAACACATTCAGCTTTAAGAAGAAACACATTCAGCTTTAAGGAGAAACACATTCAGCTTTAAGGAGAACACAGTCAGCTTTATGGAGAAACACATTCAGCTTTAAGGAGAACACAGTCAGCTTTAAGGAGAAACACATTCAGCTTTAAGGAGAAACACATTCAGCTTTAAGGAGAACACAGTTAGCTTTATGGAGAAACACATTCAGCTTTAAGGAGAACACATTCAGCTTTAAGGAGAACACAGTCAGCTTTATGGAGAAACACAGTCAGCTTTATGGATAAACACAGTCAGCTTTAAGGAGAAACACATTCAGCTTTAAGGAGAAACACATTCAGATTTAAGGAGAACACAGTCAGAACTGTGGAGAAACTGTTGTCAATAACTCCAGCAAACACAAAAACAAACATACAGACTTAAAACTATAATAAGACAGTTTTAAAAGAAACAGGATCAGTCTGGCTTGGCGTTTAAAGGGCTAAAATCTTTAGAGGCTCTGTTACATGAATCATCAACACACGCGACACACGTCTCTAGAGATAGGAACGTCCCTTGTCCCCCTCCCACGGCCTTTCTTCATTTCCCCCAGCTAACTCGATCAGACCACTTAAACAGGCTGAAATGGAACTGGGCTTTGCTCTGACCTGCCTAAGGCACAAGGGAAGCCTAAACATTCAGAGATACGAATCTGTTGAGCAGAGCATTCTAGATCAAGCATACAGTGGGGTCAAAAAGTATTTAGTCAGCCTTTGATTGTGAAAGTTCTCCTACTTAGAAAGATGAGGGAGGTCTGTAATTTTCATCATAGCTACACTTCAACTATCAGAGACTAAATGAGAAAAAAAAATCCAGGAAATCACATTGTAGGATTTTTTAAGAATTTATTTGTAAATTATGGTGGAAAATAAGTATTTGGTCACCCACAAACAAGCAAGATTTCTGGCTCTCAAAGACCTGTAACTTCTTCTTTAAGAAGCTCTTCTGTCCTCCACTCGTTACCTGTATTAATGGCACCTGTTTGACCTCGTTATCTGTATAAAAGACACCTGTTTACAGCCTCAAACAGTCAGACTCCAAACTCAACCATGGCCAAGACCAAAGAGCTGTCGAAGGACACCAGGAAGAAAATTGTAGACCTGCACCAGGCTGGGAGTGTTGTAGAGAAGAGTGAATCTACAATAGGCAAGCAGGTTGGTGTGAATAAATTAACTGTGGGAGCAACTGTAAGAAAATGGAAGACATACAAGACCATTGATAATCTCCCTTGGGGTCAAGATCTCATCCTGTGGGGTCAAAAGGATCATGAGAACGGTGAGCAAAAATCCCAGAACTACACGGAGGGACCTGATGAATGACCTGCAGAGAGCTGGGACTAAAGTACAAAGGCTACCATCAGTAACACACTACGCCGAGAGGGACTCAAATCCTGCAGTGCCAGGCGTGTCCCCCTGCTTAAGCCAGTACATGTCCAGGCCCGTCTGAAGTTTGCCAGAGAGCATATGGATGATCCAGAAGAGGATTGGGAGAATATCATGTGGTCAGATGAGACCAAAATGGAACTTTTTGGTAAAAACTCAACTCGTCATGTTTGGAGGAAGAAGAAGAACCCAAGAACACCATACCTACTGTGAAGCATGGGGGTGGAAACATCATGCTTTGGGGCTGTTTTTCTGCAAAGGGGACAGGACGACTGATCCGTGTTAAGGGAAGAATGAACGAGGCCATGTATCGTTAGATTTTAAGCCAAAACCTCCTTCCATCAGTGAGAGCATTGAAGATGGAACGTGGCTGGGTCTTCCAGCATGACAATGATCCCAAACACACCGCTCGGGCAACGAAGGAGTGGCTCCGTAAAAAGCATTTCAAGGTCCTGGAGTGGCCTAGCCAGTCTCCAGACCTCAACCCCATAGAAAATGTGTGGAGTCCGTGTTGCCCAGCGACAGCCCCAAAACATCACTGGTCTAGAGGAGATCTGCATGGAGGAATGGGCCAAAATACCAGCTACAGTGTGTGCAAACCTGGTGAAGACTTACAGGAAACGTTTGACCCCTGTCATTGCCAACAAAGGTTATGTTACAAAGTATTGAGTTAAACTTTTGTTATTGACCAAATACTTATTTTCCACCATAATTTACAAAATAAATTCTTTAAAAATCCTACAATGTGATTTTCTGGATTTACAGACCTCTCTCACCTTTCTAAGTAGGAGAACCTGCACAATCAGTGGCTGACTAAATACTTTTTGGCCCCACTGTATGTATTATTAAACAACTTTATTCCGATCCGGGGGGGTGGGGGGGCTTGGGGGGGGGGGTTAGATTAGCGGTAAATAAACTTAAAAAGAGCCTCACAGTAAAGATAAACCGGAGCAGCGCGCGTGTGTGTGTTCCTTTGTTCACAGTATCGCTATAAGTGATTCATTGATTCATGAGTTTTTATGTGAAGCGTAAGTTTCTCTTCTCGGTTATCTCTCCGTGTTTACTGTTATTAATTAAATGTCGTGGTTTTAAATAAACACCAACTACTACAGAACATTTTGTGTGACTCTTACATTAAAAAGCTTAATTAAAAAGCTTAATTAAACTGCTATTACCACAGATCTGTAACCGAGTCAGACTCGTGGACTCTAAGGAGCTAAAAGTTTTCTAAAAGTTCAGCAGATGATCCTGAACTAACGAATTTGGTAATGAATAAACTTTTGCCTCGGATTGGCTCTGTAACATTTTCTGTTCTCATCTACATCACAAGGAAGAACCGCTTACGATTTACCAAAGTGAACCAGGAGTTTATATAACGTGCTGATAGAATCGACTCAGATGTGACCGGGTTGAATTATCTTTTTAAAGTAAATATTACAATCAGCAAAATTACATCGTAAGAGCTTTCACGATGGTTTCTGTACGATTGTTGATGAATGGTGATGTGATGGTTGGTGCTTCGTAGCTCAAAGTCTGGATCAATCCACTGAGCTGTTAACTTAACGTGATCTTTATATATCACACGATCGGCTACTTTTAGGAAATATTGCCGATCGCCGATAGCATATTTTGATTAAAAATCGGCCGATACCGATTCATAGCCGATCGATCGTCCCATCTCTAGTTTCCAGTGCCCAGGTGGTGCAGCGGGATTTTCCACTAGCACACCAGTGCCGAGATTCTCCTCGGTTCGAAACTCGGCGTTGCCACCGGTCGGCTGGGCGCCATCTAGCGGGCATAATTGGCAGTTCCTGTAGGGAGGGAGGATCAGAATAGGTGGACGGGGTCTTCAAATGCTGTGTAAGGACCCTGATTGGCGGATGGAGGCCTGTGCAGAGTGCATGGGTGGGAAAGGGTTCCATTAAGGGCTGTGCCCGGGTCGGAGGAGGCGTGAGCAGCACTATACCCATCTTAGCTGCAAAAAATTGGGATCCCCAGCAGCGGAAGACAAATTGACTACACTAAATTGGGAGAAAAGGTAAAATAAAATAAATAAAAATATAAATGATTTCCAGCTACACACTCTGGGACATCTGGATATCCTAAATCTTTTCACAATATTATGTACAGTAGATGTGAAATAATAATGAATAGATCTTTTGCCCTGAGAACCATGAATAAAATTAGGGATGTCACCAGCGCTAAGATTTTAAACTCCACGGTTCGAATCTCAGCTCTTCTACTGGTCAGCTGGGCACCCTCTAGCAGGCACATTTGACAGTGTCTGCAGCAGGCAAAATTGGCTATTAAGTCTGCTGGGTGGGAAAAGACCGGACTAATAAGTGGACAGGGTCTTCAAACGCTGTGCCAGGGCCATGCAGAAGTGGAGGAGCATGGAGATATCTGACCTCGTGTGTGAATCCACCGAGGCATGGATGAAAAAGAAGGGGTCGAGGGACTGCGCACGTGTCGGAGGGGGCGTGGGGCAGGCGAATATACCCTCCTCGGATGCAATCAGGGTCCCCAGCAGCGGAAGACTAATTGGCTACAGTAAATTGGGAGAACAGAGAGAAAATGCATAAATACAATTTTAAATAAATTAGGGTTGTGAGATCTAGAAATTGCACATACAGGCTACATTGTACGGATGGCAGGTTCAGTGCTTTGCATGCCAGTGCAATGCTACCATCATGGTCGGTACTTGTATGAGATATAGCACCATTTATTTACAGGTAGATTATTAGTTAGGAAAAGCTGACACCCAGTCTGTACAACCTCACTGCTGATATCTTGAAATGTATTCTCTGAATTGTAGGAGAAAAATTAACATTGTAGTGCATCTCATTATCAGATTTGCCCTGCAGGGTACAAGTCTCTTGATTAACGCTGCAGATGCCTGGTCGAGGAGTGAGGGTGTAAATAAGACAGGGATCTCGGGGAGAGCACTTACTGTTCATCCTGTTCCCACAGGGCAGCAGACAGTGGATTTTTCTAGCAGGCCACCAACTATGTGCTGGCTGTTGCCTTAAAGGGCATTTGCACCATGGTCTTTCTTTCTGCCCATGTGTGGCAACTTTTAATAATTAAAATTGAATTTATTAGGGTGTAAGTCAATATTTGTTGGTAGTTCATGCCTTTTTATCAGTATTGCGAACGGGTTCACTGTGACAAATAGCACTAGGTCCTCATCGTGCTGAAAGCATGAGCAGAAGTCAGATTAAAAAAAGGGACTAGAGCCTTGAAGTGCCTAAGCGATGATGAGGATGTAAGCAAGGGTCTAGATTCATTTCCTTTAGCTCACTTGTAGCACCACAGACAACATCTGAGTCCAGAGGTTTGGCATGGAAATCTCTACAGGTCACTCACAGCTGCACGAGCTGGTAAAAAGAGTAGACAAGACCATGGAGGAGTTCAGTCTCAGCACTTTCTACAAGGATCCATTGTTTCATATAAGTCTGGCCTGGTGTGTTGGAGATTTCACTGAACAGATGCAGGATGGGTGTTTATCAGAGTTGCAGAGTGTTGTGGACGGTCATGACGACGAACCTTTCCAGATAAAACTGAACTGCAACGAGCTGCGCTGCAAAACTGGAAATAAAGTCTTTCTTTTCCAACTGCAGTGACTAAAAGCAGCCAGACAAGAAACCACTGTGGGAATCTACTAACACCTTCAGACAACTGCTTGAATTTAGGGAGGGCCAGAGGGGCTGGTACTGTCCATACCTTCCATACAGCACAAGGTCAATACGTCAAGCTGCTGTTTGCAACCATACAACTAATGACAAAAAACAATACCGGTATTCAAGTGGCACAGCAGGCGAATATATTAGCCAACTATGAGTTGGTGCCAGCCCTGGATGGGGTATTATCTCCCTGTTACTGCATCAGTAGCTTCTGCTGTCTGGCACAAGTGACGGAAGAGTACAAGGAGAGTAGTGTGGTGCTTCAGAATCCTCCAGTGGCCGGAAACTGAATATATCCAAATATTATCAACAGTAGCTTAGTGGTTACTGAACTAGTAATTAAAAGGTAGCTGGTTCAAGCCCCACTACCACCTAGTTGCCACTGTTGGGTCCCTGAGCAAGGCCCTTAACCCTGAATTGCTCAAACTGTATTCAAACATAATTGTAAGTCGCTTTGGATTAAAGCATCTGATAAATGCTGAAAATGTAAATGTTTAAATGTCTATTTATTTGGGTGGGGGGATCACTTGTTGTATTCTTTAGAGATAACACAAAAGAAAAAAGGAATAAGGGAACAGATATGTTCCTTTTTCTTTTAGTGGAGTAATTGATTCAGTGATATCCATGATCTGTGCACCAGCACTGTGTGGTATCACTTCGATTGTTTCTTTGTTTAGATCCATTACTTTTTATTTCCCTTTGGAAAAAAGTCAGCCAGAAATGACAGCATGAAGTTTTTATTGGAATCACTTGTTCATTAGTTTCTGCTGTGTTTTTCACTGCATTTTTATTATTCATCACTTTCCTTTTCCATGGTGGCTAAGTGGAACCTTATGGCAGTATGTTCAGTATGGCATTGAGAAATGGTCCGGGTCCTTTCTGTGTGGAGTTTGCATGTTCTCCCCGTGTATGTGTGGGTTTCCTCCGGGTGCTCCGGTTTCCTCCCACAGTCCAAAGACATGCGGGTGAGGTGGATTGGAGACACTAAATTGTCCATGACTGTGTTTGATATAACCTTGAACCTGAACTGATGAACCTTGTGTAATGAGTGACTACCGTTTCCTGTCATGAATGTAACCAAAGTGTAAAATATGACGTTAAAATCCTAATAAACAAACAAACAAACTTTCCTTTTCTGCACCAAACCAGAGATAGAAACTAATAAAAAGTGAACTTTAAAAAAATGTTTAAATCAGTGCAGCCTTGGACAGAATTAAAAAATTGATGTCTGCCCAGATTCAAAGCCCTGTGGTGGACTGGCATCCTGTCCAGGGTATTCAATTATTACACCTAGGATAAAGCAAATTTAAATAAAACAAACTTTAGGTCAAAATATAATTTAAAAGTGTTTTATGACCCAGGATGAAGAAACAATTTATTAAGCCCTTAAAATACATATCATAAAGACCTGTGAATTAATGTACAGATGTTCATTGCTATTCTCGCAATAAACTCCCATTCTTCTAATCTTTTATCAGAGATACTGCGTCTAAAGATCAAAGAGTTCAATTAACAGGAACAACATAGTTACCACGGTTTTTAATTTACTAGCTTTTGAAAGCTAGTAAGCCTCTACTTATTAACAAAGAAGCTCATTAAAGTCATTGTCATTGTTAAACCTCACGGGCTAGCCTTCCGTAAAGAAACTAATGAACAGATTACACTTCATTAGTACCCTAAATTAGCCTAATTATGTTTACAAGCACATGCTTTTTTCTTTAAACCAAGTGAGAAATTTTATTCAGACTATTTTCTACTTGAAGAACACTTGAAGCAGACTTAAACACTTGAATTATGCGTGTTTGGATGTATAAAGTTTTTTTAAGATCCTGCATTCTTCAAGTCAAAATGTAGTTCTTTAAGATTTTTACTCTTACTAATTCCAGCTTATAGGCTTTGCAAATTTTTAATCACTGGAATCTCTCTTCCTAACCCGTTCAGACCCCAATTATGTTCCAGTGATGGAAGAAAATAAAAATGTTGTTTTACTGACTGGAATACACTCAAAAACAAATCGAATGTTTTAATTATTATTATTATTTTTTTTTATGTCATTACAATGGACACATGGTCTAAAAGGATTATGTCCAATTTGATTTTAAAGTACCAATAAGGTATTTGTTAACACCATTAAGTGTCTGGAATTAACACAACTCAACTTGTGATATAATCCTGCTGTGTTGGCAATTGTACTGTTGTGAATGTTGTTTCCAACTCCAGTGTTGTGTAAATAATTTGGCCCTAGGAATTTTACAAAGCTTTTTTATTTTTGCAATGTTTGCCACTTTTTGTGTCATTTTTGAATCTGACAGCTTAAAGGTCATGCACATTCATTGTTTGCAGTATGGCATTGAGAAATGTTCTTTTTAATGTTCTTTTTGAAACTCTCTCACAAAGTCTTTGTTGGATCCTCCTTTTCTACCCAATTATGGTACCTTCACATGTTACCTATTCACTTACTTGTTGTGGAATGTTTCAAATATATTAAAATATTTTGAAATATTTTCATTAAATTTGGCCCTGTTACAATTTTGAAGTGTATTGCAGGTATCCATTTAATAAGGATTATATATTTTTAAAAAAACAATGAAAGGCGCAGCGGGATATTCTGCTGCTAGCATCTAGTTTCTGAACTCCTCGGTTCGAAATTCGGTGTTGCCACCGGTCGGCTGGACGCCATCTAGCGGGCATAATTGGCAGTGCCTGCAGCAGATTCTAATTAGCGGCTACCGTATCTGCAGAGTGGGGGTCAGACAATGTGTGGGTGGGTCTTCATACGCTGTGTAAGGACCCTGATTGGCGGAAGAGACGCACGTGCAGAATGCAGGGTCGAGAAGAGGAGGGCTGTACACGTGTCGGAAGAGGCGTGTACAGCGACGTGCTCTTGTTGGATGCAATCTGGTATCTCTGGTAGCAGCAGACGACAAAACTGAGTGCTCTAAATCAGGAGGAAAATGGGAGAAAATGCAAGAAAAAAACAATGAAGTTGGTCAGCCAAAACACAGGAAAGCTTTTCACAGTTTAATAAAGCTTAAAATATTTACATAAAGTCACTGAAATTTGTTTTATTGCTTTTTACAAAATGCCCTAATGGGAATTGGGTTTGTGAATGAAATTGTTTTACTTTATTTATTTTTTAACTTGTTAATTTGTCTCATATTTTGCTAAATGTTCAGAAATTATTTACTGTGGCAAAAATGCAGAAGAAAACTGGAAAAGGAGAAATGACTGTAATTTCAGTAATGTTCTTACCTCACTGTATACACATACATGACTAAAATAACAACTAAAATTGTAATAAACTCTGTAGATGTATTGTTGTGTTTGAGAAAAAGGAACATCCACTGAGTTGACAGTGTCCTGTATTGTGTTCAATACCACTGATGGCACAGACTCAAGTCTTTCAGACTTGCTGTAAAGCTTAAGTGTTCTGTCAGAGTGAAAGTGCTCTCCCAGAGGACTATTTGATGTGCAGTGATGAGAGAGTTTCTTCCTGTCTGTTGGTCCATAATAATCAAACCTGTCTGTTTCCCTGTATTTCCTGAAACCTTTATCACTCTTCACTGCTTTGCTGCCAAACCACCTGCTGTGGTCCACAACTTCAACACTTCACATAAAGAGTTCAGGGTAACCCTGACTTGCCTTTAAATACTGAACAGCAGACAGACTTAAGAACTCAAGTTTGTTTTTGTGCCGAGCGACTGAGGAATATGAAGCAATATGCCGGCTGCCAGCAAGAAACCTACAAAGATTACAAAGAAATTATTTTGATGTTTTTTTTATTTTATTTAATGCCTGCAACACACTAAAAAAGACAGTGTGTCTAAATGTACAGAATATACAAGTTACACAACTTATAGGCAGGTAGGTTAGTAACAAGTAAAGGAATCATGATTAAATTCTGTGTTTGTATGCTCTGTGTAAATTGTGTATTTATTTAAAGTATCCTCCAGGCCACCCAAGAAGGATGGGCCCTGCTGAGTCTGGTTCCTCTCAAAGTTTCTTCCTGTAATTTTCAGGGAGTTTTTCCTTGCCACAGTCGCCCTCGGCTTGCTCAACAGGGGTTTTTTGTATCTGTTGGTCCTGGATTTTGTAAAGTTGCTTTGAGACAATGTCTATTGTAAAAAGCGCTATATAAATAAAGTTGACTTGACTTGACTTGATTGGGTATAAAAGGAGGATCCACCAATGGCTCGGTCTTTGCAAACGAAGCTTGGTCAGGGCTCACCACTTTGTGCCAAACTTTATGAAAGAATTGTCGATCAAATCTAGCAAATAATTTAGGTATTTTACTATGTACTGTAGATAATACGTAAAAAAAGATTCAGAATTTAGTTTGTGTAAGGAAAGGCCAGAAACCACCTTTAAATATGTGTGACCTTAGACCTCAGATGCCATTGCATAAGAAAACACCATGTTTCTGTGGTAAATACTGTAAAGCCACATGGACTCGAGCACATTATGGAAAATAGTTGTTACTTAACAGTCTGCTGTTGAAGGAGAAAGCCATATATCAATTCTCTGGACATCAGCTCATCTTAGATGGACCCAAAGAAATGTGTGTCTAGGTTTGATGAGCAGAAGTGGGTAGCACTGTCGCCTCACATCAAGAAGGTCCTGGGTTCGATCCCCAGGTAGGGTGGTCCGGGTCCTTTCTGTGTGGAGTTTGCATGTTCCCCCTGTGTCCGCGTGGGTTTCCTCTGGGAGCTCCGGTTTCCTCCCACAGTTCAAAGACATACAAGTTGGGTAAATTGGAGATACAAAATTGTCCATGACTGTGTTCGATATAACCTTGTAAAGTGTTGAATCTTGTGTAATGAGTAACTACCGTGTCATGAATGTAACCAAAGTGTAAAACATGACGTTAAAATCCTAATAAACAAACAAACAAATGATTCAATGGGCAAGCAGTAGCCTAGTGGTTAAGGTACTGGACTAGTCAATCAGAAGGTCGCTGGTTCAAGCCCCACTACTGCCAGGTTGCTGCTGTTGGGCCCTTGAGCAAGGCCCTTAACCCTCAATTGCTAAGGCTGTATACTGTAACTGTAATGTAAGTCGCTTTGGATAAAGGTGTCTGCTAAATGCCAAAAATGTAAATGAGTCCATGTTTCAGCTTCTTTTTGGGAAGAACCAATGTTGATTTATCAGTGCCATCCAGGCTTGTAATCAGTAAGAAGTGCCAAAGCCAACATCTGTCATGGTACAGGGATTCATAATGTGTGAAGCTAACATTGACGATGTGGTAATTATTGAGATTTTTGGAAGACACATGCCGCCATCAAGTTGATGTTCTTTCCCGGAAAGTCCATGGTTATTTCACCAAGACCAAGTGCCAGGCTACAACAGTGTAAACAGACTGCTGAGCAGCTGAAGTCCTGTATCAAGCAAGAGTTGGCAAAAATTCCCCTTGCAAAATTGCAACAATATGAATTCTCAGTTTGCAAATTAATAAAGAGTCCTTAAAACGCCCCTATCCCAACCTTTTGAGTGTGTTACAGCCATCATATTTTAAATGTTATGTTATTTGCAAAATGCAATTAAGTTGGTCTATCAAAACACTGGAATTTTTCTCTTTGTATTTTTGTCACTAAAAGGTTACACAGACCTAACAAATAACTGATCCTTGTTTTCATTGTTATAATTATGTTTAACAATGTGTTGTGTTTTACTCAGATTTTTTGTGTGTGTAATATTACATTTCGTTTAATTATTTAATGTTACAAAAATGCAATAACTGAGGCCACTGAAGAGCAGCGTTTACTCTTTCCACACCACTGTAACAATTACACATTAGTCTCATTTTAGCTTTGTTTTAAAACCCACCAATCAGTGACATTGCTTCCACTATGGAAGGGTAATGGTGGGTATTCCCACTAATGGTAATGGTGGGTGTTTTATTAACTGGACAGTAAACCTTTAAGCTATGGTTTCTAAGGTTTTTTCTCTATGGACTTGCTGTGAGAATAGCTGTACACTGACTTGCTGTTCATCCTTACATCAGCTAAGAATCATGCAAAACAGACTGACTATTATACCAACATTCATTCATTATTCTGTTCCACAGGATCCGTTTGTCTTTGAATCCGGCTGCCTTTTTAAAGTTGACGAGTTTGGATTCTTTCTTACGTGGAAAAGTGAAGGAAAGGTAAACATAGTTTTTATTTTTAAGTTTAAGGCCGACACTGCCAACACTAAATTTTTTGGAGCATTATTACATCTTTGGTACTGGATATTAATTCTGGGAAGTCTGGGTTGCAGTCATGAGTATATTTACACAAACAGAATAATGTAATAACTTATACTAACAGCTTGTTTATCAGTAGTGATGTACCTACATTTTATAGTAGTAAACTGGTAGTTTCACTACTTTTAAGTTAAGTAGCTTATGGGTAGTGTAACTGTTCTAATGATCAAATTTAGTTTTTTACAGCACTTTATATAATGTAGTCCATCAGCCTATATATATATTGCTGTTTTTTTTTTTAAGCATAATTATAATGATATCTAGGGCAGATGTAATGCCTTATTTGTCATATATACACAAACGTGTACAGTACAATGCAATTCCTTATTTGCATATCTCAGCTTATTTGGAAGCTGGGGTCAGAGCACGGGGCAGTCATTGTACAGCACACTGGAGCCGAAAGGTTTAAGGGACTTGCTCATGGGACCAACAGTGGCTGCATTGCAGTGCTGGGATTTGAACCCACAACCTTCCAGTTGGTAACCCACAGCTCTACCCACCAACTCTACCCTCAAATTGCATAAAACTGCAGTTAATTGGTATTAACACTAAACTCAATGAACATCAAACTCTTTTTGATGTAATATTAGCTACTCTATACATGGTTTAAGATGAAGCCAAGTTGTAGAAATCTAAAAGAAATACAATAATGGGGTCTACAGTCTAACTTCCATGTTTGTTTATTTTCTTAAAAATGATTACATTCACCCTCTACAGAGAATAATTTATGTAAATCATTTAACTGCCCAATTTGAATTTATTTGCTAAATGAACTCACTAAAGAAAATGTTAAATAATAGATATGCCATAACAACACTTCCCTACTGTATGTGCACTAAAGTTGGCGTTTGGCTAGCACAGCTGTAAATTACACTAGCTTCCTACCACTTGGATTCAGGTTTCTAATCACTAGCAGTGCTATCAACCTGTCAGGCGTCTGCATGCAGACATGGTTGGCTGTGTTTCAGAGAGGTTGGTCGAGGCCTGCATCACACACAGTGAATCGTGGTAAAAAATAAAAAGGAATAAATAAACTGGCAGAATTTTTTCTTTGTAACTTATTTCTAACTGAAAAATCAACAGGTCCAGTCTGCATAAGACTTTACATGCAGGAAACAACTGATTGCACGGCTTAAATCCTTCTGGTTTTACTGGATCTTGTCAACTCAGATAATGAACTTACACCAAACTCTGCTGTATTAGCTTTCTGTTAGCATAATTAACCAAAACTCATAATAATAAGATGATAAGTGTGCCTGAAAATACACCTAATGTTTCTATTTGTAAAGTTGTCATGTTAGCGCAGTATATGAAGAGAGAGAGAGCACAGCTGGCAGTTCTCTTGCGCTCGCAGCTGTAATCCATGTTAATGTGTAACAGGATAGCGGTCCTCACTAATTTAATTTCTCCCTGTATTCTAGCCGTACCACAGCGTCTTGAGAGTAATGTGGATGTGCTTTTTTTCTCGTGTCTTTCTTGCAGGAGGGCCAAGTCCTAGAGTGTTCTCTCATAAACAGTGTTCGTGCTGGAGCAGTGCCAAAGGTGAGATCTATAAGAAGTCATTTCATTGTGGACCTTTCTTCCTAAATCCCATCTCAGCCTTAGAAAGATGGCTTTCTTTACTAGAGCAGATGGGGGGGGAAATAATGGCTTTCTCTACAGAGCAAAGATACAATAAGTCCCAATTTTAGATTTTGGAAACTGGTATAGATGCCAAATGTGCAACTTTCTTTGTTGTGCTTTGTTACATTTCAAACACTAACTCTACTGCACAACATAGATATGGTTAGCCAGCAAAGCCCATTTGTGTTATTTAAGTAGGTGACTAAGGTAAGCAGATACAGTGGTACCTTGAAACTCAACGGCAATTGGTTCTGGGAGTGGCATCGAGTTTGAAAAATGTTGAGTTTCAAGGTATTTTTTCTCATAAGAATGAATGGGAAACCTCTTAATGCGTTCCATTGTTCCATAGAACTGCATATATTTTAGGCTAATGTGAAATAATGGGGTTGTTTTGACACTTATGCACTGAAAATAACACAAATATAGTTCAATAAAAAATACAATAAAATCTGCACTTCACCTTTACCTCTTTATTGCTTTCCCATGCTTCTTAATCATGGAGATGCTTGATCTTGGAATACAGTATTCCTTAGCAAGTACGGTAAAGGGTGCATTCACATGAGAAGCGGCAAAACCGCTTTGGCGCTGCTGTGCTGTTATTTCCTTTTTAAGTTTCAAGTTTATTTGTCATTTGTACAAATGTTAGCAGCAGTTGTACATTGAAATGTGTGTTGGGAGGCTCGGGAACTCTACGAGTGTGCTATAATAAAAGTACAAATAAGAGAACAATATAATAAACAGTCTTTTAAAAGTATATAAAATATAAACAAGGAAGAAAAATATAGAAAAATATATGTAACAACAATTGCAGTTAAAGTGCAAATTTGCATTGTAAACAAAGTGAAAATTGCAGTAAATTTTATGGAGTCACAATCCTAAATTGCACAATCCTATGGAGTGTGACGTGCACAAATGCTGATTGTCACTATTTCTCAGCAAGTTTAAAAGTGAAACAGTGAGGTAAATCCAGCTAAACTCAGATACATGTGGAGCTTTCAGAGTGAATTTGATGGTTATTCCACACAAATGTAGATGCATCTCATATTCGCACTTTGATGATGTTTTATCGCACCGCTCAAGCCAAGCGCTGAACAAAACGACAGTTGCACACATGTCGAGTTTGAGGTAAACGTGGAGATTAAGGGTACAAATTTCTCGATGAAGGATGTCGAGTTTTAAAGGTTTCGAGATTAGGGGACGTCAAGTTACAAGGTACCATTGTACATATTACCACCATAATAAAAACTTACTTATAAAAAGCATTAAAAATGAATTGATTTATATAGTGTGACTTTATAAGTTCAGGCTCATTTTGAACAAATTCCTGTTGAAGTTGATAACAGGATGGGCTGTAAGATTCAGGATGCTTTGAAGTTTAGTTAAAGCCCAGCATGAGGTCTTGTTTAAAGTCAGTCTGGTAAGTTTTGATTAGGTATCTATTTATTTTCTTTCATTTTGCCTCAAACATGGAAATAGAATCGTCTTGCTTCCTAGCTGATTGAAGTGCACATTGCACAAACCATAAACCCGTGGTGCCAACACGTGTCTTAGGTCATGTTAATGCTATAGTTTACAGACAGGAAATGAAGACATTAAAAATGCTACTTGATTTAATACTGTCACAAGTTTGGTGGAATTTTAGTCCATTTGATTGTGTTTTGAGACAGACTTTGCTTGCACACTACAGTCATTATTAGTGATTTGAATTCTGCATCTGCGACGTGACTAGTGCATGTGCAGAACATGTAGGTGGTGGTGTTATAGTGTAATCAGTACTATTTAAAAGAAAACAGAATAAGCCTATAGTTTTGTTTTATTTGCTTTGGCACCTTTTGTTTTCCGTCCCACTGTCTACAAGTTACGTGATGTCAAATGTGTGTATACCTTGGATGCCAAAAAACTGTGTTTGTGTGGGGGTTTAAGTATATATTTGTGTATGTGCTCACAAACACAGATTAGGATGTGGTGTAAGTCTTGTTTACAGAGAGGGAAGTGTTCTGTTTTACTATCATTACTTCATCATTTGGTGACACATTGTATTTCTGCCTACAGCAGCTTATAAACAGCAGAACAAAGACATAGGGTAGGACATCACTGTCTCGCACGTTTCTATTAGGCCTAACTAGATTAAGCTTTTACAAAGCTCTATTGTTTTGCTAATTCAATAACTAAGCATTATAGAATTAGAGATCACTTAAGGTTTTGAGTCACAGTTCTAGACTCTGTGCAGATTGAAACGCAGCCCTCATTGTTTCCTTTATAGTTCAGTCCTGGGAGTTTCTGAACATGTTAATTATTGAATTTGACACTAATAGGTTCTTTCATTATTCTTTTCAAACACACGATAAGAACTCGGTGTCTCAGGCAACAAGCAGAATCTCATATTTAATCTGTTGACTCACTACACTGACCTGATGTTTACTGTTAAAGTCTCATTTTAAATGATTTGCACATGTTTAGCTAAAGGTACAAGTTTTGAAATGGTTTTGCAAAGCGATTTTTTATAATTTTGGTAAAAATAATTTAATAAAATAATCATTTAATTGTTGGTAAAAATAATAGATTATATAATATACACTGATGAGGCATAACATTATGACCACCTCCTTGTTTCTACACTCACTGTCCATTTTGACTGTAGTCCATCTGTTTCTCTACATACTTTTTTAGCCTGCTTTCACCCTGTTCTTCAATGGTCAGGACCCCCACAGGACCACCACAGAGCAGGTATTATTTGGGTAGGTATCATTCTCTCAGCACTGCAGTGACACTGACATGGTGATGGTGTGTTAGTGTGTGAAGTGCTGGTATGAATGGATAAGACACAGCAGTGCTGATGGAGTTTTTAAACACCTCACTGTCACTGCTGGATTGAGAACAGTCCACCAACCAAAAATATCCAGCCAACAGTGCCCCGTGGGCAGCATCCTGTGACCACTGATTAAGGTCTAGAAGATGACCAACTCAAACAGCAGCAATAGATGAGCGATCGTCTCCGACTTTACAGCTACAAGGTGGACCAACTAGGTAGGAGTGTCTTATAGAGTGGACAGTGAGTGGACACGGTATTTAAAAACTCCAGCAGCGCTGCTGTGTCTGATCCACTCATACCAGCACAACACACACTAACACACCACCACCATGTCAGTGTCACTGCAGTGCTGAGAATGATCCACCACCTAAATAATACCTGCTCTGTGGTGGTCCTGTGGGGGTCCTGACCATTGAAGAACAGGGTAAAAGCAGGCTAAAAAAGTATGTAGAGAAACAGATGGACTACAGTCAGTAATTGTATAACTACAAAGTGCTTCTATATGGTAAGTGGTCCTGATAAAATGGACAGTGAGTGTAGAAACAAGGAGGTGGTTTTAATATTATGGCTGATCGGTGTATATATTGTAGAACTCTGGCACCCTGCCATTGTTTTTTTGTTTTTTTTTGGAGAGGCTTGTTTTTTAGGTAGTAGTTAATGATTGTATAATGTTTATATCTAGAGATAAAATGATATGGTATATTCAGTGTTAGACCAGTACACAAAGTGTATAAGTTAGCACAGCAAAATCTTCTGGTAATTTAACACTGAGGTGCTGTGTTGTAAAAAGGTCTATATTTCCACAATTTCCAAGTCTAATGTCTAAGTAACAACCAACGGTAATTTATTAGAAAATATAATAGATTAAAATGGCAGAAACAATAAAATGGAGACAGAGAAAGGCTCACGAGTTTTATTGCTAGAGCTGAGGACATTAAAAGCATATTTTACACTTACAGGCTTCAGTATTAAGATACCACATTTATGGCTAAAGGATTACATGTTGATAAAGGATCACCACTGCTTATGTACATGATGCTTATGTACCTGATTCACACACACACACACACACACACACACACACTAAGGAGAAATTTCTAGTAGATCCAATTGGCATGACTGCATGTCTTTGGATTAGTTGGAGGAAACTGGAGCACCTCACAAACACAGGGAGAACATGCAGCATCCACACATAGAGGACCCTGGCCGCTCAGTCAGGTCCTTCTTGCTGTGAGGCAGAAGCGCTACCCACTGCATCAACGTGCCATCTCTCTCCTTAATGAAATATAAGTAACCCTATTTTGTAACTGCTAAAATGGAAATGGTATCCCACTGGGGTTCACTTAGCATTTGAGGTAAAAATATAAAATGTTTCAATGCCAGCCCTATAAATGCAACTGATCTTTCTGATATACTTGGTGCACGATAGTCTGCGCCGTCCTGCGGTCAGTTCCGGACTGGCAAGGAAATTGCAATGAAGAGTTAAAAGCTACTGGATTTTGGCGCCCAGGTGGCGCAGCAGAATATTTTGCTAGCACACCAGCTCTGAGATTCTGAGCTCCTCGGTTCTGAACTGCCACTGGTCGGCTGGGCGCCATCTAGCGGGCATAATTGGCAATGCCTGCAGCAGACACGTCTTTGCTAGGGCGGGATGACTGGACTATGTGGGTGGGGTCTTCAAATGCTGTGTAAGGACCCTGATTAGCAGACAGAGAGGCACCTGTGCAGAATGGGTGGGTGAAAAAGGGTTCCGCTAAGGGCTGCACGCGGGTGGGAGGAGGCGTGAGCAGCAATATACCCACCTCGACTGTAATCGGGGATCCTCCAGCAGCGGAAGACAAATTGACTACACTAAATTGGGAGAAAATGCATAAATAAATAGAAAAAAGGGGGAAAAGTCCAGCCACTTAAAAAGGGTTTAGGAAAATTGATTTAGTTATGTACTTTTGTTTTTGGTTTACCCATTTTACCACTATATGCCACACTGTTTAAACTTTTCTGTTTTTTTCGTATGTTTTTCTTTCTCTCAAGGACCCAAAGATCCTTGCAGCTCTGGAGGCAGCAGGCAGAAGTGAGGCTGATTTAGACGGTTGCATCATCTGTGTGTGCAGCGGCCCCGACCTGGTCAACCTCAGCTTTATGTACCTGGTAGCCGACAGCGCAGACACAGCCAAGGTAACCATAACAGGATTCATCTGCTCTGTCCTGGTCAGGGTCGTGGTGGGTCTGGTTCTACCGTTTATACTGGACAAAGTAATAAAACAGCACAGAACATTGAAGCTGACATTAACTCTTCTTTTCACAATTTACCAATGATTAAACTGCTCAACTGTACATAATGCATTTACAGTGGGGCCAAAAAGTATTTAGTCAGCCACTGATTGTGCAAGTTCTCCTACTTAGAAAGATGAGAGAGGTCTGTAATTTTCATCATAGCTACACTTCAACTATAAGAGACAAAATGAGGAAAAAAAATCCAGGAAATCACATTGTAGGATTTTTTAAAAATTTATTTGTAAATTATGGTGGAAAATTAAGTATTTGGTCACCCACAAACAAGCAAGATTTCTGGCTCTCACAGACCTGTAACTTCTTCTTTAAGAAGCTCTTCTGTCCTCCACTCGTTACCTGTATTAATGGCACCTGTTTGACCTCGTTATCTGTATAAAACAGATGTCCACAGCCTCAAACAGTCAGACTCCAAACTCAACCATGGCCAAGACCAAAGAGCTGTCGAAGGACACCAGGAAGAAAATTGTAGACCTGCACCAGGCTGGGAAGAGTGAATCTACAATAGACAAGCAGGTTGGTGTGAATAAATCAACTGTGGGAGCAATTGTAAGAAAATGGAAGACATACAAGACCATTGATAATCTCCCTCGATCTGGGGCCCCACGCAAGATCTCATCCCGTGAGGTCAAAATGATCATGAGAACGGTGAGCAAAAATCCCAGAACTACACGGAGGGACCTGATGAATGACCTGCAGAGAGCTGGGACCAAAGTAACAAAGGCTACCATCAGTAACACACTACACCGAGAGGGACTCAAATCCTGCAGTGCCAGGCGTGTCCCCCTGCTTAAGCCAGTACATGTCCAGGCCCGTCTGAAGTTTGCCAGAGAGCATATGGATGATCCAGAAGAGGATTGGGAGAATATCATGTGGTCAGATGAAACCAAAATGGAACTTTTTGGTAAAAACTCAACTCGTCGTGTTTGGAGGAAGAAGAATGCTGAGTTGCATCCCAAGAACACCATACCTACTGTGAAGCATGGGGGTGGAAACATCATGCTTTGGGGCTGTTTTTCTGCAAAGGGGACAGGACGACTGATCCGTGTTAAGGGAAGAATGAACGGGGCCATGTATCGTGAGATTTTAAGCCAAAACCTCCTTCCACCAGTGAGAGCATTGAAGATGGAACGTGGCTGGGTCTTCCAGCATGACAATGATCCCAAACACACCGCTCGGGCAACGAAGGAGTGGCTCCGTAAAAAGCATTTCAAGGTCCTGAAGTGGCCTAGCCAGTCTCCAGACCTCAACCCCATAGAAAATTTGTGGAGGGAGTTGAAAGTCCGTGTTGCCCAGCGACAGCCCCAAAACATCACTGGTCTAGAGGAGATCTGCATGGAGGAATGGGCCAAAATACCAGCTACAGTGTGTGCAAACCTGGTGAAGACTTACAGGAAACGTTTGACCCCTGTCATTGCCAACAAAGGTTATGTTACAAAGTATTAAGTTGAACTTTTGTTATTGACCAAATACTTATTTTCCACCATAATTTACAAATAAATTCTTTAAAAATCCTACAATGTGATTTCCTGGATTTTTTTTTCTCATTTTGTCTCTCATAGTTGAAGTGTACCTATGATGAAAATTACAGACCTCTCTCATCTTTCTAAGTAGGAGAACTTGCACAATCAGTGGCTGACTAAATACTTTTTGGCCCCACTGTATTTATTTATTTGTCTCAGAAAACTGCTCTATCCTCATCAGGGTCGCAGTGGGTGGACACTTTAGGTGGACATTTAGGTGTTTCAGACACACTGATTGCTAACAGTTGAAGTTAATTACATAAAATACACTCTATGCTTTCAGGATCCTTCATCTTCTAATATGATTGTTGAAATGGGTTCTTTTAACCATGACTTAAGGGTTAAAAGTACACCAGACTAGGTGGACTGTATAAATAATCAATGCCTGAATCAGGTTAGCTCATTAGAAGTCTTTTAGACACAAGCACATCGTAGCCAGATGTTAAACTGAGGTGTTTTTTGAAAGCTGTTTGCACTGAATTTGTGCTTCAGGATCTGTATGTTCTCTATACACTGAGGGTCCTGGCTCAGATTCACATGCGTTCTCTGAGAACAGAGGTTTTTTTTTTTACCATCGTAGCCTGAGGTCAGTGCAGCTCATAGAGGAGAAATAACACTCTGTGTAATCCCACTCTGCTTCTGACCCTCTGATTGATGTACAGTGTATCACAAAAGTGAGTACACCCCTCACATTTCTGCAGATATTTAAGTATATCTTTTCATGGGACAACACTGACAAAATGACACTTTGACACAATGAAAAGTAGTCTGTGTGCAGCTTATATAACAGTGTAAATTTATTCTTCCCTCAAAATAACTCAATATACAGCCATTAATGTCTAAACCACCGGCAACAAAAGTGAGTACACCCCTTAATGAAAGTTCCTGAAGTGTCAATATTTTGTGTGGCCACCATTATTTCCCAGAACTGCCTTAACTCTCCTGGGCATGGAGTTTACCAGAGCTTCACAGGTTGCCACTGGAATGCTTTTCCACTCCTCCATGACGACATCACGGAGCTGGCGGATATTCGAGACTTTGCGCTCCTCCACCTTCCGCTTGAGGATGCCCCAAAGATGTTCTATTGGGTTTAGGTCTGGAGACATGCTTGGCCAGTCCATCACCTTTACCCTCAGCCTCTTCAATAAAGCAGTGGTCGTCTTAGAGGTGTGTTTGGGGTCATTATCATGCTGGAACACTGCCCTGCGACCCAGTTTCCGGAGGGAGGGGATCATGCTCTGCTTCAGTATTTCACAGTACATATTGGAGTTCATGTGTCCCTCAATGAAATGTAACTCCCCAACACCTGCTGCACTCATGCAGCCCCAGACCATGGCATTCCCACCACCATGCTTGACTGTAGGCATGACACACTTATCTTTGTACTCCTCACCTGATTGCCGCCACACATGCTTGAGACCATCTGAACCAAACAAATTAATCTTGGTCTCATCAGACCATAGGACATGGTTCCAGTAATCCATGTCCTTTGTTGACATGTCTTCAGCAAACTGTTTGCGGGCTTTCTTGTGTAGAGACTTCAGGAGAGGCTTCCTTCTGGGGTGACAGCCATGCAGACCAATTTGATGTAGTGTGCGGCGTATGGTCTGAGCACTGACAGGCTGACCCCCCACCTTTTCAATCTTTGCAGCAATGCTGACAGCACTCCTGCGCCTATCTTTCAAAGACAGCAGTTGGATGTGATGCTGAGCACGTGCACTCAGCTTCTTTGGACGACCAACGCGAGGTCTGTTCTGAGTGGACCCTGCTCTTTTAAAACGCTGGATGATCTTGGCCACTGTGCTGCAGCTCAGTTTCAGGGTTTTGGCAATCTTCTTGTAGCCTTGGCCATCTTCATGTAGCGCAACAATTCGTCTTTTAAGATCCTCAGAGAGTTCTTTGCCATGAGGTGCCATGTTGGAACTTTCAGTGACCAGTATGAGAGAGTGTGAGAGCTGTACTACTAAATTGAACACACCTGCTCCCTATGCACACCTGAGACCTAGTAACACTAACAAATCACATGACATTTTGGAGGGAAAATGACAGGCAGTGCTCAATTTGGACATTTAGGGGTGTAGTCTCTTAGGGGTGTACTCACTTTTGTTGCCGGTGGTTTAGACATTAATGGCTGTATATTGAGTTATTTTGAGGGAAGAATAAATTTACACTGTTATATAAGCTGCAAACAGACTACTTTTCATTGTGTCAAAGTGTCATTTTGTCAGTGTTGTCCCATGAAAAGATATACTTAAATAACTGCAGAAATGTGAGGGGTGTACTCACTTTTGTGATACACTGTATATCAAATCACTGCAACATACAAGGCACGGTGCCATCTGCCAGAAACGTAGAGAATGGAGGACAATAGAGGGAAATCAGTTTAAAAAGAAACAAAGCTCAAATCAATGCGATTTGTCATGTGGTCTTTTGTAGCTAAAAATGTTAAAATGCTACAAATTGCTAAAATGTAAAAAAAAAAAAAAGCTTCAGTGTTTGCTGGGGCTTAAATAGTAAATAGTGTCACACCAAAACACCAAACATTTACACGGAGGTCAGGCTCTTCTTATGTAGCCAACATGACAAGATCATGCCGGTTCCTCCTCTACAACATCAGGAAGATTCTGCCATTTCTCTCCATGGAAGCCATTCAGATTCTTGTGCAGTCACATGTAATCTCACGGCTGGACTACTGCAACTCCCTCCTGGCAGGTGCTCCTATGTCCACTATTAAACCCTTGCAGCTCATTCAAAATGCAGCTGCTCGCCTGGTTTTTAACCAACCTAAACACTGCCACATCACCCCACTGCTGCGTTCTCTTCACTGGCTTCCTGTAGCTGCACGCATTCAGTTTAAAACACTGATGCTTGCCTGCAAAGCCAAAAATGGACCAGCCCCAAGCTACCTTTGAGGTCTAATCAAACCTCGCTCTGTACCACGCAACCTCCGAGCCACTAGTCTCGCTCGACTTGATCCTCCATCCAGAACTCAAGGAAGACGAGCATCAAGGCTCTTCTCTGTACTTGCACCCACGTGGTGGAACGAACTTTCTCTGTCTGTCCGAACATCTATACTCTTGATGTCTTTAAACAACGATTAAAAACCTTCATCACTTCTTTACTAAGCACTTAAGCTGACTTGTACTTACTTACTAATGCTCTTATTCATTTCTTGGAGAAAAAAAAAACACTAACCTTGGTTCTATCAGGGTTTTAGCAGATTTGTGTTCTTGAACTGTTGTCTACTTAAACTAGAGTAAGGTAATGTTTACTATGAAAGCACTTCTGTAAGTCGCTCTGGATAAGAGTGTCTGCTAAATGCCGAAAATGTCAGTGTAAATGAATATGTAAAAACACAGGCATCTTTACTGAAAATAATATGATTTATCAAGCTTCATACATAATACAAATAAGTAATTCTTGTTTGATTCATCACACCTACGTTTACTTTTAGTGCTATTGAGAATGATACAATATTGAAAAGCACTTTTATTTTGAGATAAAAGTTAATATATGTTAATATATTCAAAACAATTTTGGTGGCACAGTGGGTAGCACTGTCATCTCAAAGCAAGAAGCTCCTGGTTCAATTCCCAGTTGGAGCGGTCCGGGTCCTTTTTAGTCTTCTCTATTTTATTTATGCATTTTCTCCCTTTTTCGCGTAGTCAGTTTGTCTTCTCCTGCAGGGGGATCCCTGAATTCAGTTGAGGTGGGTATTTTGCTGCTCACGCCTCCTCTGACCCGCGTGCAGCCCTTAGCGGAACCCTTTTCACCCATGCATTCTGCACAGGTGCCTCTCTATCTGCTAATCTGCTTACACAGCGTTTGAAGACCCCACCCACATAGTCTGGTCATCCCGCCCTAGCAGAGACGTGTCTGCTGCAGGCACTGCCATTTATGCCCGCTAGATGGCACCCAGAAGTCCTGTGGAAACGCCTAGTTTCGAATCGAGGAGTTCAGAATCTCTGCACTGGTGTGCTAGCAGAATATCCCGCTGCGCCACCTGGGCGCGTCCGGATCTTTTTTGTGTGGAGTTTGCATGTTCTCCTTGTGTCTATGTGGGTTTCCTCAGGGAGCTCTGGTTTCCTCCCACAGTCCAAAGACATGCAAGTGAGGTGAATTGGAGATACAAAATTGTCCATGACTGTGTTTGACATTAAAAACTTAAACTGATGAGTCTTGTGTAACCAGTTTTAATGTTAAAAGTTGAATATTGTGCTCCTCCAACAGCACTAGCATTTCACAAGGTTACTTGTCCTTCACACAGCCACCAGTCTGGGCACATAAACGGCTTTGGACATAAACGGCTGCCCCCGGTCTTAGTTTATTTCCTCTTTTTCTAACAGAATAACCTCCACTCTGGTGTTTGCTTGTTGCATCCACTAAGCCATTCTTGCATCACTTGTGGTTGCTGTAACGTGTAACAAGGGCCTGTGTTTGCTTGCTTCCAGAAATGGATGGACGGCTTGAAATCGGTCATTCACAACTGCAAGGCAAACAACGTGTGTCCGATGACCTGTCTGAAGAAGCAGTGAGTAGCCACTCGGCACTGAATGTAGCAATTAGAAAGGTTGCCAGGGCAGTAGGAAGTACACATTGTTAGTGTTTTTGAAACCACAGATTCCTTATTCCTCACTGACTTCAGTTTGAATAACAGCAGAGTGAAAAAAACACAAAAAGCTCTATCATTTAAACAAAAGATATAATAAACATTATCAACATGAGACGGTGTACAATCATCTACACTGATCAGCCAGACCCTTACAACCACCTAACATAGTGGAGGTCTTGTGCCATCACATCAGCTTTGACCTCTCGAGGCATGGTGGACGAAGTGACCCTCTGTAACTACCAAACCCATTGATCTGTGGTGACTCCACAAGACCTCGGAAGGTGTCCTGTTGTATCTGGTACCATGATGTTAGCAGCAGGTTCTTTTTTTGTATTTATGCATTTTTCTCCCCGATTTAGAGCACTCAATTTTGCCTTCCGCTGCTGAGAGATACCAGATTGCATCCAAGGAGAGCACGTCACTGTACACGTCTCTTCCGACACGTGTACAGCCCTCCTCTTCTCGCCCATGCACTCTGTACAGGTGTCTCTTCCACCAATCAGGGTCATTACACAGCGTATGAAGACCCACCCACGCACACACAGTCCCGCTCCCACCATGCAGATACGGTGGCCAATTAGTATCTGCTGCAGACACTGCCAATTATGCCCGCCAGATGGCGTCCAGCCGACCGGTAGCAACGCCGAGTTTCGAACCGAGGAGTTCAGATCCCGCTGCGCCACCTGGGCGCCATAGCAGCAGGTTCTTAAAGTCTTGTAATATGCAAGGCGAGGCCTCCACTGAATGGGTTTGTTTGTCCAGCACATCCCATAGATGCTTGAAATAAGTAATGCGAATCATTTTAGATGGCATTTCTTATTTTTATTCGGACTTTAGACTGGCACTAAGGGCGCACTGACAAGTGCATCTTGCAATGGCTAGGCTGTGTGTTTGCCCACCCACTCCCTTAGACACAGCCAATCATGTCTGTTTAGATGCTTAATTGGTGAACAGCACTTCTGAGTTTCAAACCTGGATCAGATAAGACAAATGTGAAAACCATGAATGCGCTGTTGCTTTGGCTCTTTTAGAGTGTAAAGGTTTTACATCAGCACCAAAAAGCACAAGAGACACTAGATTAACTGTAACATGTTTTTTTTTACCTTTTTAGTTGGATGAGACTGAGCTTCCTTACCAATGTCAATGGCAAAATCCCAGTCAGAGGGTAAGTTCTCTTTTACATTCCAGCTATGGGCGGCTTGTTCAGCTTCATTGATCTTGTGCTAGAGGAGCTTTAGTAAGGTCACTGAAATAAATGGAATGAATCAGGTCTGAAGTTTAAGGTGATCTGATGCTGCACATCGTCCTGTCCTTTCCTTTCCTGCAGCATCACAAGGACTTTCGGCTCTGGCAAAACCGAGAAGGGGATATTCCAAGCCCTGAAGGAGCTCGGCCTGCCTAGTGGGAAGGTACTGACTGCTTTAATTTCTTTAAAAAATGACTGTCAATGTTTGAAACTGAAACTTAAACTGATTTGGTGCAGCTGCAGGAAAGTATTTGCAATTAATTTCTGTATGATTTCCCTCCTATTAAACGGATTCTGATCTTTAGCCTTTATGTTAGAAGTGAAGAGAAACACATTGTTCCTAAACTTAAAAATTTATTTTGCATATTATTTTGCAATTTTCATCCCAATCTAGTCATATCCAATTACCCGATTGCATTATGCTTCCTCTCTACTGATGCTGATCTCCGCTTCTGATTGAGGAGAGCAAGACTGACATACGCCCCCTCCGACACGTGTACAGTAGCCGACTGCATGAGGCGAGTTCATATGCGGATCAGCTTTGTGTACGGAGAGCTACACCCTGATCAACGCATTATTCCCCGACTCTGTGTAGGCGCCATCAATCAGCCAGCAGAGGTCATAATTGCATCAGTTATGAGGTCCCTATCTGGCTTCCCACCCTGTATGAACAACAGGCCAATCGTTGTTCATGTAGCTGCCCAGCCGGTGTTCCTAAACTTTTAACAGTTAAACAAATCTACTAATGTATGAATTAAATACATTTGTTTATTATTAATGTTACATGCTGGTTATATATGTAAACCTTTGTGTTTATTTTCTTTTTTTAATGCATTTTCTCTCCATTTACCTCCCGATTTAGCGCACTCAATTTTGTCTTCCGCTGCCACCAGAGATACCCGATTGCATCTGAGGAGAGCATGTCACTGTACACGCCTCTTCTGTACAGCCCTGCTCTTCTCGCCCCTGCTTTCTGCACAGGCGTCTCTTCCGCCAATCAGGGTCCTTACACAGCGTATGAAGACCCACCCACTCACACATAGTCCGGTCCCCACCCTGCAGATACGGTGGCCAATTAGTATCTGCTGCAGGCACTGCCAGTTGTGCCCGCTAGATGGCGTCCAGCCGACTGGAGGCAACATCGAGTTTCGAACCGAGTAGTTCAGAAACTCGGTGCTGGTGTGCAAGCGGAATATCCCGCTGCACCACCTGGGCGCCTGAACCTTTGTGTTTAATTATTTTCAGAACATGCTTAAGCAGCTGTAACATTTTCTGTAGCTTCTAATCTTATTTGGACAATGTGAGGAGAAATTTTGGACAGTTTTAGAATGACCAGCACAAACAGCCACATTTGGGTCGTAACCCTGCCAAACTTTTCGTGCTGGGGACCATCTGTAGAAAAATATGCAACCACAGGCATCAGACTGTGTAATTACACCAATACAATAGTAATAGGCCCACTTGATTACTATCAGTGACTAAGTTTAATGATCTATCATTGACAGTTTATGAGAAATAAATGCAGACATTAAAAAGTGCTAAAAGCTTTATAAACTGTGTCCATCACCAAACAATAAAACAACCTTGTAATTCCTTTCAAAATAGAGATGAAAACTGAGCTTTCTGTTGTCTGTTTTCTATTTTAGAATGATGAAATTGAGCATTCAGCGTTTACCTTCGACATCTTCTACGCCCTCACTCAGAAAATATGCCCACGCACAGATATAGAAGAACTCTTCAAGAAGATGTACGTCCAAAACAAGCTGCACACACCAAGCAGAACACTTGTGATGATGTGTGTGTAGAGTAATAGGCTACCAAGTAAAATTCTTTTTCTGCACTGTAATGTGCTGTGATGGGGTTTTACATCGGTCTTTTTAATTAAATTATATAATGATGTGTTAGAGGGCGGCACAGTGGCTTAGTGGGTAGCACTGTCGCCTCACAGCAAGAAGGTCCTGGGTTCGATCCCCAGGTGGGGTGGTCTGGGTCTTTTCTGTGCGGAGTTTGCATGTTCTCCCTGTATCCGCGTGGGTTTCCTCCAGGTGCTCCGGTTTCCTCCCACAGTCAAAAACATGCCACCAGGCTCATTGGAAACACTGAATTGTCCTATAGATACCTAGCCGATAGATGCACAAACCAGTGCATTGTAGTGCCGGTCCCAAGCCCGGATGAATAGGGAGGGTTGTGTCAGGAAGGGCATCCGGCGTAAAAACTGCCAGATCCCGCCGGCGACCCCTAACGGGAAGAAGCCGGAAATGCCGACCCCGTAATCGAAAAACGGGTCAAAGGCTGAGGAACAAGAAGAAGAAGAATAATGTGTTAATGCTTGCAAGGATAAATTATAACTGCATAAATAGTCAGGTGACAAATGTAGGCAAAATCCAGCATGTTGCCTTAGGGCGCATTCACATGAGATGCGACAACACCGCGAGCCTCAGCACAAATCGCTGCTTTGCTCAGTGCTCGGCTTGAACGGTGCGGTAAAATGTCATCAAAGTGCACCACCACACGAAAAACAGTCAAATCCACTCTTTAAGCAACCACATGTATTTTCCTCACTGTTTCACTTTTAAACTTGTGTAATATCTTAGGGTTCTGAGGAATTGTAAGCATCAGCTTTTCTGGGAAGGCCTAAAATGCTTATCATTAAAAAAGCCTAACGTGGTTTAATATATTAATAGGATGACACAGGAACACTAAACCTCTCTTAATTATCACTGATTATAAGTTCACATTAAGCGTTGTTCGTACGGACCGAGTCGCTTTTACTACGTCATATCAAACTGTTCGTCTCATTGGACACGCTTTGAACAGGTACGCGGTAGGGAAGCACAGCGGCAAGCTAAGCAGCACCGACACACTCCATAGGAAACAACTGGTGTCGCTTCTCATGTGAATGCGCCCATAGCGTCCAATGAACTGCTGAAACGGATTTTGAAACTGCTGTAATAGAGAGATAGAATTTATTCTTCTTATTCTTTGATAGAACTTATTCCTCAAAAATGATTTCCGATTGGTGTTTTGATGATGGTGGAGACTGATGGTCTACACTACAACATAGTCCTATATGTTGTCTATTGAGATATGGTGGCTGTGAAAGTCTCCACTTGTGTTTTATACCAACCCATCTTACTTATTCAGGTTTCTTCTTTCATTCGTCACCAATCAGATATAATGATGCATTATGGTTGGATGTCTCTGCTCTGCTAACTCTTTTAAAGGAATCTAACCTGCATTAACAGTTTAATAATAACAGTTTAATATTAGCATTTAGCATTTCAGCTAACATATAGAAATGTAGACACATGACTACTGAGAGCTCGGGTGTGTCTTTAATGCTTTGTAATATCTAATCCTCTTTATTCATTGTTCATTTAAAGTAACATTAATTAATTTCTTTGCAGCAATGGGGACAAAAGTGATTATTTAACAGTAGACCAGTTAGTCAGCTTTCTGAATGAAGTAAGCTCTTTATCATTTATTAACTTCTCTGTGTGGTTGCTTCCCTGGCTTCCCATGCTCCTTATTTACCTCTCAGCCAATTCTGCCATCCGGTATCATGTAACCATGGCTACCATTAGGGCCGCGTCGGGCTGCTCCATTGTTCCTGATGCTGCGTTGCTTTCTGTGTTCCTGCATGCATGTTTGCTTATCGTGGAAGCATGCGCTTTTGTGTCCATGAGTCTGCAAGCGCGTTAGCACTTCTAGCAATGAGTGTGGGTGAAATGAGTTACCCTAGGTACTGGCCTAGACAGTCTGTCAAATTACCTTTCCATTGTCATGCCTGCTTCTGCCTTTTCCTGCCAGTTCTAAGTGTTGTCTCTGTATTTTCCTGTCCGACACTACCTACTGTTCCTGTGCTACATCCAGCCTGCCCAGCATTTTGGTTTAGAAAAGTGTTGGAACAGAATTACAGCTCATGTGTCAGAGGTGAAATATTTGTGCGGTGTCTGCAGCGGTACATTTTAGGGTTGGTGATGAGCTTAACGACTCGTGATGCAGGATATGACTGTGTATACGCTCGAAAGCGCCATGCTAATAAAGCTGTACTGTGCTGTTTGTAGAACCAGCGGGACCCTCGGCTGAATGAGATCCTCTTTCCGTTCTATGACCCCAAACGGGTAATGCAGATCATTGAGAAGTACGAGAGAGACGAGGACCTGAAGAAAAAAGGTAGAGGCATAAAATACAGAGCTGTGCAGAGCAGATGCTTTTTTAATAGACTTAGAGAAGCCAACAGACGAATGCTGAGTGATTTATAATGTGGTGATTTTCTGCCATCTTGTGGCAAGTTTAAGTATTGCAACCTATGACTTTACGGTACTATGTGTTTCGGTGACAATGTCTGTTCTTCAGGACAGGGTTGTAAGATAATTACCATTCATTTTAATTTCATGTGACACCCACCTTGGGAACCTCTGCACTAAAGCAGGTTTTTTTAAACTGACTAAAATGATTCCATTTTTCTGCTCATATTATACACAACCTCTACCTTGGTTAAAACGTTTGCACCTGAGGCCGCTCAGGTGGCGCAGCGGTAAAAACACACACTGGAAAAGAGTGCTCTCAGGGTGTGTCTCTCCAAACACAGTGCTGAGCTGCACTGCACTCATCAAAGTGCAGGTGATAAGATGCATACGGCATGCTGCCCACGTGTCGGAGGGGCGTGGGTTAGCTTCGTTCTCCTAAATCAGAGCAGGGATCGGCATTGGTGGAGAGAAAGCATGGCGCAATCGGGCTGTTGGATGCGCTAAAAGGGAGAAAAATGGGAGAAAATGCATTTTAAAAAAAAACATTTGCACCTGCATTCTATTTCCATATTTGCAGGTCTGTGGATTTGCCACACGCAAAGTGTGATAGTCTGTGGCTTGTTTCTATTTGTAAATTATTTATAATGATTTTATACATATAAACAGAGATTCTAACCTTCATAATGGTACCTTGGCTTCCAGCATACAGTTTTCTCTTTTTATTTTCATTTATCAGCAGGAATAGAGGTCAGAATACAACAAGAGTTTATCTTTTAGTTTTAGTTTAGTATTTTTAAAAATGCCACAAATGCCTTACACATGATCTTTACACATCCTCTGGTTCTTTATCTCTTTAGGCCGTATGTCCAGTGATGGTTTTTGTCGATACCTGATGTCAGACGAGAACGCTCCTGTATTTCTGGACCGCCTGGACCTGTGTCAGGATATGGATCAACCACTAGCACACTACCTCATCAGTTCATCACACAACACATACCTGACAGGCAGACAGTTTGGGGGGAAATCATCAGTGGAAATGTATCGACAGGTGCTGCTGTCGGGATGCAGGTAAACACTGGGTGTCTACACTGTGTGATAATGAATAATGCATAATGATTTCAAAAAGTGTAGTGGGTGTTTATTTACATTTTATCAGAATCAGAATCAGAATACTTTATTGATCCCAGAGGAAAATTGCAGTTCTTACAGTAGCACCCATTTATGTAGAAAGAATAAACACTCTACGAGCTTAAAACAAAGAAAAAAAAGAAGAAAAAATTTGCAAATAGAAGTTAAAAAGTTATTTACACATAATTAAATAATTAAATGCTTGCATTATTATTATTGCACATATGAATACAAAAAATTGCACTGAATATTGCACAGAATATTGCACAGGTGAACCATAGTGTCACACAAGAAGATCTTGAGCATAGTCCGAGGACACGAGGGGGGCGTCTACCTGCATCACTGTCAGTTTGTCACCCAGAAGAGCAGGCCGAATGGTGTTGAATGCACTGGAGAAGTCAAAAAACATGACCCTCACAGTGCTGGCTGGCTTGTCCAGGTGAGCGTAGACTCGGTTGAGCAGGTAGATGATGGCATCCTCTACTCCCAGACGGGGCTGATAGGCGAACTGGAGGGGGTCCAGAAGTGACTGGACTATGGGCCGGAGCTGATCCAGGATGAGCCTCTCCATGGTCTTCTTGATGTTGGACGTCAGTGCTACTGGCCTGTAATCCTTGATGTCACTAGGTCGCGGCGTCTTCGGATCAGGAACAATGCAGGACGTCTTCCACAACACAGGGACCCTCTGGAGACTCAGGCTCATATTAAAAAATCTTATTAGTTATTTATTAAAATCTTATTATCTTATTAGTCCATAATTTATTCAGTATATGTAGAAGAGCTTTACTTTAAAATGCCTGAATTTACATTTCCTTCTTGTTAGCTTTGCTTTTGTTAGCTAGATCAATTTGATAGAACAGTGCAGCCAAATGTTTTCCCCAGTGTTCTTCCCGATCTAGTCATATTTAATTACCCAGTCGCATACTGCTGCTGACCTCCACTTCTGACTGAGGAGGGTCGTGACTAACACATGCCCCCTCTGACATGTGGGCAGTAGCCGACTGCATCTTTTTCACCAGCACAAGGTGGGTTCATATGGAGATCTGTATAATGCACAGGGAGCCATGCATCTCTGTGCAGCTACCATCAAACAGTCAGCAGAGATCATACCTGCAGCAGTTATGAGGCATTCCCTATTTTGGATGAGCCAATCATTGTCCATCTGGGCACTCGGCCTGTTGATAGCAGAGCTGAGATTCGAACTTGCGAGCTTGAGATGTCAGCTCTGGTGTGCTAGAGTGTTTTACTGAAACACTTGAATCCAATAATCTCAATGAGTTTGTCCATATAGCATAAACTTAAATGGAAACTGGTCTCATTCGAGAGATTCTGCAGAGTGATTGGATGATTTTGAACTGTGTTTCTATTCTTTATGATAACTGTTTAAGAAAGTGTAAGAGATTCTAATTCCTTTCTAATATATGTGTGTGTGTGTGTGTCTGATTAGGTGTGTGGAGCTGGACTGTTGGGATGGGAAAGGGGAAGATCAGGAACCCATTATTACCCATGGAAAAGCCATGTGTACTGATATTCTCTTCAAAGTAAGAACTCTCACACTCTTTCACCCTATACATTCTGTATGAGTGTGTGCAACATGGCTTTGCTTGAGCAGCTTGTTTGTTTACATACATCTCACTATGGCCTGTATCTGAACATCTGCAATTCTTCAGATATGTCATATAATATTTTCATTTACATTTACATTTGTAGCAGACACCTTTATACAAAGCGACTTACAATTGAGACTGTATACATTGCACGCAATTGAAAATTAAGGGCCTTTCTTAAGGGCTCAACAGTGGCAAGCTGGCAGATGTGGGACTTGAACCAGTAACCTTCCAATTACTAGTGCTGTACCTTAACCATTGATCGGGTACGGTCCCATTTTCAATGTAGTAAAGACGGAAATATGATTAATATGGTTAAACGCAAATGTAAACTTTTTAATCACTGCTTTAATGATTTCTGTGTATAAATTGTATGATATAAAATGAAATCAAAGATAAAAGGTAGACCAATTCTGAAATAAAGGCAAATATAAGTAAAAGTAGGCAGGTAGGGTGGCACAGCATTAGTTTTATTATTGTTTACACCAACACAAGGACATCACGAGAGCGTGAGATGATGGTGCCCCGCTTAAATAAACACAGGGTAATAAATGCTTCAGGGAATTAATCACCACTTGTCTTTGTGTTTTTTATAGGACGTGATTCAGGCTATTAAAGAGACAGCTTTTGTTATGTCGGACTATCCTGTTATTCTCTCATTTGAAAACCACTGCAGGTAAGTGGAGCAGTAAGCTGTGTTTTGTTTTTCCTCACAGTGATTACTAACAGTTTTATACATCTAAAGTAACCAGTTTTTCATTTATTCCAAGTAATTGTTCTGGATGTTTTTCTATGACATCCAATATATGGCCAAAAGTATGTGGACACCAATTATAAATAGGATCCTTTTAAATTTATGGTAAAATGTGCTTAAATTCACGGACCTCGATTTTCAAAGTCACAGATTTCACTGATTTTTAAAGAAAAGTTCCACATTTCACAGCAGTCATTGAATTACACTCATAAATTGAATGAGAGAATAAATGGAAGCTACACTACACAGCACAGCCTATCCTGAGTTAAATGTAAACCTAAAACATCCTGCGATGGGGCGTGTCAACAGATTTAATTGGGAGTTTTCCAAACTCAGTTACCTGTGTTGTGTTTTTATCTGCTTTATTGTTTGTTTGTTTGTTTATTAGGATTTTAACGTCATGTTTTACACTTTGGTTACATTCATGGCAGGAACGGTAGTTACTCATTACACAAGGTTCATCAGTTCTCAAGGTTATATGGAACACAGTCATGGACAATTTAGTATCTCCAATTCACCTCACTTGCATGTCTTTGGACTGTGGGAGGAAACCGAAGGACCCGGAGTAAACCCACGCAGACACGAGGAGAACATGCAAACTCCACACAGAAAGGACCCGGACCGCCCCACCTGGGGATCGAACCCAGGAATTTCTTGCTGTGAGGCAACAGTGACATCGACATCTTGGACATTTTGTCTAACCTATTGCTAGTGTAACTCAGCTTCTTTAGAGTTTGCTAAGTTTATAAAGAAATAAATAAACTGTACATAGATTAATATAGGGAGCAAAATACGTGTGTAGAGAAGCACACTTTTCCATTGATTATGGAATCTCCAAAGGAACAAAATGCACTCTATATGTAAACACATACATCAACATTGTCAGCACACTACAGCACAGAAAAGCACACAAACCTTAAATTTTTACATTTTTTAGCTAATCGCATATTACACGGGAAACGGCTCATTTCACGGTCGGTGACGTGATTTTCATGGCTGTGAATTAGCTAGAGCCTTGTATATAAGAAATTCTATGCTCCCAACCTGGTGCCAACTCCATATTAATGCCTATGATTTTGGAACTGATGTCCAACAAATCCATGGTTGCATGTCCACATACTTTCGGTCGTATAAGCATCTATGCTCAACATTTTTATTGAACTGGATCGTGATCGTTTATCATGCTGTGGTGCTTAATGACTTGTTGTGATGTTTCAGTAAAACTCAGCAGTATAAAATGGCGAAGTACTGCGAGGACATCTTCGGAGACCTGTTACTCAAACAGCCACTGGAGGGCTTCCCAGTATGTGATCTCGTAAATCACTACTCACACACACCGTATCTGTCCAGGACCCAGTCAAAACACGTATGCAACTGGGGACATGCCCCCTGTTTTATGTCTTTATACCTTCTAATAGTACAAATCAGTTCAAATGCTCAAATCTGTCATGTGTGCATATAAATAATCGTACACAGTTTTAAATAGCAGAATGGCACGTAGTAATGGCACGTTCAGCTTCCATCATGCTTTCATCTGAAACTCCCAGACGACATAAAATTACACATTCTTGTTCTGTCTAGCTTTAGATGCCGACTGATAAGTCTTTTAAATTCCTTTATTTTAGCAATTTAGCATCTATCTAGCTATCTATTGCTTTTACCTTATGTGTAGCTTTGCTCTTTTATTGATGTATATTTTAATTCTTAAATGCAGATTAGTTGTATTGTGTCATTATTATTATTTTCATTATTATTATTTATTATTTTCACATTTGAAAAACCTGCTGGATTGCCATTTGTACATAGCTGTACTATACAGTATAAAAGTTCTCTATAATTTATTTGACCTGCTAGACTTAGTCCCTTTTTTGCATGTCTAAATATCAGAATATGTTCAGTTGAGACGTACCTAAGATATGTACGTTTTTTTCTTTTTTCAGATTGAACCTGGACGTCCCCTTCCCTCTCCAAACGACCTCAAGAGAAAAATCCTCATCAAAAACAAACGTTTAAAACCTGAAGTTGAACAGAGTACGTACCTGCTGTTGTTTGACTTTCATAAAAATGTTCTTTTCCTTTTATTGGATTAGCTCTGCTGTTCTGGCACAAACATTTTCCCATCTGAACACTTGGATGCACTCGCGTCTCTTTCAAGATGTCTGTAGTGAAATTACTCCCACACTCAGTAGCTTTGCCATATGTTTGTGTTAATGTTTATGCTAACAGCAGAGGAAAAGAACTGACCTTGTTACCTGGTGTTTATGGGTGTGTTTGTGTGTTTCTAACAGAGCAACTGGAGTCGTTTAAGAGACACATGGAGGCGGGAGAGATAAGCGTGCAGGCCGGGGAGGATGAGAATGAAGACGATATAGAGAACGGTCAGCACTTAAATGCCGCAGAATTATATGTCAATCATACCGTGGATTATAAACACAAGTACACACATCTGGAGGACAATACTTGTCCGTCAGTATTAGGGCCATTCCACAGATTGTGTGCTATTTGTGTGTAGTAACCTGATGAAATTAAACTTTATTATTTTAGCTTTGTTTAACACTGAATCTAGTAACACACGTATTTATCTACACAGAATATGTATTGGTCAATCTCAGGCAACTTTTTGTTCAATTTTTACAAGATTTCTAAGTGGAAGGTAGTTGTTAATGAGTAACAGGATTGGGTTTTAACATAGAATTAGTAAATACATTATATATAGCAGCATGAAGTTCATGCTAAAAGCATGAGAACACTGTCTAGTGATTTATCAAATAATTTTATTTTTAAAATAAACAAATAACAACTAAGAAAAAATTGATTGGGAGGTACACCTGTCAGTGCACTCTCATAGCCGGTCCCAAGCCTGGATAAAATAGAAGGTTACTTCAGGAAGGGCTTTCAGCATAAAAATCATGCCAAATCTGATATGCTGACCAGAATGAGCCGGATGTGGCGACCCCTAAAATACTGGAGCAGGTCTGCTAAATTAGGCTGGGTGCCTACACGAACAATGATTGGCTCGTTCGTAGGGGGGGTTTGTGCTGAAGAGGATTCCCCATAACTGATGCAATTGCAACCTTTGCTGGCTGATTGATGGTGCCTGCACAGGGCAGAGGGGTAACAGAATCGGTGCGTGACTCTCCGTGTGCGAATCTGATCCACATATGAACTCGCCTCATGCAGGTAAAAAGATGCAGTCGGCTACTGCTTACTTGTCTGAGGGGGCGTGTTAGTCATGTGTTAGTAATCGGGTAATTGGATACAACTAGATTGGGAGGAAAATGTGAAGCAGGTCAAACTTGTTTACTGACCGAATCTGTAAATGATTTTTTAATTGTATAAATATTTTATGTTAAGAACTGTCTAGATTTTGCTTTAACAGTGTCTTAACATGTCTTAATATGTTTACCCGTATTCAGCAGCTGACGGCAAAGACTCAGAAACTAAAACCCGCAACAACGTTTCCTCAGAAGAGCACAGTGAACAAGACACACAGGAAAACAGCATCAGGAAGGAGAAGGTGGGCTCCTCTTAATGTTTCTCTTTTAATATCATAACTCCACATTGTCAGTTTAAAAAATTAACATTGTCCTGCGTTTTGCTTTCACTATCTTCTCTCAGATTGCTGAAGACGACATCACTGAGGTTTCAGAAGCGACAGAGGCAGATGCAACCGATTTGTCAGAGGCTTCAGATCTTGATAACAAAAAGAAGGTTGAATATTTAAGCTTTAATCGCTCATGAGTTGCTTGTTTTGTCATGTGATATCAAAGATAAAAAGAAATTAAGACGTTTTAACATGGAAACACTGTCAATAAAATGAAAAAGCCAATCCAGCGTCTTCATAAAGCAGTGCTTAAAGTGATTAAATTGGGTTTTGTCCCAGACTGCTTACTAACATACCAATTAATAGTATTACTGCATTCAGTGCTCTCCTTGTAATTGTATTTATTTTTGCATTTAAATAATTTTTTTAATGATTGCTAATAAAAAGAAGTTATCCAACATCAACCAGCCATCTATAAAAAGTAATCGCTCTTATAAATGCTCTTTAGTTATGGCTTCATTAAATTCTTCTGTAGGTTACATTTTGTATGTTTTAATAGGGGGCAGCATGGCAGTGCAATGGTTAGCACTGTCAGTTTACAGCAAGAAGAGCCTGGCTTTGATTTCCTGGCTCTTTCTGTGTGCAAGTCCAAAAGACATGCAGTCAGGTCAATTGGTACTAAATTACACTAAATGAGAGTATGTATGTGACTATGTGTGTGTTTGCCCTGTGATGGACTGGCGACCTGTCCAGGGTGTGTCCTGCCTTTCACCCAGTGGGTCGGACCCGCAGCAGCTCTGACCCGCAGCAGCTCTGACCGGGATGAAGGAGCTCTCAAACAGGCAATGTTTAAGTGTTAAATGTTTTAGTTAGAGCCCTCGTACTGCAGCAGCTACTGCAGGATCATTGTCAGTTTCTTGCTTAGCTCTGTTTGTCAGATGTATATCGCCTTAGGAAAAAAAGCATTTACAAGGATGAATTCATTTAAGTGCAAATATGTTGTGCCTCAGAGTGTGGACGCAGCGGAGGATGCAGATGCTGAGCAGCAGCTTATTGCCTCGTATAAATATGAAGGAGCCACAACCAACATTCATCCTTACCTGTCCGCCATGGTCAACTACGCCCAGCCAGTCAAGTTTCCGAGCTTTGATATTGCAGAGGGTAAAGCTGGACACATTCAATGCTGTTTAGTTTGTTTTTAATGAGTATATTTATTAAATTATTTGATGTCGTCTCTTTTCAGAGAAAAATATTCATCACAACATGTCGTCCTTCAATGAGTCTGTGGGCCTGGGCTACCTGAAAACCAACGCCATCGAGTTTGTCAAGTATCCTTTTGCTTTGTTCGTCATTGTTTCTACGTGTTGCAAATTGTCCATCAGAATAATATGTGCAGGCACCTTCAACTAAAAACACTCAAACTTTTTTTTATTCCTATGAATTCATTCTTTGTGGACTCAACTAGAAAATCAGATAAGGCATTTGTTGCTGATACTATAAAATGTGTAAATCTTTGGTGAATCTAAGCCTGGGTGTAAAGAAAAGCATTAGTAATATTTTAATATTTTAAGTTTTTTAAATGTCATAAAAATGAAATTTATTGCATATTTTAATATAGCACTTTATCATTAAAACCTTTTGCCTGTTGTCCTGCCAAACAGCCTATTGTACTCTTACTGTGAAATGCATAATCTTTGCAAGTGGCCGATCTCTCTGTTTATAAACCTGTATTGGACCCCTTCTGTTCCATCTTACAAACAACTTGTCCACTGTTTCCACTATTTTGCAAACCCCCCCCTTACATTCCCACGTGGCTTTTCCTCATCGGCCAACACACAGTTACAACAAGCGACAGATGAGCCGGATTTACCCCAAAGGAGGTCGTGTGGACTCCAGTAATTACATGCCTCAGATCTTCTGGAACGCTGGCTGCCAGATGGTCTCTCTGAACTTCCAGACTCCAGGTACATCTTTACCCCGAGGCCATGGCCCCCTAACCCAAAACAATCATAAAGTGGTTATGCAAAATGTTTTTATACAATAGAGATTTATTAAACCCATGAGCACAAACATGGCTAATAAGTAACGTACATTTTAGCAAGAATAACTTACAGTTGTGGTTTGATTATGTAAGTCATAAGTTTATATGATAATATAAACGAATAAATAAATAAATAAATAATAATAATAATAATAATCAATAAAAACTTACAAACGAACTAATAACACACAAGCAGCTGTAATTTTAATGTAGCTCCTGATTAAACTACATTCATTCATTGTCTGTTTTACCACCGCTTTATCCTAGTCAGGGTCATGAGGGTCTGATTCCTTGGATGAAAGGCAGGAAACACCCCAGACAGGTCACCAGTTCAGGTGCAAACATGCCTGGCACAGGGCAAACAAAACACACACAGGACAATTTAAGTAGCTCTTATTAACCTGACTTCACATCTTTGGACACAGGGTGAACATGCAAATTTCAAATAGAAAGGACATGGACTGCTCCACCTGGGAATCGAACCCAGGAACTTCTTGCTGTGAGGCAACAGTTTTGAGCCACAGTGCCACCCCTTCTGGGTGGGATATGCAGTGGAAAAGAATTGTCATGCCGCCTCTGGGGCAATCGGCTCTTCCGGGGTGACACTGGTGACACCAGGGTGAGTTCCCAAAAAGATACAGAATGGTGGCATTGCATACCAGCAGAAAACCAGACCAGAAATTATTTTGTAGATTTTAAAGCTTTGTGCATCTCTACAACTTAGTCTAACTGGACAATGAATGAATGATCAGGGTTCAGTAAAAACAAGTAAGCACAGTTGTTTGTGTTAGTTTAGGCGAACTGGGTTGTTTTATTATTAAAAACCTTAATATGTTATTAATAATTCAGGATAATTTCATATGGTCCTTTTTTCAGCTATAAATGCAAAGCACCGCTGCAAAATCTGCGGCACCCCCAACTTTAGTATTGTTTGTTTGTTTTTATGATTTTAACGTCATGTTTTACACTTTGGTTACATTCATGACAGAAACGGTAATTACTCATTACACAAGGTTCTTCCATTCACAAGATTATATTGAACACAGTCATGGACAATTTTGTATCTCCAATTTACCTCACTTGTATGTCTTTGGACTGTGGGAGGAAACCGGAGCTCCCGTAGGAAACCCACGCAGACACAGGGAGAGTTGCAAACTCCACACAGAAAGGGTTCGGACTGCCCCACCTGGGGATTGAACCCAGGACCTTCTTGCTGTGAGGCAACAGTGCTACCCATTTAGCTATCTTGCCACCCCCAACTTTAGTAATTTCAGAAATTATAGATGATGTATTAACTAAAAAAATTCAATGATCAAACTTTTGTGTGTCTAGACTGTACATGTATCAAAAATTGGTATGTCATTGTGGTGCTTTGTTAATATTAATGGGTTTTAGTCATATTATGGATGCATAAATATTCCAGCCAGAAAAACTACAAATGATATGTATTCCGTTCTTTAACAGAAAACATTAATAAAATGTGAGCATAATTAGTTCAGCCAAGAGCGCCACGACTTCATCAATGTCTGAAAAGAAACACACAGTGCATGGCATGCAGGCACCATACATCCAAGAACATGTTGTTAAGCAGATGCTGCCCTGTGGCAGAGCATATGGCTGCTGTGAAGTTGCTGTGAGGGCTAAACTGTCAGGATAGCTGAATAAAACAGCAAACGTTGAGTTTAAAAAAAAGAGAAAGAAAACCAAGAGACTGATTAATCTTGGTTTAATCACCAGAGAGCTGCTAAAGTACATGGATGCTCACATTTCTCATGAATACAGTCGTATTTAAGTAAGGTCTATTGGTATGGTCTGGTTTAATTGTCAGTAAAGCTGTGGAATAGCATGAAACTCTGCTTGATCAGCTTGATTTTGATTATGAATTTAAATACATAAGGCACATTGTGTGATTCTAAACTGCAAACTAGTGGAAATTTATTTTCAAGCGTAAAGCAAATTTTATTATTTATGGAGTTTTTTTTTTTTTGGTAATTACATATATGTAGCCATTTAATTCATGTCTTTAGACTTGTGGGAGGAACTGAAGCGCCCGAAGGAAACCCATATGGACACAGGGAGAACATGCAAACTCCACACAGAAAGGATCCTGGTTGTTCAAGTAAACAAACACAGGCCCTTATTGCTGTGAGGCAACAGCGCTACTTACTGTGTCACTGTGGCACCCTATTATTATTATTATTATTATTTGTAGTAGTAGTAATAGTAATAACAGGCTCGGTGGGTAGCACTGTTGCCTCACAGCAAGAATGTCCTGGGTTCGATTCCCAGGTGGAGCAGTCCGGGTCCTTTCTGTGTGGAGTTTGCATGTTCTCCCCGTGTCTGCATTGGTTTCCTCCCACAGTCGAAAGACATGCAAGTGAGGTGAACTGGAGATATGATATTGTCCATGACTGTTGAATCTTGTGTAACCAGTAACTACCTGTCCTGTCATGAATGTAACCAAAGTGTATAAAACATGATGTTAAAATCCTTTTAAATAAATTAATAAATAAGTAGTAGTAGTTTGAATTTCCATTTTGCATAATAAGCTAAATTTAATTGGAGAAATATTTTGAGAATGAATTAGTAATTAATGAATTGATGATGAATAAATCAAACATTTGGATAAAAAATGCATTTTTTTATGTGTAATAAAAGGAAGTAGAAAAGCTATAGAGCTTTGTCGTCATTATGGAGCTAATAGAACATCTTGAATTTTGCATTACATTGTTGGATCTAAAACATGTAATATGATGTTTAGTACAGGTGCAGGTAGAATGATGCAGAGTTATGTTCAATTCCAATAGTCATAAAATGCAACTTAGATTTACAACTAATATTTAATGTGTTTCTTTATCTACAGATTTGGCGATGCAGCTGAACCAGGGGAAGTTTGAGTACAACAGGGCGTGTGGGTGAGTGTGGCCGCCTCATCCTGCTAAAACTCATCAATTAAAGTGTGTCACATCCCATTAGCTGTAGCCAGCGGCGGCCCGTATCCGCGATCCGCATTAGCACAAATGAGCACTTGTTAAATGGCGGCTCTTGCATACCCGACCATCCGCTGCATGGAGATCCTCCATTTAAAAGCCTGCCTGAGGAAATAACTTTCACTTTTAGGATTACACCCCCTGTGTGTCAGAATTACCTTCTCACTCCTCTAGCAGACCCCTCCACTCTGCAGTAAAGGAGACACGAGGGTGGTCCTTCATTAAAAAGCAGGCACTGCTGTCACCGTGATTGCTGTGTGTCTGTGTGCTGGTGTTTGATTAATCGTGGGCTGTTGGAATGAGAAATGCCCCAGTCATTAATCTTCTTCCAAACAATTAATCTGACAAATAGTTAACACCTGCCTCCAAGGCATTGCACTGCATGATGTCACTGTAAACACTGTAAATGCACAAAAAGCAAAATAAACTTTTTTTATTACCTCATTAGCTCTACACAAGAAAAACTTGCCAACCTTGAAGGTGTGAACTCTATACATGTCATTTGTGTAATCAGAATAGACCTGCATGTAAATACTTTCCTTTGCATACAGTTGCATTCAAAATTATTCAGCCCCCATTGCAATTTTAGGTTTGTTAGCAACATTTACAAACTTTCAGATGTTTGTAATAAACCAATTGAACAAAAACAATTTATATGGAGCACCCAGGTGGTGCAGCGGAATATTCTACTAGCACACCAGCGCTGGGGTTCTGAATTCTCAGAGTTCGAATCTCAGCTCTGCTACTGTGTGGCTGGGCACCCCCTGTCAAGCACAATTGACCACTAGTCTGCTGGGTAGGAAAAGACCAGACTACAAAGAAGGCGGAGTCTTTGGCGCTCCGTAAGGACCCTGGTTAGTAGGTCAAACCACTGGACAGAAGTGGATGAACGCTGAGATGAACAGTGGATGAACAGCATGTGACTCCAAGTTAATTGTGCAGGCGAATAAGAGGGGGTTGGTAGTGTGTGTCAGGCAAATATACCCTCCTCGGATGTAGTTGGGGTCCCCAGCAGCAAAGGACTAATTGGCTACTCTAAATTGGGAATACAATTAATACAATCTTAACTCTGTGGACAACTTTTTTGACCTAGCCATATTCCTAACATGCAATCAAACCTCACAGTCAACAAACCCCTGCCAGTGCAGGTATTTTATGTGTTTATCTCAAGCACACCTAATGCAATTAATAAAGCTCTTGATCAGCTGGTTCAGGTTTGCGTGTGTGCTCTTATGAGGAATTGTATTCAGGGGGTTGAATAATTCTAAGACTACATTAATTAAAAGTAGCATGTTGTGTAACATTTTGAAGAGAATACTTGATTTATAGTTGTTGAATTATTAAACTATTATTTGTTCTTAATCGGTTACTACAACAGCTGAAAATTTGTAAGTGTTGCTAATAAACCTAATTTGCAATGGGTGTTGAATCATCAGGGGCAAGGGTAGCTCAATGGTTAAGGTACAGGACTAGTAATCGGAAGGTTTCACTGGTTCAAGCCCCACATCCGCCAGCTTGCCACAGTTGGGCCCTTCAGCAAGGCCCTTAACCCTCAATTGCTTGCAAGGCATACAGCCTTTGGATAAAGGCGTCTGCTATAAGCTGAAAATGTAAATGTATTTTTTATTGCAACTGTAGCTGTTAATGCTTACATTGCTAGCTCATTGTTATGCTTATTGAAGGAAGTTGTAACTATTTAAAATTGACTTCTAAAGAAATTATTATTAGTCTAAATATTTTATGTACTGTTTTAATACCAGTGTAAGTACACGAGCACTAATACAGGGTGTCCCAAAATGAACTGACATTTTAAATTTGCCGCCATTTTTTCGCGGCAAAACCAGAGTTTGAGATTTTTAAATTGCTGTCATTATAGTAAACATTGAGGTTAAATTATGAAAAGGTACACAATCAAACAACGCATAGAAATTGTAAAAATTCACTTGAAAAATGGTGATGTGACTTGACGCCGTTAGACTTATTTCTTTGGGGTTATCTTAAGGATAAAGTGTACACCAGTAAACCACAATCCATTGAAGGACTCAAAGAAGAAATTCGACACAACATTGCTGAAATTTCTCAGCAATTATGTCAACGTGTCATGGAAAATTTCATCAAAAGAGTGAACATGTGCTGCCACGGTCGAGGCGGTCAATTGTCAGATGTTTTGTTACATACATAACCTTCATGTCTTTACTTTCAAATGAAGCAAAAACATTATTAATGTTCAAATAAAAAATGTGTTTTATTAAAAAATTAAAATGTCATTTTGGGACACCCTGTAGAAGTATTTAGTGTTTTAGAATTTTGAATAACCATACCCAGCCATAGTAGTAAATGTTAAGTGCAGCAAAAACTCGATAACCCTAGTTTGTATGTAATTGTGTTTGTAACAGAGAGAATGTAGGGGAATGTACGGTTCTGATCTGTGGATGTGTGTATTGCAGGTATCTGCTGAAGCCAGACTTTATGCGTCGCTCAGACAGGATGTTTGATCCATTCTCTGAAACGCCAGTGGATGGTGTTATTGCTGCCACCTGCAGTGTTCAGGTAGGATAGTGCAGCCTGCAGAGGGCGCTGTACACCTACAGCCAACACTTGGGGCTTACTACTACTACTACTGTAATGTGTTAATAAAGCGCCTTTCCCAAGCTCAAGGGCACTTTACAATAGTTAGAACATACATTCCACAGAGTATTACGAAATAAAAAATAAGCACATTTTAAAACCCTTCAACAGAGCAGAATTTGGAGAAAGGTTTTAGCTCCAATTGTTACACCCAAATTTAGGAGTTCATGTTGAGTTCTTAAATGCAAAACTTTGAGAGCCAAAACACCCTTACTGACGAAAGCTGAAACTTTGGTACATATAGAAGATGGCGCGAGTCCTGAAGTGTTTATTTTTATAAAACGGCGGTCAACATAAAATATCATAAAATACAACAATGCTCAATTTATAAATGTTTTTATTTACAAAAACACTTACAAAAAGCATTCTTCTGCGACCCCAGGTAGTTCATTAACAGTGTTGCTAGGCAACATGAGGGGGAACATAACATTCACTTTTTCTTTTCAGTGGCGTATTGATATGGAATGATGTGAGGTGGTCATAGGTGTGCGTTTATCGGGGATTTTACAACGGCTTCGAACGCGGCCCAGCCAATCAGATTTTAGGACCGGAACTATCCGTTTTATAATAGTGTGGTTAGCTGTCTTGTGGTAATCTTTAGTTTAACTTGGACAGTTACAAAATCAGCTTGATTTTTTTTTATATTTCAACTCAAAAACAGAACCTGGTGTATCTTATGACGCAGATTTAGTAGTGAGAATGTTAGGATAATATTAGGACAATAACTTTCCCTTACATACTTCTTAAATGATTCAAGAGTGGTTCAGTCATGCACCTTTCATGACCTGCCAATTGTCCAGATTTAAACATACTTTCTTCCTTCCTAAATAGCAATAATGCTGTTGTGGAATCCAATGAGTGTCCTACTTCTCATAAGCTCTTTGGTACTTATATTTTGTTACAGGTTTCTGTTATTTTGTCCACCCTTGTACATGTTCCTGTGTTAGATCTTATACATTAAATGTCTTATTATGTGTGCTTACTGTTGTGTTTCTGATTCTTTCAGGTGTTCTCAGGTCAGTTTTTATCCGATAAGAAGATTGGCACTTATGTAGAGGTGGACATGTATGGCCTTCCTACTGACACCATCCGCAAAGAGTTTCGTACCCGCATGGTGATGAACAATGGTCTGAACCCAGCCTACAATGAGGAGCCATTTGTTTTCAGAAAGGTGGGCGTCATTCGCACGCAGCAGTGAAACAGGGCGACAGATACAGCAATGAGTAATTATACTAAAATTCAATTACCGTTACACAATCTAATTACGCTGTTCTTTTATCTGTGTAAAACCGATGGAGAGTGATCTCACAAAGACTCTCTTTACAGCCACATTCACAGCTCTGTCCTACTGCGGGTGTGATAAATGATCGCTTCAGAGCATTTGTAACAGCACGTGATGCCGCACTGGTTTTAAACCAACAAATTCTGCTGCACGAGCGGTGAAAACTGAACATGTACAACAGTAGCAGTCTTTGTGTTTATCCTTAACCTGCAGCAAATAAATTTAACACCTGCTGCCTCATTAGCTGCCATTTTATCTTGCATTTCTGTTCACTATCACAGGATTCATACAAATTCAAGTATTTTTAGTACCTGCAAGACTCGCAGTTTTGCACCACACTGGTCAGTGGTGCATTACCAGTTATTGTAAGCCTGCAGCAAAGAAAAGGTCACATAATAAATTTGAATATATAATATCTAAATATATATTATTAAGAAATATATATATTTAAAGCTAACATGGTGGCACAGTGGGTAGCAGGAAGGGCCTGGGTTTGCTTCCCTGGCCAGGTATCCTGGGTCCTTTCTTTGCAGAATTTGCATGTTTTCCCTGTATCTGCATGAGTTTCCTCTGGGTGCTCTGGTTTCCTCCCACAAGTCCAGAGACATGCAGTCAGGCCAAATGGAGTTATAAAAAGTCTAAGTTTGTGTGTGAATGTGTTTCATGCATTTCACCAAATCTCAGCTCTGGTAATGGTTGACTGGGAACCTACACAAACGTGATTGGCTATGTCTGTGGGAGGATGGGCGAAAGAATTCTTTATTGCTTCTGTAGTTGCTGCCTCTGCTGGAGGGTGTCTGCACAAGGATGGACAATAATAGGGATCAGTACGTGACTCAGGTATGTGTTGGAGGGACTGTGTTAGGTACAACCCTCCTTGGTCAGGATAGGGGTTTGCAGATGGAGGAAAGATACAACTGGGTAATTGGATATGACTAGATAGGGAATTAAAGGGAAGGATGTGTGTGGCATTGTATATATATATTGCATGTCACGTTACATCACAGAAAAGTTATGGCAAGCCTTATGCTACCATTTACAATAAGCACAGCTGAGCCAGAGCAAAATGAGGAGAGACAATGCAGAGAATAGAACTGAAATCTGACTAAACATGGTGAGCAGAAATATGAAACAAAACAAAATGTAGCAATAAAAATAGTCTAGTATAAAGATTGCACAAGTATAAAGAAATCCATGTTATTTACTACAGTTTTTTTTCCAACTTGAAGCCATTGTCAATGAATACCACAACCTCAGTATTTTGTTTGGGTCAGTAATTGTACTTTAAGCATTTTATTGGCTGAAAAAGGGAGCGAGGGAGTGAAACGGACAAAGAGAGAACGAGAGGGAACTAGGCTATTATGCTGAGACCAGCAGAACGGCAGAATCTCTCAACCATGACACTGAGCTTCAGCACAGGCCATAAATCACTAGTGCCGCAGTGCTGCCTGTTCTCACACACATTAACTGCTGTTAACCCAGACACACATTCACACACACCTATACACACACGGTGTAATCGTTACTGCATACTCCTGGTTTATACAATTGCAAAATGGAGTAAAACCGCTGCAGTAACCAAAACCTCTTTCACCTACCAAACCCATAGAAATCAGCCTTAAAATGAATTGTAAAGCAAATATCCGACACCTTACATCCAGACTGATTAATACAGCTGCAAAAATATACAAAAAACTGTAACTTTTCTGCTAAGCTAGAAATGGCTTTAAATTATGTCTTTATCAGTGACTGATGAAGCAAATGAACAAAGAAAATTAATGATGTGTTTTAGAGTTTAACAGGATACTTAGTTAATAGTGCCATCTCATAGTTGTTTAACTCCTACATAATGTTGTTGTAGAACGTACTGCTAGTCTGTATGACCCAAAGTTTGGTTACAACATGATTAAACCACTTGGAACCCAAAAACAACCTTTAATTTCCTTTAGCTGTGATGTGTTTTATAAACACCGCTCAGAAATTTAAGTGCTCAAGGTGTGTAGCAACCCTGGTGAAAACTAAGGGTCACTGATACTGAGAGTGAAGATAATTGCATTGAACCAAAAGGGCAATAGGTATAAGAAGATTTTCAAGCCCTTAAACATTGCTAGAGACATAGCTGAGAATGTTTTCTGGAAGTTTCAAACTTATGTTGAAGCTTCAAACCTGCCTGGCTCTGGGAGAAAGGCCCTAGCATCTCATCAGGACATCAAAGGAAAAAAACTATATGTTAGTGCAAGAGAATTTTAGGATGACCTAACAAATGCTGGGACAAATGTCAGATAGTGTCAACTATAAGATCACTTAACAACCAAGAACGTCATGGCCAGACTCTACAAAACACACTATTCTTGACAGATAGTTCTGAAACAGCTCTATGGAGTAACAAATCAAAACTGGAACTGTTTAGCCTTATGGATCAGCAGTTTGTCTGGCTCAGGAAAGATGAGGCTTATGACCTCAAGAAAACTGTGCCCACGGTCAAGCATGGAGGCGAGTCTGTGATTAAGTATGGATGATTTTTAGCTGCAGAAACTGACAGTCTTGATTGTGTGACTGTACCACAGCATTTTGATGAGGAACAATCTGCCTTCTGTGATAAAATTGAATTTTGGTGATAATTGGACTTTCCAGCAAGACAATGATCCTAAGGACACCTCCAAGTCCACCAAAGCTTGGTTAAGAAATCACTTCTGGAAAATCCTGGAGTGGCCCTCTTCCACTCCAGATTTAAATTCCATAGTAAATTTTTGGTGGGATTTAAAGAAAGCGGTTGCAGCATGAAACCCATCAAACCTCAATGAGCTAGAAGTAGTTCCCTTGTAGTAAAACTTTTGCGGGAGACGAATGGGCAAGAATTCCACAAGACTGGTGTCAGAGCTTGTTAACACTTACCGAAATTGCTTATTAGAGGTTTTAAAGGCAAAAGAATGTTCCACTTGCTGCTCCAAGTACCGTAGCTGGGGGTTGAATAACACATGATGCACATGGACAAATGTCAGGAGAACTAGATGTTTTTTTTCTACATTTCAACTCAAATGTCTTAAAAATGCTTGTTTATTTATTAAAAATGTTCTGTTAAATGAGACTTCTTATTACATATTTTCATTCCATTACACAGCACTATAATATCTTTTAACTATACAGTAGGATCTGGTAAATAGGATACAAAAGTATTTCTCTTGATATTATTATAATTGTTTTAGTAAGAATTGATTGTTTAATTAAATACTGTGTAATGTTTTATTATAAAATCGACATGTGTACAGTGTTGTGCTGGGCTGAACTGCTTCTTCCTCTGTTCACACACAGGTGATCCTGCCTGAGCTGGCAGTGCTGAGGATTGCTGTGTATGATGATAATAATAAGCTAATTGGCCAGAGGATTCTGCCATTGGATGGCCTGCAGGCCGGGTATAGACACATCTCCCTGAGAAACGAGGGCAACAAACCCCTCTCTCTACCCACCATCTTCTGCAACATCGTCCTTAAGACCTACGTACCTGATGGATTTGGGGGTGAGTTGCATACACACACACACACACACACACACACAGTACAATTACCTACAATCCTACACTGTACATCATCCCTACACTACAATCCTACACTGCACATCATCCCAACACTACATTGTGCCTACACAGACTAATGTTTGGTTTTAAGATTAGGAAGTGGGCCGTGTGTTTCTAAAGAGCTGAATTAAACCTGGATATGACTCAGTCCACCTACTAATCCACCACGAACACATGCACACACACACACAAACATGATACACACGATACATGCTATGATACTGAAAGGGGGCTATTCACATTTGGCTATTTTTTATATATTAAAAAAGGTTGTGTAATGGTAGAGATTAAAAATGCTGTATTTCTCTTTAAAGCTTTCAATTCCTTTCTGTTATAAAAAATAAAGGGGAATACTGGATCAACAGATCCAGATCTTAAACATTCTAGTTTAGGCCAGAACGTTGATTCTTGATGTATTAGTAAGAGACCGTCACTGATACTCTTACTACATGATACAGACACAGTATTACAGCCAGTCTAGTTCTCTCAGGGTTTTTGTAGTTAATGGTTTGAAGAAACATTCAAGCTTAGCATTGTGTATTGTTACAAAATAGCCAACAGTGACTCTTTCCCATTAACATAGTTGCATTAGGCTGTTTTTGCAGTTCTTAGTGCCAAAATTAGGTTTAGCAAAACATTCTAGGGGCTGTTTTTGCTTAGTGGCTTAGTGGGAAGCACTGTCGCCTCACAGCAAGAAGGTCCTGGGTTTGATCCCCAGGCGGGGCCCCCGTTCCAGGTCCTTTCTGTGCGGAGTTTGCATGTTGTCTCCGTGTCTGCGTGGGATTCCTCCGGGAGCTCCGGTTTCCTCCCATAGTCCAAAAACATGCAGTCAGGTTAATTGGAGACACTGAATTGCCCTGTAAGTGAATGGGTGTGTGTATGTGTGTGTGTGTGCCCTGCGATGAATGAATGAATAAATACATTCTAGTATTTTCATACTCCAATTTATGTTTGTTTCAATTTCAGCACCGGTACTGTTTTGTTTTAATAAGTATATTAATCTGTTTTAAGGTCAGTGTAAATTTTACTGTTAAATCAGTACTACCTCTGTCATTGCATTGAAACCTTGCATCTACACACCGCACTCCAAACACATCTCTGGCCTGCAGCCATGCCCTAGATCTCTCCAGATGATGTGTGCTTGAGTGTATGTGTGTTTCAGTGTGCCAGCTGCCTTTAAACACTTGATAATGCAAAGTAAAAAGCATGGATAAACCATAAACTCCCCAGAAACATGCACATTGAAGTCTTTACTAGTTTAAAAATGTTCATATGTTCAAACTATAAATTTGGGGTGGCATGGTGGCTCAGTGGGTAGCACTGTTGCCTCACAGCAAGAAGGTCCTGGGTTAGATTTCTAGGTGGAGCAGTCTGGGTCCTTTCTGTGTGGAGTTTGCATGTTCTCCCTGTGTCTGTGAGGGTTGCCCGTAGGTGTGAATGTGTGTGTTGTAGGGCAGTTGTAGCTTAGAGGTTAATACATTTTAAGGTTAAGGTACTGGACTAGAATCGAAAGGTTGCTTGTTCACTGCCAGGTTGCCACTGTTGGGCCCTTGATAAAGGCCCTTAACCCTCAATTGCCTAGACAATGTATACTGTCACAGTACTGTAAGTAGCTTTGGATAAAGGCGTCTGCTAAATGTTGAAAATGTAAATGTAATGTAATTGTGTGTGTGTTTGCCCTGAGATGGGCTGACAACCTGTCCAGCGTGTTTTCTACCTTTCAACCCTAAATAGTAAAAAATGGTGGTAAAACAGATAGTAAATGAATACATTAATGAACAATTAATTTGCTGTTTTATAAACAAAAGATTGTAGATCATTGTCTTTTCCCAGTGCCTAGATGTTCTCCTTTTGTTGATTTTTTTAAGCCGACTAATCAGATTTGGCACCAGGTTTGGCTGTCCAGGTTCCTGTTCTCGCCTCTTTGAGAGGTTATAATAACATGCATGAATATGTGCGTTTGATTAGCATGTGCTGAATAGACACATAGTCCTCTCTCGCAGCAGTGTGTTGTGAGAGGCTTGTTGAGAATATGTGTCTGGCCAAGGTTATTGTCTTTCTTTAGCTGCTCCTTTGTGCTGCTTCTCAGTTCATGCTGCTGGCCAGCATGCTTAGCCCTGATTATTAAAAGCATTATTTATTCCATGTGCTGGCCAAGAACAGATGTGGATAATATAATACCATAACAATAATAAAAACAATCCAATTTAATGCAGAATCCTGATTTGATTTCGTCTTTGATCATAAATGAATGCAGTGTTTTGTGTTTATTTCTATTTATTCATTTGTAGGATGCATTCCAAATGATAGACATGCTTAGCAGTTGATCATGCAGCAGATTATTTGAAAACATGAATCTCCAAAATGCGACAAAAATAGAAACAGTGTGGTGAATGAGTCATGAATCAAATGAATCATAATTGCTCGAATCATGAATCAAACAAATCATAATTGTTTGTTAATTAATTCACTTTGGGCAAACAGAAACAGATTATGTACAAAATAATTAGAAAAGTCTATGACAAGTGTGTTTTCACCGGTGATGCCATTTCCATAGAAACAGTTTGGTGAATGAATCATGAATCAAATGAATCATAATTGCGCAAATCATGAGTCAAATAATTGTTAAATAATTCACTTTAGGCTAACAGAAATGGATTAAGTACAAAATAATTAGAAAAGTCTATGACAAGTGTGTTTGCACCGGTATATGCAATTTCCTTAGAAACAGTATGGTGAATGAATCATGAATTAAATGAATCATAATTGCTCGAATCATAAGTCAAATAATCACAATTGCTTGTTAAATAATTCATTTCAGGCAAATAGAAACCAATTAAGTACAAAATAATTAGAAAAGTCTATGACAAGTGTGTTTGCACAGGCGGATGCAATTTCCATAGAAACAGTATGGTGAATGAATTGTGAATCAAATGAATCATAATTGCTCAAATCATGAATCAAGTAATCACAATTGCTTGTTAAAAAATTAATTTTAGGCAAGTAGAAGTACAAAATAATTAGTAAAGTCTATGACAAGTGTGTTTGCACAGGCGGATGCAATTTCCATAGAAACAGTATGGTGAATGAATTGTGAATCAAATGAATCACAATTGCTCAAATCATGAATCAAGTAATCACAATTGCTTGTTAAAAAATTAATTTTAGGCAAATAGAAACCAATTAAGTACAAAATAATTAGTAAAGTCTATGACAAGTGTGTTTGCACAGGTGGAAATTTCCACCTTCACCTGTGCAAACACACTTGTCTTAGACTTTTCTAATTAGTTTTCGCTGGTCAATAGTACTAGTGTTACAGTTTTTACGCTAGATGCTGTACCCCTAAGTGTTTTTTCTGTAAAACTTAATGTAATAAACATAGTACTTTTCACCCTGCCTATTTTTAAATCAGTTTGTTTTCTCTTTTTCTGTATTTCTTTTAGCTATCGTGGATGCACTCTCAGACCCCAAAAAGTTTCTCTCGATAGCAGAGAAGAGGGCCGACCAAATGAGAGCTCTTGGAATTGAGACGGTATGTTTATTTCACAAATTCTTGGCTGTGTCTGTATTTGTGAGTATTCACCGCTTTTCTAAGTAAACCTGCTGTCTTAACATAGAGTGACATTGCGGACGTGCCAAATGAATTGTCCAAGAGTGATAAGAGGGGTAAATCGAATCAGGTGAAGACCAGCGTGACCCCTCAGACCAGTTCAGACATGGGTCAGAGCTATAGCGGCACTCAGAGTAATAACTCTGAAACCAAGAAAGGTAAGACGGATCAGTACAGACAGAAAAAAATCTTAATCATTTAAAACAGGTTTAAAATGTATTTTTTACGTTTGTTACTTACTTAAGCCGCATGTACTCCCAGCAATTAATTTGACCTTTTAATAAAATAAGTTGCTCTATGCATTTCGAACTTTATTACTGATTGGGGGCAGCACTGTGGCCTGGTGGGTAGCACTGTCGGCTCACAGCAAGCAGGTTCTGGGTTCGATTCCCAGGTGGAGCGGTCTGGGTCCTTTCTGTGTGGGGTTTGCATGCTCTCCCCGAGTCTGCGTGGGTTTCCTCCAGGAACTCCGGTTTCCTCCCACAGTCCAAAGACGTGCAAGTGAGGTGAATTGTGTTTGATATTGAACACATTATATTTAATTCACTGATCATAGTCTTTTTAATACCTTATGCTAAAGAAAATAGGCCTGGATATATTGCACTGGATAAACCTGGTCCACATGAGCTTTTGTCCATGGTCATAGCCGGTGGACATTTGTTTACAAATCACACAAAAGTGATTTCCTGGCTGCATCTCAAACCACATGCTATGTGCTACATAGTGTGTAACTATACCATTAATAGTGCACTAATTACACATTCTGTTAAGTTCATTGGAGTATGGTTTGGAATGCAGCCTGTTTAAATCAGTCATTTCTTATTACTAACAGTTTGAAACATTCAAAAGGTTTTGTTAGAGATCCAGATCCAGTCCAGAGAGTGTACTGCTGCCCCTTACATTCCTAGTATTTTATAATAGAAAATAAACATCTTTTTTATGGCTGTTGTTGTTCTTACAGACGCTGCATTGGTGAACCAGGTTACCATTGAGGATTTAAAACAGATGAAGGTAAGTCTTTATTTGTAATGGAAATTGTTAGTTGTATATAATTATTAATAAAATGATATATGTTAATCATTTGTCTTAAATGAAATGTATTATTTAATATTTAATAAGCAACTTATGGATCACTTGCTTTTTTCTAGTCTTATGTCAAACTGATAAAGAAGCAGCAAAAAGAGCTAAACTCATTGAAGAAAAGACATGGAAAGGTTTGTATACTTTAAAAAATTTTCAGGTAAATCTGTTCTTTTTATCTTTAATCTTTTTCATGTCTTAATGACACCTGCTTCTTAATAAGTATAGCCTGTCACCTAATGCTATCAAGATCCATTTTGCTTATCTTTGATCCAGTGTTTAAGAGCAGGCACTCATTAGAATTGCTAAGAGTCTGGTGCTTTCTGAGATGTGCAGATTAAGATTGATGCGACAACTGCGAGGCTAATGCTGCTAACAAGCAACAACTATTTTAGCATGATGCAAACCAAGGAAAGAACTTGGCCATGTAAGTGACAAGATATAGCAAAATGGAAAGTTGCTCTTATCTAGTCCTGCCACACTCTTGTTTGAGGTAATAGTTCTATGTGTTGTGTTTAGATTATGGAAATGAAGCACACGCTGATCATGCTTCCAAGGTTGCCATATTTTTCTTTTGTAAACAAAGAGGCACTTAAGTCAAACGTTTTTGCTCTTAATATCATTGTCCATTTTATAGTATCTTCTCACTACACATGCATAACATACATTCAATTATCCATTCATTTTCTGTTTTATTACTACTTTATCCTGGTCAGGGTTGCAGTGGTTCTGATTAATTGGGCGAAAGGCAGAATACACCTCAAACAGGTCGCCAGTCCAAAACAGGGCAGACACTCACAGACACACACTTTTAGGGTAATTCAGTAGTTGAAACTGTCCAGACTGCATTTCTTTGGACTTGTGGGAGGACACTGGAGCACCCAGAGGAAACCCCAACACCACAGTGCGTCCCACATGCGTAACATGACATTTTATAAGAACTAGTGTGCTTTAATCATTTATGGTAGGGAAAAATGGGGGCATTTTATTTTTGGTCAAATGATCACTTCAAGCACCTTTTGTAAATGAGTATTTCTTTATGTGTTGCCAGGAAATTATAGCTATTGTCAAGGAACTAATATATTAATAAAGCCTTTTAGTCTTCAATAGTTTTCAATGTAAGCGTTTTGAACTGTTTTTAGGAGCACAGCGCCATGCAAAAGTCTCATTGCACCCAGGTGGACAAGATGGTGGCACAGCATGACAAAGATAAATTTACTCTGGAGAAGCTGCTAGATAAAGCAATCAAAAAGAAAGGGTAATTAACTCTGTTCAATTAAACATGCTTTACTGTTTAAGTAATTTTATACACATGAAAACACTATTTGTTTGTTCTGCTTTGTTCCCCTGCAGAGAAAATAACTGTTCTGAGTTAAAGAAGGAGATGGTGGTAAAAGTGGAGACCCTCACATCAGACCATAAAGCAAAGGTATTCTTCCCCAGTGTAAAATCACTGAATGGGTTAGACCCAGAATACATCTCAGAAATGTTTAGAGAATATAAACCCAGTAGATCTCTTAGATCCATGGAGTCCAAACTAAACATGGTGAAGCAGCATTTAGCTGTTGGGCTGCATATAACTGGAACAGACTGCCAGGAGATATTAGATGTTCCTTAAATGTAGAAATCTTTAAATCCAGGTTAAAAAAAAATTTCTTTTTTCTTGTGCCTATGATTGAGCTTGAAATATTTGCTATTACCCTCATTTTACCATATTTCTTTTAGTTTTTCATGCTCTTCTAAATTGTAGGGTATATTTTACTATATTTTCTTTTAGTTTTCATGTTCTTAATTTTTTTTATCTCTCTTGTTTTAATTTCATATTCCCTAAATTGTAGGTTATATTTTACAATATTTTCTTTAAATTTTTCATGTCCTTAATTTTTTATCTCTCTTGTTTGAATTTCATGTTGTCTTAATTGTAACTAAATGTTTGCAAGAAGTCTTTCTGAGGTTCTAGATCTCAGGAATGTTTTAATGCTTTTAATTAATTTTTTCCTTATGTAAAGCACTTTGAAGTGCCACTGTGTATGAAAGGTGCTATACAAATAAACTTGCCTTGCCTTGCCTTGCCCAGATCTATCTGAACAATTGTACCTGTCAGATTCTCACATAGAATCATAGCAAGCATGAAAAGCCACACTATGAATGCTGCAAATAGACCATTACTAGTGTAGGTGTCTCATCCAGACAGCAGAGATCATAACTGCACAGTGGTAGTGAGACCCATTCGATCCCCCCGTGGATGGCCAGTGGTGCCTGTGTGAGTGCACGGTTTGGTCGAAAAGACTATCTGGTGTTTAAACTCAGGAGTTCAAGATCTCTAAACAATGTTTTTGTGTGTATTTTATATTTATGGTAAAGTAAATATCGCACAGTCTGGTTTTTAAATTCAATATGAAAAAATGCTCTCAAGTTCAAACTGTGAATCATGAATAACAGTGACACATTTTTTGGGAAGCTCCCACTCAGCACACCCTGGATGTAAGTGTAAAAACACTGCTAGTGCAAAGTAGGTCTACAGTCTGCATATAAATGTGGGTGATTAAAGTATGAACTTATTGCTGTCCGTGCACTGATCCCACATAGATAAATAAAGAGTTAGCATCATGAGTGTAAGGTAAGTTATGTAACAGGCTATTATCCTGCAGGTGAAGGATATTGTTGCCCAGCACACAAAAGAATGGTCTGAGATGATCCACTCCCACAGCACAGAGGAGCAGGAGATGAAGGATGCACATGTAACACAGCAGTGTGATCATCTGAAGAAACTGCTGTCCACTGTGCAGGAGCAGCAGACTCAGCAGCTCAAACTCATCCATGAAAGGTAAGTGTGTGAGATAGTGGGGGTGCCAGTATTTTTTTCTTTCTTTTAGCAGTACTTTTTAACCAACCTGCTAAGCATGCCCCTGCCAAGTGGCATTGTTGCTTACTGTCGGCCAAGTCACCAGGTTTGCATTAATAAGCGCTTAACTTGCCATGTAAGACACACACACATTACACAGACGTAATTGGCTATGTCTTGGTGGGGATGGTCGAAGCCCCAAGATGGGTTGCCACCCTGTCAGGGTATACCTGATTTGTGCTTGTGTGTCCAGGAAAGCTGGACCTACTGCGACCCTGACCAGAATAAAGTGTTGACTGTAGTGATATGGTGATATGAATATTTCCAAGGGCTTTAAAAAAATCTGTTTTATCTTCATCTTGCCTCATGTGGTCTTTGAATGTCAACATTTTGTCTTGAATAAAAAAAATTAAAACAACAAAAAATAAGAGTTTTTGTTGCAGCAAACAAAAAAAAAACCTAAGTTGATGGTCAGGCATGTTAGGATAAAAAATTACATGTATTGTGAACAATAGAGAGTTAAGAGTTGTTGGGGGGGCGGGGGACTCAACAATAGCAATTTGTTGATAGTGAGGCTTAAACCAATAACCTTCTGATCACCAGTCCAGTATCGTGACCACTGAGCAATACAACTTACTTCTTTTTACTTTTACAGAATGCCTGCAGAGAACCAGATTTAACTGACATTTATATGAATCCCTGGCTCATAGGTCATTATGTCCGTGTGCTGTAGGCATATCTTCTTACAGTGCCAGCAAAGCTACATGTCTGGCATTTGTTTGAGCATAATAAGTCATATAATAGTATTCTTATCATTAATAATCTAATTAGGATTCTCAGTCTGTAAAGTTGATCTAAGATGACTTGAGAAATGATGCCCCCTAAGCAAACTCATTGTTTTTTTAATAAACAGTAAAATACTGTGTGTCCTTTTTAAAGATTGAGTATTTTACTGATTAATGTACACAGACAGAGCAAAGAGATGAAGGCTAACCAGGCCAAGACATCCATGGAGAACAGCAAAGCTATCAGCCAAGACAAGAGCATTAAAAACAAGGCTGAGAGAGAGAGGTATGGACACATGTTTCTAAACTCAGCATTAGAATGGAATCACATCCCATACTTTAACTCACCAACTGTCATGTAATACCTGTCTTATTCATTTTACAGGAGGGTGCGGGAGCTGAACAGCAGCAACACAAAAAAGTTTCTTGAGGAGCGAAAAAGGGTTGGTTGTCTCTTAGTGTCTTAATGTTTTAGAAAAATTTATGCATTTGTATATTATCTATGACTTATATGCTTATAGATCTGCATGACACCCATATAAAATAAACTAACCTGTAAAAACACTCAAGAGTTTTTACTTCATGTTTTTTTAATGTTTTAGCATATTACATTTAAATGTACCCTTTAAAAATTGACAGATCATATTTCGCATTTATTTAAAAATCATGAAGTCAGCATTTATGACATCTGTTGAAATAGGCCTAGGTAGTTGTCATTACCTTAGTATAGTTTTGAGACATACTGGAAGAAATGTAATAGAATGCCAATAAGAAATATAAAACATAGATTTACACAGACATATAATTTAATATAACATTTATATATATATTTAACTGTACTACCCTTCAACTGCACTGTATTGTAAAATAAAACGTCTCTGTGACTTTACAGTTGGCTATGAAACAGTCAAAAGAAATGGAGCAGTTGCAGAAATCCCAGCGTGAGCAGCTAGAGAAACTGGAGAAATTTAATGAGCAGGTATGTCTTTAATAAAGGTTTTTTTCAGATTTGTATGGTTAGGACCATATAAATCGAAGGCTTTGAAACACATTCATTGTTTTATTTCTTTGATCTCTTTTTTCCATGAATCACATTTTGTATTCTGAGCTCATCCATTTACATATGATTTACTTTTTTGCACAGCTTTTGAAATCACATCATGCAAACTCTCAGAGTCAAGGTAGGCTCACTCATTTCTCCATTCTGCTATAAAACTTGTGCCTTTTCTTCTGGGTGTTTTTGTTTATTTTTTTATTTTTTTTTTAGTACAGTATAGGTTATCAAGTATGGAAAGCACAAACCCTGGACCCCTGAGCAGTAATAAAGTCTGATTAATGTTAAATATGGTACCGTATCCATAATTTTGTGGACAACCAGTCTTGGTTCAGCAGTTACTGTATGTGATTACATAACAATCAACAAATATGTAGCAATTTTAAAGGACCATGTTTACTCAATTGTGTCAATTACTTTTTGCCCATATCCCAGGAGAACGCCTCAATACATGTTCCATATATGCTCAGACTTGATACAGTGAGTTTACTTTTAGGGGTTTAGATACTGACCAAAGGCAGGCTTGGGAGCATTGTTTGTTTGATTGTTTATCAGGATTTTAACGTCATGTTTTACACTTTGGCCACATTCATGACAGGAACGGTACACAAGGTTCATATCAGTTTACAAGGTTATATCGAACACAGTCATGGACAATTTAGCATCTCCAATTCACCTCACTTGCATGTCTTTGGACTGTGGGAGAAAACCAGAGCATCTGGAGTAAACCCACGCAGACATGGGGAGAACATGCAAACTCCACACAGAAAGGACCCGGACCGCCCCATCTGGGGATCGAACCCAGGACCTTCTTGCTGTGTGGCGACAGTGCTTCCCACTTCGCCACCGTGCCGCCCGCTTGGGAGCATGGAATGTTTCATTTAAAATGTAGTGTTCACTAAGCTGCTAACTCTATTAACAGATTCTTCTATAAAAAAAGAATTCCATAGATTTAGTTTTGCATATTTCAAAACAGATGAGACAGGAGCAGTAAAAAACTTTTTAGGAATGCAAAAAACACAAGTTTTGGAACTATTTACAGGTAAATAGACAACAGACAATTCTCACATAATTTGTTACAAAAGGGGTATCAATGAAAGGCTCAGTTGTTTACAAGCAGCATTAGGTCAAAAAAAAAAAAACTGTTTAAACAAATAGTCCAGCAGTTTGTGAGCAATGTTTCTCAATGCATGATTGCATGGCATATGGGGATTTTACCACTTACAATCCATAACATTATTAAAAGCTTCAGAGAATCTGGTGAAATCTAAAAACGTCTGTGACTTTTAATCCCTCAGACAGCACTACGGTAAAAATTGACATACTTCTATAATGAATAAAACCACACTTATGACTTATGAATCCCTTGGAAGACCCTTGTCCGAAAACATACTTTGTTGCTGCATCTATAAATGTAAGTTAGGACTCTTCTACATAAAGCAGAAGCCATTTATCATTAACATATAGAAATGGCGACAACTTCTATGGTCTCAGGCTCATCTGAAATGAATCACTGCAACAAAATATATGCAGTCTACTAATGAATGTACTGAAATAGTGAACATCATGTGCTCAAGGCCAAAGAGGAACAGGACCATCTTGATCATTAACAAGAGAAAGCTTAAAACCCAGCATTTGTCATGATATGTGGGTGTATTATTGGCATGGGTGACTTGCACATTAGTGAAGGCACCATTAATGCTGATGGGTGCGTATTCGTTTTGAAACAACTTTTTTTAAAGAGACCACCATGCTTCTCAAAACGGTGTTAATTTAATTTCTGCATGTGTTGCAACACTGAGGCACCATAGTAAGAAAGGACAGGTGCAGTCCAGACTGGTTTCCAACTGAAAAACATTTGGCTTATGAAGCACAATATATGACAAGTGAGACCTCAGACCCTCTAGCAGCTAAAATGTTATATTAAGCAAGAATGGAAAGGAAATTAATAATATATATATATACCAATCAGGCATAACATTAAAACCACCTCGTTTCTACACTCACTGTCCATTTTATCAGCTCCACTTACCATATAGAAGCACTTTGTAGTTCTACAATTAGTGACTGTACTCCATCTGTTTCTCTACATACCTTTTTAGCTTGCTTTCACCCTGTTCTTTAATGGTCAGGACCACCACAGAGCAGGTATTATTTGGGTGGTGGGTCATTCTCAGCACTGCAGTGACACTGACATGGTGGTGGTGTGTTAGTGTGTGTTGTGCTGGTATGAGTGGATAAGACACAGCAGCACTGCTGGAGTTTTTAACAGCTCACTGTCACTACTGGACTGAGAATAGTCCACCAACCAAAAATATCCAGCCAACAGCGCCCCGTGGGCAGCATCCTGTGACCACTGATACAGGTCTTGAAGATGACCTCAAACAGCAGCAATAGATGAGTGATTGTCTCTGACTTTAAATCTACAAGGTGGACCAACTAGGTAGGAGTGTCTAATAGAGTGGACAGTGAGTGGAGTATTTAAAAACTGTGTCTGATCCACTCATACCAGCACAACACACACTAACACACCACCACCATGTCAGTGTCACTGCAGTGCTGAGAATGACCCACCACCCAAATAATACCTGCTCTGTAGTGGTCCTGTGGGGGTCCTGACCATTGAAGAACAGGGTGAAAGTAGGCTAAAAAGGTATGTAGAGAAACAGATGGACTACAGTCAGTAATTGTAGAACTACAAAGTGCTTCTATATGGTAAGTGGAGCTGATAAAATGGACAGTGAGTGTAGAAACCTGTAGGTGGTTTTAATGTTATGGCTGATCGGTGTATTTATAAACCAGTGACATATATTATATGTATTTATTTATTAGAGACGGTTTATCCAAACAACTATTTATTTACTATTTTATTTACAACTATTTTGAAATTGGGTGTGCATTTATTCATTATTACCAGTATCATTATATGTTGTGTTGATGACCGTTTTAAAAAGAATGACCTTATAGTGCTTGTTTCTACATGATTACATCTAGGTTTCTTAAGGGTCAGGTGTTTGAAAACCCTTTGTTTAAGGGTTGAAGATATGTGCCCTTGTGATCTTTCCAGGCCAAGGACATGCAGAAGATGGTGAAGCTGGAGGCGGAGATGGACCGCAGACCAGCAACAGTGGTTTAACCACGCCGTCCGTCAACTGAGAAGCCAAGAAAGAGACTCTCTCCTCTACAACTCCACTTCTACAACTCCCCGGCACTATACAACCTCTGCTGACTCTCCTCTCTGTGGACCCTATGGAACCAAAAATATTGCCCCACCCCACTAAAGTGTCCCTTAGCTGTTCCTTCTACCCAGCTCTTTCTTTCCTTTCTTACCTGAACACTCTCTAATATCGACCTCTGTCTGTAGTCCGTCCTTACTACCGAGGTGCTCTTTCTGCCGGCTTTAACAGCACTATGTGTACCTCTGGAAAGGCAAGACCCTGGTGAGGTGGACACACTCACTGCAAAAGTGTGTAAACGGTACCAACCAGATTCCACAGTGGCCATCACATCTCTCATGATGACCCCAAACGGACAGAACTCAGAGTTGTTCTTTGTAAACCTTTGGTCGCAGTGGTACTAGTTTATAGTAGCAGCACCAGGCAAATAAAGGCTACGCAATGATTTTTCTTTTTGTCAGCACAAATTTTGTGAACGATAGGCTACACAAGAGCTGAGTTAAATATCCTGAGCACTTTATTTGTTGTAGGCCGTCAAAGATTTTGTAGCAGCACTCAGTTTCACCTATGCTAAGAATGTAAAGTCGATCGTTCGTACACTGTATTGAGGAAGAAACTTTTTAGGAGTGAATGAAACCAAACATAGTAGACATCTTACACTGCTGTTCTTTTACTTTTTTGTTGGTATTTTTTAAGACTTAGGAAATATTAATAAACAGCTTTACAAAATTATTTTTATTTATTCATTTTAATAATTGTTTAGCCAGATTTTATCTGAAGTACCACTAAATTGTTTGTGTTTGCAGATACATTTTGACACTGTATTGTTCCTGCTGTTACATTGTTGCTTTGTTCACGTTTCCATGTTCTGATTGTTACGGTGTTGACCTTCCATGGACCCTAAGCAAAAACCCATAGACTTCAACTAGTGGGGTGGTAGGACTTTCATCCATCATTTGGTAGGACCTTTATTTTTTGCATATTGCACTTATTTAATAGTTTATTTTGAAGTAATGGGTGTAACGATACATATAGTACTATGATACACCATAATCAAACCTAGATAAAAGTGCCCTTTGATCATAATGCTAAAAACATGGAAAGCATCTCATATTTTAGACCTTAAATTAATAAAAATAAATAACAAGTAATAATAAGTAATTGTTGTTCTTGTATTTGAGAAACCCTGTCGTATCTCAATCCTTAACGAGTGTCTCAGTACTTTTACACTGTTCCTTTGACACAGACACCCCAGCTTATCAAAGTGGTTAGGTTATAGGGCACCATTTAAGACAAGGCCTTTGTGTCTGGGGCATGCACTGCAGGGTGAATACTGATATAGCTATAAAGTAATGTTGGTTCACTGTTAATTGGTTTACTAACTAAGTGTAAGTCCTATAAAATATGTCAAAATAATTAGCACCAGGTATTTATATCAGCTCAGTCACTTGATTAGTGCTGTAAAAATTATTTAACTTTGCATCTTGCACTGTCTGTGCTAATTACACAGCTCTGCCACTGCATTTCATCCAGTCTTGTGTGCACATACACACTAGGAAAAAGTGATATCATGGTTAAAGCTGTAGTACGCATAGTATTTGCTAAATATATTTGATCATGGGTGCTTGGGTGGCACAGAGGTCTATTCTACCAGTCCACCACCACTGAGGGGTGAGGGGGTGGCTGAGACCCTGAGATGGACAGTGTTTCCATGTGAACCTGGACCAATTCAGACCATGAAAAAAGTGGTTGATGAAACTGGTGTTAAACAGTAAGGCCCGACTTACAAATAATGTTCCAATTTATCCAAAAGGTGTTCAGCGCTGTTGGGGTTGGGGCTTCGTCCAGGCCACTAAAGTTTCTCCTTACCAAACTCTCTAAATTGTTGATACAAAGTTGGAGGCAATTAATTGATGTCATTATTTTGTGCATGGAAGCAATGGATGTTTGCCTCCACAGCTTGTAGATGGTCATAGAGTATGTATCATTACACCCATAGGAAACGATCACTGATATTAGATGAGTGCAATAAAGTTTAATAGGATTTAAGAAAAGGATGCAAGCTTGAGCTTTTAGCCTGTGGCTAACCTGTTCATTAACTGGGACACCATAGAGGCCAAAAGCAAGTCTCATGTTTATGAATGTAAAAAAAAGGAAGCTGGGTTGACGTACAGTCATGTGAACCACACTTCTGATTTCTAACTCTTGCCTGAGCTGCACTGTAGTTTGGAAGTTTAACTCTGTACCTGTTGTGGGAAAAGGCAGCTCTGTCCATGGGTAATTATCTGTCATCAGGGTAAACTGATAAGCCACAGCAGTGAAATCTGATACCACTTGGTTTTGCTTGTAATAAACAGTGTTTTTGCTGTACTAGATAATAATGGGTGAGTATATTGTCTATATACTGGAATGTATAAATGTAGTTTATTTAACCAAATGGTTTAACAGTATGTTTATTACACAAGGGCTTTGGAATAGCGTGTATATGTGTGTTGTCGGAAAGCCACCTATCAATCACTAAGTTATTGTCTTTCCTTTTTTCCGATCTTTGACATGACGACTGGTACATGTATTGTGCTTTCACCACATATCTATTACCGAATAATAAGCAAAGTGCTTTTAACTTCAATCCATCGCTTACAAATGTGCCACTTGATGTTTGGTAGGATGTTTAAATTATTTTACAAATGGACATGCCAAAATAGGGGGTTATTTATATACAGGTTATATATATATTCAAATTACATATAGTGTGTCTAGAGGTTTAAGATTATATTTCATTAGTTAGAGGCTTTTTGCACTAGTTGAATGTTACAGCAACTTTCATGTAGAATTTTTTGCTATATAGTTTGCAACAACAGAGCGGATTATTTTTCCAGAACAATGTTGCTTCGAATTTCATCCTGTTTGTATTGTTTTTGGTTTCTAAGGTTTCAGCAGCTAGTCAATGGACCATTCTGTCAGTGTTTTTGTATTTATATTGTATTTGTCAAACTACTTCTAGCAATGAAAATACTTCAAAAATACAGTTGTTTCCTGCTACTTTAATACTGTTTTATAGTATGTGTTCCAATAAACTATACAGGTGTTAAATCAAACCTGACTCCCTATTGACTTCTCATAAACCTTTCATAAAGTATCTTTTTTCTAGTCAGCTTGCAATTCCTAATTCTAAATCTGCTGCCATTCGCACTACTCTCAACCTGATCAAGGAGAAAGCTCGCCACATACACCCTCCAACATGTGTCCATTCTGCACCTGCCAGTGTTGGATTTCCACAGAACTGTATTATAATACATATGTATACATATGGAGAACAATTCTATTCTTTATGTGCTCCCCCCCACCCCCAACACTCATAAAGACACCCAAACCAGTTCCGGAAATCACATATTGCTTCAGCTCAGAAGGAGACTCTGTCCGATCATTCCTTAAACTCAGACATCTGACCAGGTCAGTAGCTCTGCTGAGATTCATACTTAAGTACTGCTATAGAGCACTACACCACCTGAGCGTCCAGCACTTTTTTCCTTTCCTAGATATGGAATTAACTTAATTTGAGCACATTGTTACAATGGTTTACTTTTGTTTTTTTATTACATTTTCATTAAATTGAACATGTTTAATATTGGTTAATTAAACACGTATAATAGTAAAAATACAAAGTTTAGAATACAAAGTTTTATGTACACATTTGAATGAACTTACTTTAATGCAACACTTTGTAATTCATGGATACATGGATGGTGGCCTGCGATGGATTGGCACATGGTTTCCAGGTGGTGCTGGACCAGCTGTTACCCTGACGAGGTTAGTAAAAATATATAAATAAATGAACAATGGTGAGTAGAGTGGGTACAGAAACATGGATCCCTGTTTGATCCTCTTTCCTTCCTGTCACTGCAGTTTTGCAGGTTCTCCCTGTGTCTGTGTGGGTTTCTTCTGGCTTTCTTCCACCTCTGGAAAACACTTAAAAGTTGGCCTGCCTACTTTAAATTGCTTCTAGATGTGAGAAAGTGAGCGGTGTGTGTTTTCCTGCCTTGCACCCAGTGTTTTCTTGTTTAGCCGAACACACCGCGACCCTGAATGGAGCGGTTAGTGAAAATTATTAAAAGGATTAATAGTTTATTCTGCACGTGTTAAATGCGTTAAATCTCCATCTGTTTTTATCTTTCCTGCGCTTCCAATGTTTTGCAGTTCAAAAGCACAATCAGGGCGCCAAATGTATTCCGCTTTTCTCTGAAGTGTCTGTGATTATGACCTCATTAATGCTGAGTTACAGACTACAAAGACCGGGATGATACCGGGTCGCCTGGCAACCCACAAGGCGCAGGTATAAAGCGCGCGCAGAAAGCTCGAGATCTGCAGGTGAGTTGAACTTTCCATTGCACAAACCTAAAAAGGTTTCATCCGCACCACCAACATGCTGAAGCTTCCAGAGAAATCTGACTCCAAAACAGACACCAAGATCCTCCTGGATGCCATTTCCAAGGACAAGGCGCACCTGGCCAGGTTCATCCTGGACGCGCTGGATGGAAAGATCGTGGATGCAAAGAGCGAAGGAGATCACACCCCGCTCATCTCATCTGTGTTTCTGCAGGATTCCTGTGCCAGGGCGAAGTTTATGAACCTACTGCTTCAGAGGGGTGCAAATGTGAACCAGCAGGATGAATGCGGGCGCACTGCACTCAGTCACGCCTGTGAGAAAGGGTACCTGGATGCTGTGAAGACCCTGGTAAAGAATAATGCAGATCCAGAAATAATGGATGCATGGGGAAACACTGCTCTCATGTACGCCGCTGCTGCAGGACATTCACTAGTTGTGGAGTTCCTGGTGCGGGCTTTCAAACGGCTCGGGCTGCAAATTGACCGGCAGAATAAAGTTGGGAACTCCGCAATGCATGTGGCGAAGTATTTAGGACACACTGAGTGTTTATCTGCATTAATGTGCAGCTCAAAAAAAGCCTATGATTGGGATGCCTTAGTGGAGAGATTTGATGTTTTGCGCGCAGATGATGATGTGCAAGCACTGGAAGAGAAAAGGGTCACAAGTTCAAGTGCGCAAAACGTTAGCCGCAAAAAATGTTCTAGTCTGTGGAGCAGGATGATGTCCATGGATTCTATTGATGAGCTGCAGAGGGAGGGTGAATTTGACAAGGAGAGGTGGCCAACATCTTCACAAGGCTATGTCCTGACACCGAAGTTGCCGCACAGATGCCGCGTAACGCAAACTTTAAAGCAAGTTGCAGAAAATTGCATACACAGCCACCTTTCGCCTCTATCCAGACCTGTAGAACCGCCCAACACGGTTTTATCCTCACCAAGTCCATCCAAAAACCTCGCTGATTTACCAGGTCCGCTCAGCATCTTATTAACTCCTATTCGCACAGCCAACGGAAACGAGGGCGCAGATTCGCCTTGTCTATACAGCGCAAGACTTGATGACAATTACTACCGCAAGCGGTGCAGTTTGCCCACAAGCGCCCTCAGCTCAGCACCACCAGAGCGATCAGCAATATCAGTGCGCAAGAGCAAACCGGCACCAAGAAATAACGAGGATTCCCCCCCTACTGCATTTTCTGCACTGAGCAACAGGTTACTGCGCCGCTTCACTTTACCCGAGTTAAAAAAGTCCGCAAAAGAGGTGCGCGATGGCAGCAGGGCGCGTGATGAAGACGGTGCAAGTGCTACAGCAGGCATGCCAAGGTCCGAAACTTTTCCTCTCAGCACCAACCACCCGCAAGTCGGCAGCAAACCGAGCATAGACAGTATCAGCGCTGTGAAGTGCGAGTTCGACTTTCAGCTCCAGACCTCTAAAGCGCACCTCTGAGCGCACGTGATGCGCAGAAGGACCAATGATGTAATAAAGCTGAGCATTAACAGTGTGGTTAAACTAGCGCACAATACGCACGAGTGGTGGTGAAGAGGGTCCAACCAATGATTTTGGACGGACAAAAAGTCCCAACTGAGCAAATGTTCAGTAGAATAAAACTAATCTGGATGCGTGAGTGTGTTACAATAGGGTTTATTAATTAACCATTAAATAATAACTCTGAAAGAAAACTATCAGCGTATGATGAGATACTGTTGAAAGTGGTATTAATGTGCCAACTTCTTATTTATGGCACACCTCTTTATATAATTCAACTCAGCATAACCATACTATTCGTATGAGCACAGAGAAGTCACCAGATATAGTCATCTTTGGGCAACCATCTCAGGGTAACCATGACCTAATTGCCCTATGTAAACATGTGGATGTAAACTTCAGCTGTCCTTAAAGTCGGGTTCAATCGTTTTTATTTAAAATGTGTAGCTTATTTGTCCTTTGAACAAAAGTTGTAAAATATATTGTTTTAAAATGTTTATTTTATTCAAATTAGCAATTATTTATCAAATGCTTTTCTAGCTACATGTCTTTTTATTATAATGATTGTGCCAAACAAACAGCTGTCATAGATGCACAAAAATTAATTTCATTTCATCAAGATTACTCACGTGTTTCACTTTACAACCCATGTAAGGTATAAGGTTCATAAACGGACCATAAGGGTGTATTTCAACATTTACAAAAACAACATTTATTGTATTTGCTGTGGGCAATTCTGTAAAGCATTACTGTGTAAAGAACCCACAGTCAGTAACTAACCAGTAAGTGCATTTAGAATTCTTGGAGATGGAGTAAAATGTGTTTGTTTTTCTTCTCAGTAAGGGCTACAGGGGCACTGTTCTTGATTTTGATTTACCCTGCAGATGGACAGTGTAAAGATTGAAGTGTTACTTCAGGAATTACTGTTGTACTGTAAGCTTTGTAAAACAAAAATGTACCCAGTCACTATACTTTTCTTCGTTCTTTACGATGAAATACGTCTATAGAGCAGCTAAATGATGATCCGAGACCTGCTGCAATCCCAAACTTGTGTTAAAGGCGTTTGTGCATTTGTGAATCTTAATCTATTTACGTGTGAAGTGAACAGGAAATAAATAAACTGAAATCAGGAATGAGCTTTGCGTCTGCAATTCTTCTTTGCGCATGTTGGTCTGGTTTGAGTCTCAGTCCCTTCGCTTGGGTGTGTGTGAGCAGATTGCGCTTTATTTTTTGGTCTGCACTGAAACGTGAAATTACACATTCAATACCCTCTCAGCTTGATCCCATGTGGAGTAAGCAGCAATGCCACTGGGATAGTGTTTGAGTGTGTGTGTGTGTGTGTGTGTGTGTGTGTGTGTGTGTGTGTGTGTGTGTGTGTGTGTGTGTGTGTGTGCGTGCGGATGCGAGCAGCTTTGTCCTCGCACACCTCAGATCATTCACACACACACACACACACACACACACACACACACACACACACTGCATCTATTGTCATGTGACTACATCCCTAAAATCTAAATGAAAGGAGATACAACGAATGATCCTTAGTTCATTTTCTGAATCCTCTGTAACTTGGGCAGGGTGGTGGGTGTAATACTGGGGGCAAGACAGGGACACACCATGGACAGGGCACCATCCTGTCGCAGAGAAAAACATTCAACCGTACACCTAAAAACAGTAAAGAGGGGTTAACACAGATTCTGTATGTTTTGGGAGATGAGGGAAACACATCTTTACATAAAAAAATAATAATAATACAAAATCTGGGTTGACCCCTCTTTACTGTTTTAGTGTACTGGTGAGTGTTTTTCCTTGCGACAGGATGGTGCCCTGTCCATGGTGTATCGCTGTCTTGCCCCCAGTATTACACCCACCGCAGCCCTGATCAAGTTCTCTATAAAGAGATACTGTAGTTGCTCACGCGCACGCACGCACACACACACGCTCGTGCTCGCACGCGCGCAGGACACAGCTGCAGTGTTGTAAGAACTGTAGTGATGGAAGGGGAGGGGAGGGGAGAAGAGGGGGGGGTGTAGTGATTCCCTTCAGCCCCTCTGCTGAAAACCCACTTATGGAAATAACAGCATTGCGGGACCAGTGTTGCGTTTAAGCCGGCCAAATTCACTCCCAGCACTGCTCAAACCTCTGCTGTCGTTTAGGGGTGTACAGTCAGAGCTTTTACCCCGTTTTACCATCGTTTGAACTCACTGAGCGCACCTCTGGTTAAAAAAAGCCAGTTAGTGCGCACAGTGACCGGATGCTGCCTCATCAGGACTCCGAAAACAGCCGGATTTTTCTGCACCCGCGATGATCTGAGCGTGAGTCCAAAAAGTCGATCAGAGTGGCCGCGGTGCTTCATTCCCCCCTCAAACCTCCAGTGTGTAGTTTTTGTCGTTCCCCCCCGGAGCGCACTCGGATCAGGATGGAGTGGATGAGGTTCAGGACCGCGGACAGCGCAGGACTTTTCCTCTTTCTTCTCTGTGAGTAGCGCTTCATCAGCGGCTGCGTCCCAATCCGCATTCTAAACTTCTCCCTAGTATTTCCGAGTTGTAATTAATCACGAATGTAGCTTTCGACACTTTTACGCTGCATTAACCCTTTAAACGTTGAGTAAAAAATAACCACCTTCAACCTCCTTGATTGCTTTAATTAATTAAAGCTTCTTTGGTGCTTTAAATTGTATTTGGTTTTAAAATACTCTTGTTTCGAAGAGGATCTGAATATGACTTTTAGGTCCTTCCTACAGTGAGACACACCATAGATTTATAAGGGTAATAGACTGTTCCTTTTTCCTAGAGGAGATAGCTAACTACAATACTCACTGCACTGTGAATCATAAAGTCCTTACACATATGCCATTATTCCTAATTTGTCCCTTAAACTATTCCTATCCACTTAATTTAAATACAAAACCCCTTATTTAAATCAGAGCCCTTAAAATGCCTGTCCATTCCATAAGCCTTTAATAATAATAAGTTCAATCAACCCGTATAGTGTATAATATTTATAAGACACATGCATGAGGGTGTTTTTAGGTTTTCATCAACATCAAAATACTGTGTCATTTCTCAAAGTTAATGTGCAAAAAATGTGGTCCTATGTCTTGGAGATCCTGATCTATGCACTTATTATTCCTTATTCTTTTCAGCTTTCAAAATTAAGGGGTTTGGGTTGACTGTTTAATCATAATCTGTGCATTGATGGTGTATCTGGTGTGGTGTTTCCATTGGTGACTCTACCAAGAATTCTGTGCTGGACTGGATACATAATGTGGCACCGCCACCACTTTATTGTTAGGGATCCAAGTTGGCGTAACAAAATAAAACGAGAAAGTTTCTTATATAAATTTGCTTAATGTGTTTAGTATTGAATTGTTTTTGAAATAAAAAATGGATTTCTTTATTCACTCATGTATTTATCCACCCATCTGTCCATCTATCTATTTATAAATGCAGATCTTGGAAAAAAAATGCTTATGTTTATCAACTTATGAAAATGAAAAGAGATATATGTATATATCAGTCATTCATCCATTACACTTGAATACATACAGAGATACTTGGTTAACTAGCTATTTTTTGCCCTGCAAATGAAAGTATATCCATCCATCCATCCATCCATCCATTTTTTCATCATTTCAGTCATATTAATCCATCCATCTCATCCATCTTTTGATCAATCTATAGACATAATTGCCTTATTTTACATTCATCCATCCATTTATCCATACATCATTTGGTTCTTCAATCCAATCATTTATCAATCCATCTATTAATCTACTCACCAGTCTATCCATTTATCAATCCACTGATCTAGTTATTCACTCACCTGTATGTCCAACCATTCATCTACCCACATCCAATCACTCATTTATTTATCCTTTTACCTGTGATTATTAATTACTTTAATCATCCATCCATCTATCTATCCATCTATTCAACCATCTATTCATCCATCAATCTTTTATCCATCCATCCATCCATCCATCCAATAATCAACTGCCCCATCCATTTATCTATCTGTCTATCCATCCATCCATTGATACATACATACAAAGAGTAATTTGTTTTTTACATGTATCCATCCATTTATTTACCAAACCATTTATTTATCAATCATCTATCCAACTATCCCCACCCATCCACCCATCCACCCACCCATCCATCCATCCATCCATCCATCCATCCATCTATCCTTTGTCAAACTATTTGTCTATCAATCACTGCATTAATTCATCCATCTATCAATTCTTCCATCAATCTATCCATTTATTCGTGCATCCATCCATACTTAAATACTATGTTATTGTATAGCATCTCTAGAGTTTCAATTGCTTACTTGCAGGTGCGCTAGCCTTTCTGGTGGTTGCAGAACAAGAAGTGGAGAATTTGTCGGGTCTGTCCCCAAACCCCAACAGAGACATTTTTGTAGTGCGTGACAATGGAACTACGTGCTTAATGGCAGAGTTTGCAGTGAAAATTGTAGTTCCTTATGATGTACTGGCACTTAATGGTATAGATGTAAGTTTTCTTCTAAATTTTTTTAATTTTCAAAGTTGTATTTTGTATTTATGTATATGAAATAGGTAACTGAATGTATAATTCTGTATACATTCATGTAATTTACAGCTAATCACAGAACAGGCATCTTTTACACTCCCACGCGGAGCCCAGATAGCAGGTACATGTGGCACAACAGAGGCTGAGCTGCAAGTTTCCTGGAAAAATAATGCCCATACACTCCGTCTGTTCTTCACCAAGGTGTGCCAGTGTCTTTTTCCAAATTTGTTCCCTATCAAACCTGTCTGTCCCTAACTTATCTTCTATCAAACCTGTCTTTTTTACTAAACCTGCCTTCTACTAAACTTCTCATTCTGTAAGCATATCACTGATCAAATTGTTCCCTGTCAAACCTGGACCAATTTAAAAAGAATGTGTGTCTGTGTGAAAGAGGGAAAGAGAGAGAGAAAAAAAGAGATAGAGCCAGAATTAGAGACATAGAAAGTGAGAAAGAGAGCAAGAGTAAGAGATAGACAGAGAGAGAGAGAGAGAGAGAGAGAGAGACTGTACATGTAAAAAAAATCTTTGTGGTGGGAAATAAATACCTCAGTAATTTTTTTAATAATAGTCTGCACAAAACAAGCAATTGTATAGGATGTATTTTAGATACTGTGTGTATATATCATTCATACATGTTTTTTTCAGTCGAATTGTATTCTTTTATTATTACATTTATTATTGTTGTTTACTTACTCGTGTGTGTGTGTGTGTGTGTGTGTGTGTGTGTGTGTGTGTGTGTGTGTGTGGGTGTGTGTGTGTGTGTAGGAGAAACACAAGGTGAAGAAAAATGGAAAGACCAGTGAGAATGAGATTTGGAAGATCAGTAAAGTTCAGCTGGTGTATGATACATCAGAAACTTCTCACTTCATCAACGCCTATAACCGTGCGTACATCACATCTACTAATCTATCATCTGCATGCTGGATTTACTACCAATCCCTACTGATTCCTTTTACTATCATAGCTGATTGTTTAATATGAATTAATAATATTGAACTATACACTATAAAGACTTTATTTATTGTAAATGGTCGTATATCAAAAGCAAATTAAATGTATTCTGTCGTTTTACTCATTATCATTATAATTATTATGTATTATTATTATTATGTGTTAAAATCGTTCTGGTTTTACCTGTTTCTCTGATCCATGAGGATCTTTGTTCGTAATGCGACATGATTCAGCCACTTATCTCTCCTTCTGCACTGCGCTGGTTTAAAAAAGCTTAGTATAGAACAAATCCACTATGGTCAACTGAGTTTCATAGTAAATTCTTTCTAGTGTTGCAGTGTTACTACATATAAATATATTTAACATTTAAATTTTGTTTGATTATGGAAAGTTAGGTTAGTTTACGGTTTTGCATGGCACTGCACTGCGCAGTTTCTCTCCATCTGTAATAACGGCCTTCCTTCTCTCATGGATAATTACACTTTATAAACGTGATTTAGTTGTAAACTCTGAGCAAAATAAAACTTATTAATGTAATATTAATTTGATTACATTTATTCATGTGTGTCAGGGGTGTATATACTTGCCTTTTACCAAATAGATAGTAGTTAAAAATAATATAACAGATAATGTATAATAAGCAGTAGTAGAAGTGTAGGAGTATATAGCAATTATTTTTCTTTTACTTACTCAAGCACTTGGATTTACTCCATTTGGCTTAGCCTGAGAGAGGGTTGGTTTTATAGTTGAGAAAATATTGAAAATCCTGATAATACTAAAAGACTATGAATAATTATAATAAGTATTGTCTTTATTTGGTCAGACACACTACTTACAGCATTAAAAATAAGAGTTACTACTACCAGTACTACTAGCACTACTACTACTATTACTACTAATAATAATTATAATAATAAAAACAGTAATAATAACAATAATTATATTAATAATAAGTATTACTATTATTATCGTTGTTGTTATTATTATCATTGTTTTTAATATTATAATAATTGTATTATTCTTAAGAAAGAGCAGATAATTCTAGTACAAACAAAAGTGAATTATAAGAGTTATTAGTACATTAGTTGTTGTTGTTGTTCTTATTATTATTCATTTATGAGATCCTGTCTATCTTTGCAGCGGGAAAACACACTGCCAGCACCCATCACCTATCAGCGCTGGTGACCCCAGTAGGGCGCTCATATAGATGTGCAGCTCAGCAGACCCTGACATTGATCTCTAGTGACCACCAAAAGGGCATCACCATCTCTATGTCTGACATCCAGATCCAGCCTTTTGACATACAAAGCGACTTTGTGTTCAGTGAACGTAAGAAACACTTACTTAATACAATTACTAGCTTTTTATAAATACATAAAGAAATTCATTTAATGTAGCATATTGTTAATTTCAAAAGTACATACACAAAGTTGAGTATATTGAGCACCTCAGTACAGTTGGAAAAGACAATAACACACAAGAGAAAAAGGCCAGTTAAACTCTCTGGACTCACCTCTGCTTGCCATGACATTGACAGGAAATGCTTTATCTGTTGGGAATCCTGAAAAGAGAAATATGACTATATATGCATACAGAGCATAAAAATGGAAATATTTTAATACATGTGTCTGTGGAACTGTTCTGCCCGCCCACCCCCCACCCCACCCACACACTTTTTACCTTACAGTATAATGGTAAGAAGACATTAGTGCTGCGCAAAAGCAGGGACCATAGTGTGAGGTCATTCTGAGTTTATCATCATTCCCATCTCCTTCACTTAATGAGGTCATCAGCTTTGTCCCCTTTGCACTCCTTTGATTTACAAGCCCATTACGGACAGTGTAAAAACAGAGCTCTTTGTACTAGAACACTGTGTCCCTGTTTTTACCCTAAGTCTGTGCTGAAAGTGCTGAGAGTACACAGTAAGAATGTGTACAGTCTGTTATTTATGGCAAGAGCAAACTGTGTTGTCCTCTCTGGTATTTTTTGTCCACTCTGGCTGTGAGTAAGGGTGACACATCACACACTGACTCCTCGATCCATTATTAATTGAGCAGTCAATGAGCTGCTTCAGATTAGGCATCTAATTGTTTATAGAATAACTTGAGCAGAGTGGTAATCCTTACAATTCTATAGCAGAGCTGTTGTAAAGATAATCCTCTTACGGTAAGTCTTTTAAAAGCTCTAAAGCAGTGGTCCTTGACCTTTTTATTAGCTGGGCTGCAACTGGCTGCTAAAGCTGGCGTATACACACCTACATTAATATACTTGATGCGTGCCATAGTAAGTGCTCATGTAGTGTAATGTAATGTAGTGCGCACTTCTCAGTAAGGGGTCAGTAAGTGCTCTGCTACAAATCTGTTGATCTGCCCAATAACCTACAGTTCAACAAGATACCATGGGCGGCTTCATGTCTCCAAAGGGAAGCAGTTTAGTGCTCCTTTCCCCCCTAATTATATGTAGTTGTGTAACAGAAGACACGCAGTTAGTGGATAAAAGATGTCAACTTTATTTTGAAAATAATGAGGTAAAGAAAAAGCTGTATCATTTGTTTAAATTGCAGGGGAGCTTGTATACATTGAAATGTTATACGGAGGAGGTTGATGTGAAAAACTGGACAGAACACCATGAGAAAAATAAGCTGATGTAGGTTGAGGAAAAGTGCCAATAATGCATTTATATGTATCTCTTTTTAAAGCCAGTATTATAGAAAGCTAGGGGCATGTTCAGTGTTAAAAATGTAAAATCTTTTGAGAGTAGCTGAATAATAATTGCTTTTGTGTAAAGGGCATTATATCCAAAAATGTTGTTTTGCATACTTCTTGCCCTTAAAGCAGTAGAAAAATAAGAAATTAAATCTCAGATTTATCGCTGTGGTAGTAAAATGTTTTTTATAGTATTGCAGTTATCGTATAAATGTAAACTTGATCCCTTGAAGCAGTAGAGAAATGAAATCTCAGATTATTGCTAAGGATGTATAAATGCTATTAGAAGTAACAGCGTTCTTTTTATGCAGCATATACGTGCATCACAGACCAGCGTGAGCAGCTGGAGGAAATTCTTCCCCTGGTGCTGGGTATTATCCTGGGGTTTATCCTTGTACTTGTCATCGCCATCTACCACTTCCACCTCAAGATGACGGCTACTCAACAACCCTCGCTGCCTCGTGACCGTTCACTCTACACGAACATGTAGAGACTCCCTATGCATCAGGCCAAGGCCTGCCAATGAGACAAAAGCCAACGCTTGCAAACATTATGCCTAACAGTGGATAAATGTTTATATCTTTAATGTCTGCTTCCTGCAGTTTTATCTCTGTGTTTTGCATCTGGAATTTTAGTTTATTTGTACATTTATTTATGAGTTTGTACATAAACAATGTCCTGTACAAATATTACATGTGAATAATAATTACTGTACTTGTCACATTAATTGCACATATGCTGTGTAACTTTTATCAATGTAAAGTGAGCTGAGATGAAGGTGTTTAAAAGAGAATATATAATAAAAATATTACAAGACTGATCTTTGTAATCATATGGATCATGCTGTAAAAAGTACACCCATGCAACATTTTGTGTACAAATTCTTATTTAAGATAAATTCTATTATGTGCGTCAGTTTGGTTTGGATCTAATATTTTGTTATTACAAACACACTAAACACTTTCACACCACTCATTCTTTAGTTATTTATATATTTTTTTAAGATTTAAGTGTGTCGAAATAAAAAAGAAATGAAAATCAATATTACATGTCAGCAAAACAACTAAAGTGAAACTATTAAATAAACCCAAAGATCATCATAATGAGAAAAATGACACTCAGTATTATGACACATGAGGTGATCAATACATTTCTGAGGTTAGATGATGAAGTATTGATTTGACTCCTAGCGTATGTAAAAAATGTAGGGTGAAGAAAAGTACCTAAAAACAACAATTAATTATGTCTGTGTTTGAGCCATGATACTCTCATTCATCGTAAAGTATCCCACATATTATTTTAATCTATTAATTATTCTGGATGTATGGGATATTACGAGTCAGAACTTATTAAACACAAGATTCAAGTTGAAAATTTTTACTGATACAAACTGTGGATTTTGTGACAAAATGACACATTGGAGAAAGGTTTAAAGGCTTGACTATTGTGTACTTTTGGCAGATGTAATGTTTATAATGTTTAAATGCTGTGTATCTGATCTTACAAATGCTCTTTGGACTGAATGGGCAAACATCCCCAAAGCCACGCTTCAAAATCTTGTGGAAATCCTTTCCAGAAGGTTATAGTGTAGCTGCAAATGGGGCCCATGATCAGGCGTATACACTTACTTTATTAGATACACCTGTGGTATATACACTAATTTATTATTTTTATAAGCTACACATACTATACAGATCAAATGATGAACTTACCAAGTTTAGAGTTTCTACAATGTTGTCCCCACTTTCCTATTTTCCTACATCAGACTTTTTTGCAATCCCTATCAGAATGAAGCAGATAATTTGACTAAAAAACTATACAATATGAATCATGCATTAAAGAGAAAGTAAACAACTAAAAATTTTAATATTCAGTTTAGGCAGAATCTGAGTGTATTTGGAGGCATGTGGGTGCCACACAGCAACATTAACCATTAAGATTTTAATTTGATTGCCGCCTCCAGCCTGTGTGTGGAGATTTGTTCATGTTCTCTTTGTATCTGTGTAAAAACTGCCCTGTGTTGATTGGTACTCTCTCCAGGGTGCATTTCTAAATAAGTTAATTTTCAGTTTTGAGTGGAGTGACTGTGTGGTATGCTGCTTTAAACTTGGTCAAGGTTGCATTGGGTCTAATTCATTGGGCGCGAAGGGTAGGAAACACCCTGGACAGGTTGGCACTCCATCACAGACACACACACTCACATTTAGTCATTGCACTTGTTGGAGGAAACCAGAGCAGTGCATGTAAACTTTTGTTCTCAAAAAAATGATGGAGACATTGGTTTCCCCTTTTTTTATTAAAACCAGCTGTACTGATGATACACATGCAAGATCACTGTACAAAGTGAAACTACGGTTAGATCTAACAGGTAGATTCATTTAAGCCCAATCGTTCTTTAGGTTTTGCAAGAAACAAACTATTTATATTTACAGATCACAGTGACTAATGGGAGAGAAACAGGACTGGAGGCTGCGTCACAGACAGCAGGTGACACCTAAAAGTTCAGTGCTGAAATGAGTGTTTCAAATGTCAATATTGCTCGGTTTTCAAATTGGTGTTCTCACTAGGTATGAATGCGATTTTTAAAGGCAGTAGCTATGTTTCAGTATATTAATAAAAGATATTATTACAGAAAAAATCATCAGTGATCACCAATGACGAGCAGTAGATAGAACAATAAATGCAGGTTGGATTATTGCTTGTCTGGTACAGCCTGCTTGCAGTATATAGCTAACATTGTCCTTTATAGGTATTCCAAATGAGAACAAAATGAAAAAGGCCACACTACTGAAAAATTAGGCTTCAGTTAAAAATAAATAATACTTTTAAACAGCATACAAAATTCTGGCAAGATCTCTCTCCACACACACTGGAAGTTCTGTCTATAAATGTAGGATAAATAAATAGATTTGGGTTTCTTTAACAGCTAAGCTTGTTTAGTGAGGATATCTTCATTTTTAAGTCAAAAATTGATTATAAACAGTAGGAAAGATCTCTGTAAGTCTATTTAATACTGCCCATATCACAATGGTTACATCACAACAAAATACTGCAGATTATAAAAACTGTACAGAAAAAAAAAACTTACAAGTCCTCTAAAATACACTTTCATTGTTAGTGTGAAAAGAAACATGAAAACAGATGCTTGTTCCTCAGTAGTGTACCAGCCTTGTGTCCTTTAAAGGAATTTTACCATCACATGTTATCTCCTGTCTTCCTGAATAAACCACCATCAGTGCTTTTGTGTTGTAGCTAGTGGTTATCGATCTCCTGTTGCTTGTCAGTTCCTCAGAGACTGAACTCTAGATCATACTACAGTATGACTCTGGACAGGAAGTCAGAAATCAACTGCACTGGACATGTGATTCCCACAGACTTTTTACTAGCTAACTAACAAAGAGTCAAACACCCACCACTGGAGCCAGCCGTGCTACTAGGAGCCGTATTATATTCACCATATTGTGGTGTTTTTAATGTATTTATTGTGTATTAGTAGATGCATTTATGTTTATCTAAACTACCATGTGGTTTATCCACATTATTTAGGTCAGTAGTGCAGTACAGTAGTAATGTACTGCATAATGTGTTGGTCAGCGATGGCGGTAGTGCCTCATTAAAGGAACAATACAGGAGGGAGGGCCTGAGAGTTTGAGGAATGGGTGCTGCAGGAGCTCTTGTGCTGTGGCTCGCTGTGATGGTTCCCTCACCAGCATCATATCCAAAAATGTTCTAAGCACTGATGATACCTGAGGAAAGACATAACATCATAAATCAGTGACTGCCAGAGACTGTTTTTATTTAATCATCCAATTTCTTGTCCACAGTTTGGGTTTCTTCAACAGCTATATGAGGCTCAGCACATGCTTCTTGTAAAATTAACAGTGTACGGCCCTGATATGGTATTTATTTTATGTAGGTGGAAGAACAATGTCAGTTTTGCAAGTTGTCATTAAGTTTAATTAAATTATATTTACCAGTATTTCTGGGCTGTCTGAAAAACTGAGTTTTAGGCTGGAGAGAGTTCCAAACACTCATGACCTATGCTGCCATCTTGTGCGCCTTAAGTTTTAAGTAAAACTGATTATATACTTTCTGTCTGAACCAGTTTTAATAGCTGAAATGGCATGCAACAATACATGCACATGACTTTAGGTTATTGAGGTCGACCAATCAGAACTGCTAGGACAATTGTGTGCGCTGCATGTGACACAACAAGCAGCCGAGAGGCAGAAAAAGGTCCAAATGGAAGATGGCAAACTGGGCCCCAAAAACAGTACCCAAATGTTTTACAATATTTTGGCTCAGTGCTTACCTTGTGTGATTCTTTTAGCCGAGGGGGTAGGTTGTCTCGAATTCTCCTCATGGCCTGCAGTGGAGGCTCATTAAAGTATGGTGGTTCTCCATCCACCATCTCAATCACCATGATTCCTAAAGACCAAATATCAACCTAAAAAACAAGATCATATATTTATTTGCATACAACTTTGGACATTCTGTTGTGGTAATGTGATGTAATTATAACTCAATATACTGTATAACAGTACATAATTACAGTACAGACATATAAAAGAAACAGGGTGAAATCAATTTTTTTCATCTAATTACCATTTACCTCTGTGCCATAAGGCAACCTTGAGATGACCTCGGGTGCCATCCAGTATGGTGTGCCAACCAATGACTTTCTCTTTGGAACATCTTTTGAGACTTGTGCACAAAAGCCAAAGTCAGAGAGCTTTATCTGAAGATTAACAGGCAGAGGACATGGTTTTAACAATACAAAACATGATGTATAAAACATATATAATAGAACTATGTAATCAGACCATATGTAAAGGCTAAAATCTATAAAAAACAAATATAACATACTTAATTATAATGAGGATGCATCAGACTAAATTAACAGCTTATTATGTCTTAATTTACTATGTCCTTACATCTACATCGGGGTAAAATTAAAAGATTAAATTACACGTTATTACACTATTTTTTAATTAGATTTGATTACATCTCTGCCTAATATAAAAAAGATTTAGATAGTCTTAGACTCTTGTAAATATTTTTTTTCTGTTTTTCATCTATTTGCCAGGCTTGCAGTTGCAATACACTGACATTTATTTCCTTTTTCCTACATTTACATTTAACATTTATTAGACGCTGAATTGTTTCAGAATACAATGCAAGCAACTGAACGTTAAGGGCCTTGCTCAGGGGCCCAACAGTGGCAACTTGCCTGTGGTAGGGTTTGAACCAGCAACTTTCTGATTACTGGGCCACTACCTTAAGAGTACCTTAAGGCAGTGGTAGCTCAGTGGCCTTAACTGGATTACTGGACCAGTAATCAAAAAGCCTGCTGGTTCAAGCCCCATATCTGCCAAGTTGCCACATTTAGGCCCGCTTATCAAGGCTCTTCAGTTGCTTAGATTACACTTATTACACTTTTTCAATAAAAATGATGTATTGCTGGACTGTTTGCAGTGACGCATAACCAAGTGTTAATATAATGCTCAGTCATCCATCAAAGATCACTGGGTTTAAAAATTACATTTTTTTCAGATCCAACTATGTATCAACCAATGAGAGAGTAAGATTTAGTCTTTTATGTTAGTTCAGTATGTGATTGGAAAACATTTGGCTATGAGCTCTTATCCAAAACAGCCTAATTCAACTTTGCACACAACATTATTGTCGACGGATATCAGTAGCTTAGTACAAACATCTGTCTGTGTTCCATTACACTTACTAAAGAAAATGCAATACTGGCTTATTTATTTTTAATTCTTAATAGTACAGAGTATGTGGTTTGAAACATGAGTGAAGAAAAAGCCCCACTAATGCAACAGGCATTAATTAATTTTTTAATGACAATGTCAATGTGAACACAACCTTACACTCACCCTGCCATCACTAGTGAGGAGGATGGAATCACTCTTAATGTCTCTGTGGATCACGCCTTGTGTGTGGAGGTATGAGAGGGCTTTTAACACTGACAGACACACTGTGGCAATCTGCTCCACATTCATTCTGCCACAAAAGACAAAAAAAAAGATAATGAAATTCAGCGTTGGATCTAGCAGTTCAAAAAAGGAACAATACTTTTAATACAAGTAACTATTTTCAAAGTAACAGTGATAAAGCCACAGATTCAAGAAACTACACAGAATAAAACACATACGCAAGAACGTCCATTTTTCTAACCTAATAATTAACAGTGTATGTAAAGCAGTAAAACAATAGCAGAAGAACAATGGTGGGCTTGTTCAGGCAGCAGTAGATGCAGCATGTCTGATTAGGCAGCACATCAGCTGTAGAGAGCATGAACATGAGGGCCAGCTGTTGAGACAGCTCCTGCATTTGTTTTCTCGCTTGCGGCCTTTCACTGCACTCGAGGGGAGCTTGAATTTGTCGATCCGTTGGTTTGTTGACGCCCACACATTTGAGAACAACACACTCCCTATTGCTGATGATAGTTTTAATGGCTACAGAGGTTTTGTATGTGCCCATAATTACATTTTCTGGCTGGAGAGTGGTCATGGTGATATATCTGTAGGCAAATCTATTGTCTAGGACGGAACTTGATCATTATCTCGACTAATGTGCTAAAGGAAAAAAATCTATCTGAAGAAAATGTATTTTATAATGTATTAACATTAGAAAAATTCCAGTTCGACAAATATTTTATTGCAGGAACACACACGTTTCACCCACCTGTGCAAAATTACATTTTCATTACTAAGTTTTTAACGTCCTACACAGTCACACAGTTCGCACTGCACACTCTCCAGGCAGCAGTAAAAAACCAAATAAAAAAACAACTGGGGAGAGCATACCATGTACAGGAATTAAAAACCCAGTGTGATTCCTTGTAGTAACTCTGCTCAGATGCTAATGTGCTTCACTTTCAATTCCACGTTCACCATTCTGTTCAAAATGGCAACCTTTTCTAATGGACCCATAACGTTGTGTAAAAGCGAAGTGAACCCTGAGTGTAACCATCATAACATTAAAAGGCTCATTTTTTCCTCTGAAATGGCAGTATGCACTGATAGGATGCCGCTGTACCATGGAATAGTTTCTGCTGTGAACCTGATGTGTTTCTTTATGCCACATAACACCTGTAATTTAGATTTTTTTTTTGACATTATTTGGGGCGGCACAGTGGCTCAGTGTGTAGCACTGTCACCTCACAGCAAGAAGGTCCTGGGTTTGATCCCCAGCTGGGGCGGTCCGGGTCCTTTCTGTGTGGAGTTTGCATGTTCTCCCCATGTCTGCGTGGGTTTCCTCCGGGAACTCCGGTTTTCTTCCCACAGTCCAAAGACATGTAGTCAGGTTAATTGGAGATACAAAATTGTCCATGACTGTGTTTGACATTGAACTTGTGAACTGATGAACATTGTGTACGAATAACCTTTTCTGTCATGAATGTAACCAAAGTGCATAAAATATGACATTCCAAAATCCAAATAAATAAATAATTTACATTATTTGCCAACTGTGTATCATCTGAACCCTCAGAAGCAACTTTGCTAACACTTAACACTTAATTAATTTGTGCACACAGACTTGGCTCCACTCCATGTACATCTCCTCTAATTTAAAAATGTAAATATGAGCATGTCTTATACAGGGATCTCTATTAATGAGTTTAGCAGTACTTTTTGTATTAAACTAATAAAATTAAAATTTAAAGTAAAAACAGCTAAGCTCACACCTCCTCCAAGTGTAATCAAGACTCTGCTACTAATCTCACGACTTCATGTCGACATGGCCACCCATCCACCTGAAGGCATGCAATTAGAACCTAACACTGTGCCACACACAGCTGATGTGCACTGCCAATGACTGTAATTATGAATACACTTTACGTGGGCACAAAACACACATGCTGTTGTTTTAAAACCAAACTCAGCAAAAGCAGGTTTTTAAAAATAAAATCAGAACAAGCTGAAACCCCCAATATATTAGCATGCTATGCAGGGCTAGAAGATATAAAATGTATATTTTGTTTTTAAATTTCAATTTCTAACCAAACAATTTATACTAAATAAATACGATGCAAAACTAAATTCAGAATTTTAACAAAAAGGGAAGATGAAAAAGGAAAATGAAATCATTGTAGTTTAACAGTTGATCAATTATTGACAATTTGACTTCTTCATTCACAATTATGCAGAAAGGTCTTCATGCATATTTATTTAGTTATACTTCCAAGAAATATCTAAAACTAGATATTTATATTCACACTTGCAAAATGTGGCTATGTAAAACAGCACCTTCATATTCATATGCATCCACTATCCTAACGGTCAAGAATTTAGGTGGGTCAGAGATGTGGGGATGTTCTTCTGCTGCAGTAACTGGGAATCTTGACTGCGTGACTGACATAATGGGTTCACAGAAATACCACAGCATTTTGAGGTCCTTCTGTGGTGAAATTAAATTTTGGTGATTTTCTGGATTTTCTGGCTAGAAGGTGATTTCAAGCACACTTCCAAATCAACCAAACTTGGTTACAGAATCAGTTCTGGAATGTCCTAGAGTGGCCTTCTCAGTCTTCAGATTAAAATCAGCAGTTGCAGAATGAAAGCCATCAAACCTTATTAGAGATTATGAAGTCAAAAAGATGAATAATAAGTGATCATGGACATTTTGTCAGGAGAACTAGAGGGTTTTTTGTTTGTCTGTTACACTGTAATGGAATGGCAGCCAAGTAAAGATGCTTAAAAAGTACTTTTATAATCTAAAAAAATCTTTTAATGTGTCCATCATTACCTTGTATGTGTGACAATGTCTGTTAAAGCACCACCTTCTAGGAACTCCATCACCACCCAGAGCTCATCTCCAACCAGATAGCTGTTATACATGTCCACCACGTTGTCATGATGGTAGTCTCTCATAATTACCACCTACAACAAACAGCAGCACAGTACAGCCTTTAGACAAGCTAGTATACAAAAGGACTACAGTAACCAGAATGATCTCTTGGGTTAAAATGTATTTTTTTAATTAAAATATATGGTTACCATTCCAATACTACTGTGCGCACAAATGTAGAAATGTTCAAAAGTAATGAAACAATCATGTATTTGTACCATAACATACACGTATATATAAATATAACTGGGATTTAATAAGGAATACAAATATGAGAACATGATATATCTCACAGAATTTACAATTTCCTTTAAAGAAAAAGAAAATGACGTCAAAGCCACTGTAACAAAGCTAAGGTGCTTTTCAAGGTTTACATGTAACAGTTTGGTACACTTTTGTTTGGGGGCTGCAATGTATAAACACCACAATCATTTACTTGGTTGTCAATGCGAACTGTGATTATTGAATTGAAGATGGGGATGATTGTAAGAAGTGGGATAAATGTTTGTAGGGTTAGCAGGGTTAACTTTTTAAACAAAAAGTTTGGTTCAAGTAAGTTTACTTACAGGTTTGCACCGGGCATTCAGGCAGCTGTGCTGGGAGTCAAAGGACCCGAGCACTGATAGTTGATGGGATTTGAAGTCCTTGGACTGCACCATTTTGGGAATGGGCTATGTTGTATCTATTTTGTATGGTGTTCTTATATAATTGTGATCATGATATTGTCTTAATGTAATTAATATAAACATGTTCATCAGTGTAATAATGTAATGTGTTTGTTTGTCATAGACTAATAACTTTTTGATAGTGGTGACCTTAGGAAATGCTGTGTTGTAATGGTGGTGCTGTAATTGGAAAGCACTTAAGTTTAGTTTAAAGTTTGTTTATTAGTTTAGGCCGTGTTTGAGTGTTGTAATATCTAACTGAAATTTTTTTTTTTTATGTATAATATTTTGCACCTGTCATTGGATTTGGAGAAATAAATCACCACAATTGCATCCCAAGTTACTGATTCTGACTCAGTTTTTCCATCACTGACCGGCGCTCCTGGAAAAGTTCACTAGACGCCAATTTAAATCCAAAGTTTTGAAAGTTCAGTTTTCATTGTTGTAAATTTTACTAGATGACACTTCATGAAAAGTCCTTTATACTGCTTTGACAACTGTTAATTAAAACTGTTTTTGTTGATTCTTACCTCATTGAAGAGCAGCTCTCGTCGCTGTTGTTTTCTAAGGTCCATTTTTTTGACGGCTACCTGTTTGCCACTGTGCTTTTCCGTGGCGATGCACACGATACCTGTGGAGCCCTCGCCGATCTTTAGAAAGTTGTCCAGGTATTCACGTGGGTCACCCGGGTTCACCACAAGCTGTAATGCACCCCTGAACTGCTCATGCGAGACACGTGAGGGCGGTGGAGGTTCGCAGGCTGAGCCCCAGTACCCGGGGGGAATATAAGGTGAGGAGGGCTGTGAGTGCGCCCCCTGAGGGGTGTATGGTGGACTTGGCTGAGATGGAGGGTGGTGGTATGGTGATGGCTTGTAGTGAAAGGCAGGTGGGTACTGAAAGTTTGGTGGAAAGCCCATCTTGGCATGACTCTGAGGTAGTTTAAAAGGGCCACGTGGGTACGTCTCTGCCCCTGGCACCTGTGGGCTTCCGTCCCGTGACATCCTGTCATAGTCACCCTGCATAAGAGCATGAAAAAGACAAGAGTAAATGGCTTGCTTGTAAAAGAATGAAGAATGTATTTGAAGGGCAGATAAATCAGCCATATTTAGGACAACTGTCAGGAATAATACTTTGTAATTATTAGCGGAAGACAAGTTTCTAACACATAATTTATCAAGAAGCTGAAGCTTTCCAAGGAAACACCCACCAGGCAGTTAATGTGCAGCTCTCTAGTCAAGGTAATACATCAGGCAAACGTAAACAAGGAACAAATGGATTAGGGTTATACTGAGAGGATTTTGTGCAAATACAAAATGTTCCTTATTCTTTTGCATGAATATTAAATATTTTTGTGAATATACTGATACTCCCTGTTATTTCAAAGTAAAAAAAAAAACACTTTTAAATCACATTAAATCTCTCTTTGTAAGTGACATGACATACAGTATATACATCTATAACATTCGCAATGTTTTTGTATGTACAGTGTATCACAAAAGTGAGTACACCCCTCACATTTCTGCAAATATTTCATTATATCTTTTCATGGGACAACACTATAGACATGAAACTTGGATATAACTTAGAGTAGTCAGTGTACAGCTTGTATAGCAGTGTAGATTTACTGTCTTCTGAAAATAACTCAACACACAGCCATTAATGTCTAAATAGCTGGCAACATAAGTGAGTACACCCCACAGTGAACATGTCCAAATTGTGCCCAAATGTGTCGTTGTCCCTCCCTGGTGTCATGTGTCAAGGTCCCAGGTGTAAATGGGGAGCAGGGCTGTTAAATTTGGTGTTTTGGGTACAATTCTCTCATACTGGCCACTGGATATTCAACATGGCACCTCATGGCAAAGAACTCTCTGAGGATGTGAGAAATAGAATTGTTGCTCTCCACAAAGATGGCCTGGGCTATAAGAAGATTGCTAACACCCTGAAACTGAGCTACAGCATGGTGGCCAAGGTCATACAGCGGTTTTCCAGGACAGGTTCCACTCGGATCAGGCTTCGCCAGGGTCGACCAAAGAAGTTGAGTCCACGTGTTCGGCGTCATATCCAGAGGTTGGCTTTAAAAAATAGACACATGAGTGCTGCCAGCATTGCTGCAGAGGTTGAAGACGTGGGAGGTCAGCCTGTCAGTGCTCAGACCATACGCCGCACACTGCATCAACTCGGTCTGCATGGTCGTCATCCCAGAAGGAAGCTGACGCACAAGAAAGCCCGCAAACAGTTTGCTGAAGACAAGCAGTCCAAGAACATGGATTACTGGAATGCCCTGTGGTCTGACGAGACCAAGATAAACTTGTTTGGCTCAGATGGTGTCCAGCATGTGTGGCGGCGCCCTGGTGAGAAGTACCAAGACAACTGTATCTTGCCTACAGTCAAGCATGGTGGTGGTAGCATCATGGTCTTGGGCTGCATGAGTGTTGCTGGCACTGGGGAGCTGCAGTTCATTGAGGGAAACATGAATTCCAACATGTACTGTGACATTCTGAAACAGAGCATGATCCCCTCCCTTCGAAAACTGGGCCTCATGGCAGTTTTCCAACAGGATAACGACCCCAAACACAACCTCCAAGATGACAACTGCCTTGCTGAGGAAGCTGAAGGTAAAGGTGATGGACTAAACCCAATTGAGCACCTGTGGCGCATCCTCAAGTGGAAGGTGGAGGAGTTCAAGGTGTCTAACATCCACCAGCTCCGTGATGTCATCATGGAGGAGTGGAAGAGGATTCCAGTAGCAACCTGTGCAGCTCTGGTGAATTCCATGCCCAGGAGGGTTAAGGCAGTGCTGGATAATAATGGTGGTCACACAAAATATTGACACTTTGGGCACAATTTGGACACGTTCACTGTGGGGTGTACTCACTTATGTTGCCAGCCATTTAGACATTAATGGCTGTGTGTTGAGTTATTTTCAGAAGACAGTAAATCTACACTGCTATACAAGTTGTACACTGACTACTCTAAGTTATATCCAAGTTTTATTTCTATAGTGTTGTCCCATGAAAAGATATAATAAAATATTTGCAGAAATGTGAGGGGTGTACTCACTTTTGTGATACACTGTATGTATATTAATGTGACAATACACTGATCAGCCATAACATTAAAACCACCTCTTTGTTTCTACACACACTGTCCAATTTATCAGCTCCACTTACCATATAGAAGCACTTTGTAGTTCTACAATTACTGACTGTAGTCCATCTATTTCTCTGCATATCTGTTTAGCCTGCTTTCACCCTGTTCTTCCATGGTCGGGACCCCCACAGGACCACCACAGAGCACATATTATTTGGGTGGTGGATCATTCTCAGCACTGCAGTGACACTGACATGGTGGTGGTGTGTTAGTGTGTGTTGTGCTGGTATGAGTTTTTAAACACCTCACTGTCACTGCTGGACTGAGAATAGTCCACCAACCAAAAATATCCAGCCAATAGCGCCCCGTGGGCAGCGTTCTGTGACCACTGATGAAAGTCTAGAAGATGACCAACTCAAACAGCAGCAATAGATGAGCGATCGTCTCTGACTTCACATCTACAAGGTGGACCAACTAGGTAGAAGTGTCTAATAGAGTGGACAGTGAGTGGACGCTGTATTTAAAAAATCCAGCAGCGCTTCTGTGTCTGATCCACTCATACCAGCACAACACACACTAACACACCACCAACATGTCATTGTCACTGAATAATACCTGCTCTGTGGTGGCCCTGTGGGGGTCCTGACCATGGAAGAACAGGGTGAAAGCAGGCTAAAAAAAGTATGTAGAGAAACAGATGGACTACAGTCAGTAATTGTAGAAGTGCTTCTATATGGTAAGTGGAGCTGATAAAATGGACAGTGAGTGTAGAAACAAGGAGGTGGTTTTAATGTTATGGCTGATCAGTGTATATAGTCACATTAAACAAGCATATTCAAAATGAACAACTAGTTGACTTAAAAATATAAAAAAAAGTCTTAAGTTCAAAAAACAAAATAATGTGTATTTATTATAATAATAATAATATTGTTGTTATATTATTTTTATTATTAACATATGTAGTAACTGACGTAAGTATGCTGGCCTAATGCCAATATTTTTCATGTACATAACACAGTATGGCCGAAAGTATGTGAACACCTGTACTAATTACTGCCAAGTCAAACTTCAGGACAGTAATACGAGGAAGACCCTTGTCTGTTTCAGCATGACTGTGTCACAGTGCACAAATTAAGTTTTATGAAAACACAATTTGCTGGGTTTGTTGTGGAAAGACTCGAGTACAGAGCCCTAACCTAAACCACATAAGATACCTTGTGAATTAATAGGAAGTTTAACTGCAAGCCAGGACATTTTGTCCGACATTAGTGCCTGACCTTACAAATGCTTTTTTGACTGAACAGGCAAATTTCCCCAGACACACTTCAAATCTTGGAAAGCCTTTCAAGAACAAAGAAGGCTGTCAAATTAAAAAAAACATTTTGTCAACAATCAGTGAATAAAAAAACATAAATATCAAGAATTCATTATAATTACATTTACTCTTAGATAGGACTGTAGTTAAGTAGTACAAACAGAATTGTTATACCAGCTTCAAACTTAATATCTTTACACATGATATGAATGTTTTTGTACATTCTGTGCAATTATTAATTTTATTGTGGGTATCTCACAAGATCCTTCTTTTACCTCAGCAGGGTTAAAATGTGCAGAATATTAAATTAAGTTAAATTAAATGAAAATAAAATTAGCTACCCTTTACTCCTCTTAAAAACAAATTCAGAGGGGCATGGGAGGTGGGGAGAGTCCTGTACAAATGCCTTATGATGTATAATTATAGCTGTTTAACCTCATTCTCATTCTGTAGGTGTTCTCACTGGATGGAGGGGTGCCGAGACACCCCACATACAGTGTTGTGATCATTTACTGGCTGGCAGCCAGGGCACTCCCCAATCATGTTCGTTAAACGCACATTAATCTGAATCTGGCAGTGTAATCAACAGCCCAAGTGGACTGTGAAATTGAATTCTGTGGTGGAACACAGCACGGGCCGTTTTATGCAAAGGCTGCAGAAAAGGAGAGTATGGCAACGTCAGTTTGTCACTCTGTGTGTGTGTGTGTGTGTGTGTGTGTGTGTGTTTGTGAGTGATTCCCAAGCTGCAGTTACAAATATAGTGCTCCATAGCAGAAAAATCACTGTTGTCCAAAAGCTGAGCTGGAGGAACAGGGGAGAAATATGGTTTATTTTACCATACTATGCAGGTTTTCACAATGACAGAAATAATTACCTGATAACTATTAATTGATATAGCACTTATCACTATTAACATCCTTTTTAGAAACAACCATAAAGTAAAATCTCAAGAAAACATGTACACTGATCAGGCATAACATTATGACCACCTTATATTGTGTTGGTCCCCCTTTTGCTGCCCCATACACAACAAACTGCAATGCACTGTGTATTCTGACACCTTTCTATCAAAACCAGCATCAACTTCTTCAGCAATCTGAGCTACAGTAGCTCGTCTGGGCCAGCCTTCGCTCCCCACATGTATCAATGAGCCTTAGCCGGTTTACCACTGTTCCCTCCTTGGACCACTTTTGATAGATACTGACCACTGCAGACTGGGAACACCCCACAAGAGCTGCAGTTTTGGAGATGCTCTGACTGGTCGGTGTATAAAATCAAGTACACCACCAAAACAATATAGTGCATTGGTTACTGGTGTAAAGGCAGCACAGTCATCCAGTAAATCAATTCAGCAATAACTCATCTAATTACTCAATGACAATTGACACAAATAATCAATATTTTGTTTATTTATATACATTTCTACTGCATCAAAATTCATCTATTTCATCACATGGTTTTGGAATCATAATGGTTGTTACCCTCTGGCTACAACGAAGTAAAGTGCACACAGCAGATTTTTTGTCTTTTTTTAATCAAATCTAAATTGTATTTAATACGTAAAAAAGATATTCATTTTATTGTACGCAGTGTCAATACTGTATGTGGGAATTGTACTGAAACAGCATTTCTAATAGCCTGGATAGTAGTATGACAATTACAGTAAGGTTTTGCATCAGCAAAGCTTAGCTGGGGTGTGTTACGCCTTTAAAGAAGCTTCTCCCCCCAATGTCTCAGATAAGTTGCTGTTATCTGTGAGTGAGCCAGTGTTCCATTAATAGATTTCTGCACCATTCTCGTAAAAGTAATTGTGTGCCTATGGCAACCCGACTCCCAAGTAGATTAAGCAGTAACGTCAGATTTATCACAAAGCCAGTAACGGTAAAGAACATAAAAAACGCAGCCTGCGGCGAGACACATTGCAGCTATCTGTATGTCATTTGAGCTGTGATAGCAGAGAGACTTCCTAGTGTTTCAAAGAATGGAACAAAATTTTGCATTTCTGGGTAATTAATTATGGCCACCAAAATTATTAGCAAAGTAAATAACCCACAAACCCATTATCCACAAATATTTGAAGCCCTTCTGGGTATTTATCCACAATTTCAAAACAACAGGTAATCTGTGTACATGGATTTGATGTATAAATTGTAATTATTAAAATAATCACTCATGCTTCCTCAAAAAACAATAGGCTGCCAAAAAAAAACTAGAATCAAGTGAAATAAAGCAAAAAAAAAATTTCATTAAAAAGAGGTAAACAGTAACCACGATTACACACCAAACCCTAGTTCTTCACTGCTTCTGGATTAAAAGGGTCACTGCAGGAGACAAGTATAAATGCATATAAATGCGAAATAACCGTTTCTAACTTTATTTGGATCGTTTATTTACTAACACAGGGTTTAAAACATGCAAAATGGTTTATAGTACCTTGTAATTTGGTTTTATGTTTCTAAAAACAATTCTAAACTTTTCATCTGTATGTTTTACCTATAATAAATATATATATATATTACATTGTGGGTCCTGACCATTGAAGAACAAGTAAAAGCAGGCTAAACAAGTATGTAGAGAAACAGATGGACTACCGTCGGTAATTGTAGAACTACAAAGTGCTTCTATATGGTAAGTGGAGCTGATAAAATGGATAGTAAGTGTGGTTTTAATGTTATGGCTGATCAGTGTATATAAGGCCACGCATACTGCTAAGATGTAAACACAACTATATATTTATTACATAAATGATATGCTTCTATTTTTATGGCAACAGCTTTAATAAGGAAGTTTCCTGCTCTGAGAGTGAGTTCCATAAAAACAAGCTTGGTGTAAAGAAACTCCAGTTGCCTGTACAGAGCCCTGATCTTAACTCTTGTTTAACACCTTTGCGAAAATTTTTAATGTTGGCTGCAAGCCAGGCCTTCTTGTCCAACATTGGTGCCTGACCTCACAAACACTCTTTACTGAATGGGCACAAATTTATAAAATCACTCCAAAATCTTTGGAAATCCTTCCCAGAAAGTAAAGGTTGCTATAGCTAAAAAAAAGAAAAGGTTAATTAATTTCCAACAGTTGGCAGATGATATTTAAATAGGAAGCAGAGCTGGAGATCTTTTACACACCTCAGCACCAGTGAGTTAAAAGATCTGGTGCTCTGATTAAATTAACCATTGGAAGCAAGGCGGGGATTCTGATGGACAGTGCGCTAATCCATTGCAGGGTTTTGGTTGAATATCCGAAGGATATCCAATGGATCAGTCTACACTTAAATCTGTATTTGGACGCTGTGACACTCCAAATTCTAGTCAAATGCATCCTGTTTACTTTAATTATCCTTGAGATGTGTGAAGAACTGGAGTCCACTTGTTTCTATTTGAATTGATAGGACATCAATCGGACTGAAAACTAAGCCTGGTTCTACAGCCCAGTGTCACTTCCTAATATTAATATTTCATCTTTTATATACTCTTTTAATTGTTGTTTTTATTGTTTAGCCAATAAACATCCATATTTGCTTTTGTAGATTTTCAAAAACATCCTCTTGGCCAAATTAAGCTAGCTAACTCAATGCTACATCCATCTAGACTGTAAAGACAAGTATTGGGACACCTTAAAATATTTGAATTCATGTATTTCAGCCACATCAGTTGCAAACAGGTGGAATAAATCAATTATATGAAGGAATTGATATGCTTCCAAATTTGCAGCAACAGTTTAGGGAAGGCCCTTTCCTGTTCCAGCATTACTGTGCTGCTGTGCACAAAGCAGGGTCTATAAATCATGAAGAAAAGCTTGGTTTAAAGAAACTCCAGTGGCCTGCACAAAGCCCTGACCTCTGCCCTGCTTAACAGCTTTGGTATTAACTGGAACATCAATTGAGGTTTCTTTGACCAACAACAGTGCCCAGCCATACAAATGCTCTTTTGACAGAATGGGCACAAATTCCCACAGACGTACTTCAAAGTGTTATGAGAAGAGTGGCTGTTAAAGCTGAAAATATAGATGTCACTCTATTTTAATACCATTTGTTTTTTTTTAATTGGATGTCAAACAACCTCATGGTCAGGTGTCCAAATACTTTTGGCCATATAGTGTATGATGTAAGTGTAACTAAATAGCTTGATGTTAGTCAGTCAGATAATGTAGTAATGTCTGCTTATCAGGGTATACACATGACTGTACTACTACCTGATTTATACTGAAAACACATCTAAATATCATCCAAGATATGAAAGGAAAAAACAGAGAAGTGCTTTACCTTGCCAATCATCTGCAACGCAGACGTGTTTTCTGAAAGCCGTGGATAGGTGTAGGAGCTGTAGGGGCCCTGTGGTGCAACCCTGAAGGCACCGATGCCATAGGGCAGACTGGGCTCCTGGAGGCCAGAACCTGATCTGGAGCGTTGGCGGATGGCTGGCTGGGGGCTCGTCTGAGAGATATATGATGACTTGGGCCTTTTTTCGTATTCGTCCCTAAGTGCTGCAGTATAAACTCCTCTGCCCCAGTCACCATCTGGATAGCTGATCTGCTCACTTTGAAGAGAGGCCCTTGATGGTGTTCCCAGTGGGTGTTCCCGGTAATCCTGACTAGATCCTCCCAAGGACGCCCTGTAGTAAGCCCTGCTGCCACCTGTGACCATCTCGGCAGAGGAAAGACGGACCTTGCTTTCCAAGTAGGCATGGTAGTCTGGCGGCACCTTGGCAAAGTCTGAGGACTTCTGAGGCATTGCATCTGGGTAGAAATGGCTGCGGATAGGGTGGCCATTCTGCTTTAATGAGAAGCGGTAGTGCCTCCCCACCGCCCATTCTGCATCGTAGGCACCTTTGTCCCGCTCCAGTGGAAATTCTCTGCTGCTGTCCAGGTCGCAGGAGTAGCGGGCAAAGTAGTGGTTAAAGCCGTTTTCCTCTGGGCCGCTGCTACTGGCGTTAGCTGAGGCTATGGACAGCTGCTTGACAGATCCAGCCTGGTGGGATCCCGGTGGGCTCTCTTTGCGCAGAGAATTGGAGCGGGTCACAGAAATGTTGTCAAACTCTTCAAGGAGTCCATTGATGGAAGTGTCCTTGGGTGGCTTGCTCCCTCGTACAATTGTCTGAAAGAGGAAGAAGTGGAAAGAGTACGTGTCACTCTATTTTGCCTCCAAAACACTGGGCTGAGATGCCACCATGACTGCCATAATTACAAAAAATGCATCTTGTTAAACATTACGGAACATTACAACCAACTGTCTAGTCCTTTTTGCACAATACTGCTGGTGGACTAGAACAAAAGCAGTTATATATCAGAATAAGATACCTACATGCATATACATGCAAAACAAGGAAAACGCACCAGACATGGGACTATGCAGTTAAAAAAATATAGTAAAATGACTGCATAATTTTAAAGGGATTAAAAATTATACAGACAGCTGATATACATAGAGTATGTCTGAAAACCTAGTGAGCTCTCTACATAGACAGCATTTTACATCACCCTACGTGCGCTCCCAAGAAGAAGGCTGCCTAAATTCTTAGGCACACTAAAATGCTGCCTACTGAGGTGCCTTAATTATGAGTGATTATCTGACTGAATGGCGGGGGAGCATCCAATGCTTCTTTAGCAACGAAGGGGTACAAGTGTAAGTCATTAGCAAATTTGGACTTGTCAGTGACAACCGTTTTCGGTACACGTAAGGAAATGCTAGCGGGTTGTGCTGCCTCAGCCCATTGGTTTGAATGGCCTGAGGCTAACTGTGTTAGCTTAGTAAGCGAAAACTGTGGTAACGTAATCGCCGTAATTGCTGTCTAAGTAGTAAGTCCAAATCTGCCCTATGAGTTCGATGTCTTAGAATCGTCTCTACTTAGGCAGCTGTCTAGGTAGGCAGTCGGCAGCAAGGCAGCTCAGTAGGTTTTCAGTCAGACCCAATATGTGGCCAAAAGTATTTGGACACCTAGTGAACTTGTTAAACATCCCATTGTTTGTTTGTTTGTTTATTAAGATTTTAACGTCATGTTTTACACTTTGGTTACATTCATGACAGGAACGGTAGTTACTCTTCACACAAGGTTCATCAGTTCACACAAGGTTATATCAAACACAGTCTTGGACAATTTTGTGTCTACAATTTACCTCACTTGCATGTCTTTGGACTGTGGGAGGAAACCGGAGCACCTTGAGTAAACCAACGCAGACACAGGGAGAACATGCAAACTCCACACAGAAAGGACCCGGACTGCCCCACTTGGGGATCGAACCCAGGACCTTCTTGCTGTGAGGTGACAGCGCTACTCACTTAGCCACTGTGCCGCCCGAACATCCCATTGAGTGACCTGTATATGATCTTTTTAGCTATAAAAACAGCCACTCTTCTGAAAAGGCTTCTCACAGGACTTTGAAGTATGCCTGTGGGAATTTGTGCCTATTCAGTCAAAAGAGCATTTGTATGGCTGGGTACTGATATTTGTCAAGAAAGCCTTAATTGCTGTTCCAGTTCATTCCAAAGCTGTTCAGTGGGGCTGAGGTCAGTGCTCTGTGCAGGTCACTGGAGTTTCTTTTGTCTTTATAGACCCTGCTTTGTGCACAGGGGCACAGCCATGCTGGAACTGGAAAGGCCTTCCCTAAACACATTTCAAGGCACATAATTTCCTTCATATTACTGATTTATTAAACTTGTTGTGGCTAAAACACGAGTTCAGTCAATAGGAGGAGTGTCTCAATAATTTTGTCTATAGAGTGTATAATCATGCCACCTGTCCATGTAAAACTAGGTTAAAGCTGCGGTATTACACATTATTTTTAAAAAGATAAGGTTGCTTTGTGCTGACCTGAAAATCCAAGCAGGAGCCAAAGCCTCATTATTAAGCTCTACTTGACTACAAGATAAGCGTATTTTACCTCTTTCATCCATAAGATAAATCTTCACTGAACAGAAACATTGTTTTGTTTGTAAGAACATATTTCTGCCAGGAAGGTCTCAGATGTCCGAAAGTTACGCACTGCAGCTTTAAATTGATTCTGCAGTAAAGAATTAATCAGGCAACCATAATGAGGAATCAATAATAAGTAATTAACCCACACATCACTTTATCAAAGAACCACTGATACTTAAACCTTAAAGTTTTGAAATTTAATTTCTATTATTTTTAAATATGTAAAATCTGGGATTTTTATACAGTATATGGCCAAAAGTATGTGGACACATTAACATAAGCTCCTTGGACATCTTTTTTACCCCTTTGTGACTACAAGCTTTTCACAAGATTTTTGAGTATTCCACTGAGTGCAAATGAGTGCTTGTAAGGTCAGGGACTGATATTGGACAAGAAGGCTTGGCTAGCAATTAACTTCTCAATTAACCCCATAGAGGTGGAGTGGGGTTAAAGTCAGCGATATTCAGAAACTTTTGACCTTTCAGTCATTTTTTCATGAGAAGCTACCAACAACCAGGCAGACTGTTGTGTAAAAAAGCTGCATGTTTAAAAGATACCAGAACATTACCAGTGTAAGAAAATTTTGTTTGTTTGTTTTATTAGGATTTTAACATCATGTTCTACACTTTGGTTACATTTATGACAGGAACGGTAGTTACTCATCCATCACACAAGATTCATCAGTTCACAAGGTTATATCAAACACGGTCATGGACAATTTAGTATCTCCAATTCACCTCAATAGCATGTCTTTGGACTGTGGGAGGAAACCGAAGCACCCAGAGGAAACCCACATGGACACGGTGAGAACATGCAAACTTCACACAGAAAGTACCCGGACCTCCCCACCTGGGGATCAAACCCAGGACCTTCTTGCTAACCAGATTTTGCTTGGTTGTTACAGAGCAATAGGCTATTGAGCATCTGAAGCATTTTTAAACACTGTGAAAAAGATTCTATCACACAGCGCTACAGGGTGCTTGTTTGACCTGAAAATGATTACAATAAATATTACTGGAGTCTGACAAGAACATGATACTGTAATCTCACTATTTGGCACGTAGCAGCTCTGAGCAAAACAGCTTTCATCGTAAACAAATGGAGCCTCTGTTCATCCCATTCCACTCCTACCTAAAAGCATTTCACAGCTAGTCTCTGACTCATCTCCTTTACACTCAGCGTAGGAAAATAAAACTGCTATTTTTTTGCTTTCTTACCAACCAAAAGCTAGAGAGAGGAACGCACACAGATTTTCTCTTTCTTTGTGAATTATGCAACATTGCTGCAAGCTTAGAAGTACAAAGTCACTACAGTAGGAATATGATGTTAGCCTCCCCCTCATCATGCTTCATCATGAACTCAATCTGCTTTATTCTTTCACGCTTATGCCCTTACTGTGTCAGCCAGTGACATCTTGGCATTTGAAGCACCACATAGCCAGTGTGTAATGTTTGAAACCAGGTCAACTGAAACAATGTATAGACCAAATTGCACTGTAAAGGAGCCCTAGCATGTCTGCAACATTTTCCGTCTGACATTGCAAATCCTTCAGTTTTCTAGTTATTATTTACAGATCTCAAAGTTATTAAATATTTTTACACTGAAAATACAATGAACTAAAATAAAGTAAATAAATAAATACATGTACTTGCAATTTCACAAAGTAGTGATGTGTGTCAATGTTTGCATTTACAAAAATATTTGGCTTTTTGGCTATTAATTGCTCATTGATACTAGAGTGTAATAGCTTGCTTAATTGTAATTCTGGAAGCTGGTAATTCACTCACTGTTGGGGCCCTGAGCAAGGCCCTTTACCCTTTTGGCACCAGGGATGCTGTACAATGGCTAAACCTGCGCTCTGACTCTAGCTTTTAAACAAGCTGGGATATTCGCAGCATTTCATTGTACTGTACACGTGTATATGTATACATGACATTTCATCTACATCTACTTAAAAAAACAAAAACAAACAAACAATAAATGAAACTAATTTACCAAATTTTGATCAACAATGTTTTAACATCACATTCTATATTTTCTCATATGTATTATACAGTTTATACCTGAAATGGTGCTCTATTTAAATACAACACACTACACTATTGAACAGAAAATCTCTACAGTGACCTCGCAGGTCAAGCCATCAGCACACCAGTGTCAGATGTTGGTCAAGTGGAACTGATGGTGGTGCAGTCCAACCCATCTAACATATGTAATTTAACTGCCAAAGGAACGTGATTTACACCAGGGTCATAAAACGGCCTTGGTAAAGCACAATAATATACTTTATACCCTTTTTATTGATTTCTATTTACCCAGCATTTTGTACATAATGTCATGACAATGTATTCTAATAAATAAACCACAAAACACTGTTTTAAAATAATTATTTGATTTAATAAATAATTAATGTTATGCAACACTATAACTGCTTGTTGAGAATATTCTGTACGTTTTTGTGGGTTTAGGTTCAACAGGACTGGTGGTAACCAGTTCTGAATGTGTATAGTCTAATTAAATCCACTTCTTTATTTAGTTAATTGGTTAAAAAAGTAACTGAATGAGAAACGTGGGTGTTGAATAACCTTTTCCTCTTATCATTATAGGACTGCATGTTGTGTTTCCTTACATGTTTTTGTCTTACATTAAATTTTGTTTTCAAGATCTAAAAAATTAAGTATGACAAATGTGCACACAAAAACAGAAGGAATCAGAAATACTTTTATGCAGCACTGTACATATAAGATATAATACAAACGCTGCTTATTTCAGCATGAAGGTTAGTCCAGCTATCTGTCTTACAGAAGTGTACAAATACAAAAAGAGACAGATAAGTAATTGGTACAGAGCATCCATTAAATATTTATTGACTGCTGGTAACTCAGCCATCATGGTTAATATACTCAGTTTCATTTTGTAAGACAGGGGTTTATAAATCTCTGAGATAGAACAGTCACAAGCTCATGGTCAGGTATCCGTAATCCTTCTGGCCATGTAGTGTATATTTCTTAAAGTGTTTTCTAATAATTCTATAACAGAAACAGAACTGTTGCCATGGTCTATATATGTGTGTAAACTTTCACTTAATCAGTAAAGCTCAGTTTAATTTCATAGCTGGACAACAAAGGTTTTTGAGTGTTTGAGCTTTGAAAGCAATAATGTAGTCTAATCTAACATGTGAATCAAACATCCTATTTTTTCCAAAATAATTGTTAACAAACTGATTTTGTAAAATTGAAATACTCATTAATGATATTTTTTACAGAAAGATCAGCAAGTTTTATAGAAGCCATTATGCTTTGTGTCAAACAATCTGTACATGATTGTACATATTCGTGGTAGAAAATTGTTTATTACAGCGGAAAACCAAGCAGGTCTAGAATGAAAGTCAATAAGCATGAGGTATTACAAAAGAGGAGATTGAGAGGGAAAAAGAATGTGATAAACTGACAGAGGTGTAGTGAGGAGGTGATGTGAGGTTAATTGTGTGGCAAATCAATGTCAAGCTCCTGAATCTAACTCGGCTTTTAAGGTGTACCAATTTCTTTAAATTATGTAACTTATAGTTCTTTTCACACAGTACCGCCTCCCCTCATATTGTCTTACCCTACCTCGTCCTCTTTTTCTTTCTCGTGGTTTTATGAAAGACTGGGATCGGGGGTGCTCTCTTGTCCTCTGGCAGGAGCCATATTTCACCAGGGCTCTGTCTCTGGCCTGTCCTGCTGTGATAAGGTGTAATAGATCCACTCCTGCCCCAACGTTGCTGTCGTCTCAAGGTAAGCGAGAGAACATGAGCAGTGAGTAGCAGGAGGAGTGTGGGGAAGAATGAGCTCACCACAAGATAAGCAGAGGATTAACCTTGACTGTAATGAAGTGAGAGTGTGTATGTGTGTGTGTGTTGGGGGGTGGGGGGGGTGTAATTAATGACACTGCCTCTAGCAGAACCTTGCCATCACAACCTTTCCATACTGCGCTCAGTAAAAAGCTATGGACAAGGACGCTGTGTGGACTTTTTCAGTGCAAGCCCAACGTAGTTGCCACACTGCAGCCAATATGCTCCATACAGTAAGAACTTAGCTATAATGTGTTTTCAACCACCAGGTTGTAGACCAGTACCAGTCCACAAAATTTGGTCTTGAGGCCATGTGTGTTCCTTTAAAAATAAATAATTGCAAAAACAGTATTTAGAAACAAGCTTTCTGGGCAGGCATTATATACTCAAATTACCATCAAAAACTACCTCAGTCTGCCTTAAGCATAAAATCATGTAGCATAAAAACACAACAGACCACAAAGACCTACACATAAATAATAACTAATTCATTTAGACAATAATCCCTTATACCAACCTTTCTACTACTATACTAACCACACACACCACTACCTTAAAATATGGGCTGGAGGCTGATCTGCTTAGCTAGAGAAGAGTCAAATCCAAAACTCCAGTGACCTGATATGGTCTCCTGCATTACAGTATTCGACTCACGCAGACTTAGAAATAGCCTACAGTACAAGATTCAGCATTTTCATAGTCGAGTAACAGCAGTGTGCAACAGCACTGACACCTAGTGTTGTTTTTTAAACATGGATGGTTGGCACTGGTGTTCTGAACCTCATGTATTGGTTTGAGTTCCTATGCTACATTTGCATAGTAGCCTTTGTATTTAGTAACATCTGTCTTGGTTGGGTTTAATACATTATTATTTTATAAAACTATTTTATTAAATTATTTGTATGAAATCACCAGATAAACCAGGGATAACTCTAACACAGTGTTTACACACTGATCAGCCATAACATTAAAACCACCTCCTTGTTTCTACACTCACTGTCCATTTTATCAGCTCCACTTACTATGTAGAAGCACTTTGTGGTTCTACGAATACTGACTGTAGTCCATCTGTTTCTCTGCATACCTTTTTAGCCTGCTTTTACCCTGTTCTTCAATGGTCAGGACCCCCACAGGGCCACTACAGAGCAGGTATTATTTGGGTGGTGGATCATTCTCAGCACTGCAGTGACACTGACATGGTGGTGGTGTGTTAGTGTGTGTTGTGCTGATATGAGTGGATCAGACACAGCAGTGCTGATGGAGTTTTTTAACACCTCACTGTCACTGCTGGACTGAGAATAGTCCACACACCAAAAATATCCAGCCAACAGCACCTCATGGGCAGCTTCCTGTGACCACTGATGAAGGTCTAGAAGATGACCAACTCAAACAGCAGCAATAGATGAGCACAATAGATCTACAAGGTGGACCAACTAGGTAGAAGTGTCTAATAGAGTGGACAGTGAGTGGACACGGTATTAAAAAACTCCAGCAGCGCTGCTGTGTCTGATCTACTCATACCAGCACAACACACACTAACACACCACCGCTGAGAATGATCCACCACCTAAATAATACCTGCTCTGTAGTGGTCCTGTGGGGGTCCTGACCATTGAAGCAGGTTAAAAAGGTATGCAGAGAAACAGATGGACTACAGTCAGTAATTGTAGAACTACAAAGTGCTTCTATATGGTAAGTGGAGCTGATAAAATGGACAGTGAGTGTAGAAACAAGAAGGTGGTTTTAATGTTATGGCTGATTGCTGTACTTAATAACTATATTTTATTACCTCATAGTAATTTTTAACATATTACATGGAGCATTTGAGATTTTTTTACATTTTACATTCATTATGTACGCCGCTATTGTTAACAGAGCTGTCAACAAGTTGAACAATTCACCCCATATTCAGCCTGCATTAAATGTATGGCCTTACAATAAAAAAGTATCTTATCATCACTGATAAAAGCCATCGTTACTAGTTTACACATTACAAAGATGCATTCAATCGTACGTTGAACAAATTATATGAAAAATACTACACTGGCGCCATCTTCTGGTTATATCAGATATTACATGCTAAATGAGCGTATTTCTCACACTTTTGCTAGCTAGCTTTGCTACAATGACATGGAGTAAAATATGTGTTTGAGAAGACTTGACATTTCATATTTGCGTGTAGGGAATGAAATCTGGGGGATGTAGTACTTTACCCCAACCTTTACAAGGGGGTTCATAAAATACCTTTTAAATGTCATCTTAACTTGGCTGTAAAAATGAGGTTTGATATGTAATCTTCAAGTTTATATGAGCAATAAATCACACATTTATATTAATGTGACTTATTCAGCACATTTTGTATCCCTAAATTTACTGTAGTAAAAATGCTATGAATGTACAAAGAAGCACAATTACAGAGGGTGGACAAAACACAAACACAGTAAACAGAAGTTAGCAGCTTAGCAACAAACACACATATGCTATACAAATGCGTTTCATACATTTTGTATCTCCAATTTACCTCACTTGCATGTCTTTGGACTGTGGGAGGAAACCGGAGCACCCGGAGTAAACCCACACAGACACATACAAACATACAAACTCCACACAGAAAGGACCCGGACCTCCCCACCTGGGAATCGAACCCAGGACCTTCTTGCTGTGAGGCGACAGTGCTACCCACTTAGCCACCGTGCTGCCCAAACACCTATTTATCAGACATCAATAGTTGCACTGAGTTCAGGTCACAAATGATTTATTTCTACTGCGGAACAGTCAGAAGTCTTTCCTGGCAGACTAGGTCGAACCGCATCAGCAAAGACAAGAAATTGTTGAAGAAAAAACATGCTGGAAAATACATCAAAACTACAGCTACAAAAGTGAATAAACATGTTAAAGACTGAAGAAGTCATTCGGATTGAGTGACGAAACGTATCTCTACAACAAACTTGTGTCCAGATGAACTGATTCAACTTTGTGGATTTGTGTACCTGGATTATTGAGCATGCATCAACATGTTCATGACTTAGTCTTAATAACACTTTAAGCTAAACAAGCTGGAATTCACAGTAGAGCTGGCATTCAAAAACTCTTGCCATGCAGCCATTTAGAAAAGGCCAGTGAAAAAGGTGCATAACTTGGTGTAAGAAGGACAAAACTTAATAATGTAATACAGTCAGATTTCACTGATTCTTAGGCCTAAATTTATATAGATTTATGTTTTTTTTTTATCTCACACACACACCATTCGGTAGTAGTTTGGTAGAATTATTTCCATCTTATGGAAAGAATTAGGTTTGAAAATTAAAGTCAGTAAAGTCAGGTGCACACTATAACGCAAATGTTTTTTCATACTCAAGTTCTTAAAACCTCACAAGGTTTGTTAAACTCTAATTGGAATTTCTCGAATGCCCTTGCAAAGGGGATCTTTACCTCCTTTGTTTTTATTTTTAAAGAAAGCTTCATTATCTTCATTATCACAAAACATTAAGGACTCAATTAAAGCAATCCAAGGACTAAAGAGGGGTTTTGTAGATAGTGTTGGTGCCAGAAGTCTCCAGCGACCCAGCTTTAAGCCCTGTCTCCAATTATTGTCAATTTTGAATATGCCATGTTGTTCTTGTGTGGACGTTCTCCAGGTACTCTGGTTTCCTTACTTTCTATCTTTCAGAAACCTTAACGTGTGTAGACTAGCTACTCTAAAAACACATAATTAAACACAGAGTTTCTGAAGGAAGTGTGATAGGCTTGTAGACATATTGTTTGCTAAACTGTCTGCTCTGATCATGCAGCTATAAAAGTGCTGCAAAGACAGTTTACCCACCAATACAAGATCTCATGAATCATTCAAACACTGAGTCACAACACTTGAAATGAATCCCTCAAAAAAGTCTAAGACATGCAATTTCCTACATACGCTGTTTACTAACACAAAACAGATGGGTTTAAAAATATTTCTATATCTGTAACACTTGTCAGCAGATGGCATCTTCCACTAAGTCTGATTTTTAAGAGAACACCAACCCTTGTTCCCACATTTGTCATCTTACCAAAAAAGTGAATCTCTTTGAATCTCAGCTCTGCTATTGGCAAGTCGGCACCTACACAGACGTGACTGGCTACATCAGGGAGAAGATATGCCAAAAGGATTCCTTATTATTGCTGCAATTACGGCTTCAGTTGGCTGTTCGATGGCGCCTGCACAAAAACAGGCAATAATAAAGAGCAGTGCACAACTCTCTTACTGTGGCACACGTGTCGAAGTGGGCAAGTGTTATGAAAGGCCCTCCTTGGTCAGGGTAGGGTTCTGCAACCAGGTAACTGAATGTGACTAGATTGGCAGAAAAAAGGAAAGTGCATAAATATTATTAAAAATGCTTTGTCATAGAGCTGAATGGTCAGAATTGGCAACAACTGCAAATCAATTTCACCTCTATTGGTTTAAATGAAAGTGATAACAGGTACACTGGAGAGGCAACAGCAAGACAACCCCCAAAAGGAAAATGGTTCTGCAGGTTATGGCCACAGACAATTCCTCTCTTCTTATCCTTTTTTTCTCTTCTCTAGTTTTGAGTTTTGCTAGTGTCCTTGTCACTAGTGGAAGGTTTTCTGTGTCCCCGGCACAGTCTAAAGAGCTTGACAGATATACCAAGACACAGACCATTCAGAAGGGCATAAACCCAGCAGCAGGATTGGTATCTGCCCCTTTGTGCGAGGAGGAACGTGGGAGCACTGCCAGAGACCTACAAAATGACCTCCAGAGGGCTACTGATGTGCATGTTTTTGACCAAACTATCAGAAACAGGTTCCATGAGGGTGACATATATCCTTTAGAGGGACCTGTGCTCACAGCGCAGCACTGTGCAGCTTGTTTGGCATTCGCTAGAGAACTCCAGAATTAGCAAAGTCTGCCATTAACACCTCTTTTTCTTCACAGATGAAAGCATGTTCACACTGATCACATGTGACAGGCATGAAAGAGTCGGGAGACATTTTGCTGCCAGCAACATCATCCAGCATGACCAGCCTGGCTGTGTAAGAACAGTCAGACTGGTTTTTACCAATGGTAAAAATTAATAAATAAAAATTTTTGGACACAGTGTGCTTGGGTGGTGCAGCGGTAAAATATGCTAGCCTATTTAGAAACAAACAGGATGATGATTTATTCCAAGCCTCCTAAATAGTATGTCTCAATTATTGCACCTCTAATTCTGTTGGGACTGCTCTGACACACTACTCAAATATATACAGCCCTGTATGGTAACCTTTTGAATACACACCCATTAAGTTTTTAACTGCTAATGATTTAGTTGCTGTGTGTATTTAGTTTAATTAGGTTTTCTTCATCATTCATCAAGCAATTTTAAATTCTTAACAGACATTATAATTTGCAATTATCCTTTCTATATAGGAAAAACTGAAATCAAAACATGACCTTTGATAAAGTCACATACTTTTTTCTTCAAATGTTGAAAAAGCTAGTCTGAAGTTAAGTCTAATACATAACTTTTAGTGTAAAAAATTAAAAGTAAATTATTTTATTTTTTCCACTTTCATCAGCTAGTTGAACCTGGTCAGGGTCGATGCTGGTCTGGTCCCACAGGGAAACACTAGGCACAAGGCAGTATTACCTTGGGAAGGGTGCCAAACAAGTCCCTTAATAACATAGCCAATGATTTCTGTATAGAAACCCAGCCAGTCAATAGCACTGCTAAGATTCAAACCCAGATCTCGGTGGTAGCCTAGAGAAAGTATGCACATTAGGTCTAATCTTAATACGTTTAAATGCATCTGTACTGCCTACAATACCAGCCTTTGCGATGGCTGCATCATTATCACCACTAAAAAGGATGAGAAGAACTGAATTACACACGGAACAGTACTCTAATTCAACACCAGAGGCTGCTCAAGTCTAATTTATAAAATCCCAGAACACTTGAGTAAGAGCCCCGTGTTTCTCCTGAGTCATGCTGCTTAGTTCACTGTTTATGCTCCACACATTTGCTAGGAGACTCGCTAGCATGTAAACACAAACATACACACAGCAATACAGCTCTGAAAACGAGCAGTACAGTAACTCTACACAGCAATACAGCTCTGAAAACGAGCAGTACAGTAACTCTACACAGCAATACAGCTCTCAAAACGAGCAGTACAGTAACTACACAGCAATACAGCTCTCAAAACGAGCAGTACAGTAACTACACAGCAATACAGCTCTCAAAACGAGCAGTACAGTAACTACACAGCAATACAGCTCTCAAAACGAGCAGTACAGTAACTCTACACAGCAATACAGCTCTGAAAACGAGCAGTACAGTAACTACACAGCAATACAGCTCTGAAAACGAGCAGTACAGTAACTCTACACAGCAATACAGCTCTGAAAACGAGCAGTACAGTAACTCTACACAGCAATACAGCTCTCAAAACGAGCAGTACAGTAACTACACAGCAATACAGCTCTGAAAACGAGCAGTACAGTAACTCTACACAGCAATACAGCTCTGAAAACGAGCAGTACAGTAACTCTACACAGCAATACAGCTCTGAAAACGAGCAGTACAGTAACTACACAGCAATACAGCTCTGAAAACGAGCAGTACAGTAACTCTACACAGCAATACAGCTCTGAAAACGAGCAGTACAGTAACTCTACACAGCAATACAGCTCTCAAAACGAACAGTACAGTAACTACACAGCAATACAGCTCTGAAAACGAGCAGTACAGTAACTCTACACAGCAATACAGCTCTGAAAACGAGCAGTACAGTAACTCTACACAGCAATACAGCTCTGAAAACGAGCAGTACAGTAACTACACAGCAATACAGCTCTGAAAACGAGCAGTACAGTAACTCTACACAGCAATACAGCTCTCAAAACGAGCAGTACAGTAACTACACAGCAATACAGCTCTCAAAACGAGCAGTACAGTAACTCTACACAGCAATACAGCTCTGAAAACGAGCAGTACAGTAACTCTACACAGCAATACAGCTCTGAAAACGAGCAGTACAGTAACTCTACACAGCAATACAGCTCTGAAAATTAGCAGTACAGTAACTCTACACAGCAATACAGCTCTGAAAACGAGCAGTACAGTAACTCTACACAGCAATACAGCTCTGAAAACGAGCAGTAGTAACTACACAGCAATACAGCTCTCAAAACGAGCAGTACAGTAACTCTACACAGCAATACAGCTCTGAAAACGAGCAGTACAGTAACTACACAGCAATACAGCTCTCAAAACGAGCAGTACAGTAACTCTACACAGCAATACAGCTCTCAAAACGAGCAGTACAGTAACTACACAGCAATACAGCTCTCAAAACGAGCAGTACAGTAACTCTACACAGCAATACAGCTCTGAAAACGAGCAGTACAGTAACTCTACACAGCAATACAGCTCTGAAAACGAGCAGTACAGTAACTCTACACAGCAATACAGCTCTGAAAACGAGCAGTACAGTAACTACACAGCAATACAGCTCTGAAAACGAGCAGTACAGTAACTCTACACAGCAATACAGCTCTCAAAACGAGCAGTACAGTAACTACACAGCAATACAGCTCTCAAAACGAGCAGTACAGTAACTACACAGCAATACAGCTCTCAAAACGAGCAGTACAGTAACTCTACACAGCAATACAGCTCTGAAAACGAGCAGTACAGTAACTACACAGCAATACAGCTCTGAAAACGAGCAGTACAGTAACTCTACACAGCAATACAGCTCTGAAAACGAGCAGTACAGTAACTCTACACAGCAATACAGCTCTCAAAACGAGCAGTACAGTAACTACACAGCAATACAGCTCTGAAAACGAGCAGTACAGTAACTCTACACAGCAATACAGCTCTGAAAACGAGCAGTACAGTAACTCTACACAGCAATACAGCTCTGAAAACGAGCAGTACAGTAACTACACAGCAATACAGCTCTGAAAACGAGCAGTACAGTAACTCTACACAGCAATACAGCTCTGAAAACGAGCAGTACAGTAACTCTACACAGCAATACAGCTCTCAAAACGAACAGTACAGTAACTACACAGCAATACAGCTCTGAAAACGAGCAGTACAGTAACTCTACACAGCAATACAGCTCTGAAAACGAGCAGTACAGTAACTCTACACAGCAATACAGCTCTGAAAACGAGCAGTACAGTAACTACACAGCAATACAGCTCTGAAAACGAGCAGTACAGTAACTCTACACAGCAATACAGCTCTCAAAACGAGCAGTACAGTAACTACACAGCAATACAGCTCTCAAAACGAGCAGTACAGTAACTCTACACAGCAATACAGCTCTGAAAACGAGCAGTACAGTAACTCTACACAGCAATACAGCTCTGAAAACGAGCAGTACAGTAACTCTACACAGCAATACAGCTCTGAAAATTAGCAGTACAGTAACTCTACACAGCAATACAGCTCTGAAAACGAGCAGTACAGTAACTCTACACAGCAATACAGCTCTGAAAACGAGCAGTAGTAACTACACAGCAATACAGCTCTCAAAACGAGCAGTACAGTAACTCTACACAGCAATACAGCTCTGAAAACGAGCAGTACAGTAACTACACAGCAATACAGCTCTCAAAACGAGCAGTACAGTAACTCTACACAGCAATACAGCTCTCAAAACGAGCAGTACAGTAACTACACAGCAATACAGCTCTCAAAACGAGCAGTACAGTAACTCTACACAGCAATACAGCTCTGAAAACGAGCAGTACAGTAACTCTACACAGCAATACAGCTCTGAAAACGAGCAGTACAGTAACTCTACACAGCAATACAGCTCTGAAAACGAGCAGTACAGTAACTACACAGCAATACAGCTCTGAAAACGAGCAGTACAGTAACTCTACACAGCAATACAGCTCTGAAAACGAGCAGTACAGTAACTACACAGCAATACAGCTCTGAAAACGAGCAGTACAGTAACTCTACACAGCAATACAGCTCTGAAAACGAGCAGTACAGTAACTCTACACAGCAATACAGCTCTGAAAACGAGCAGTACAGTAACTCTACACAGCAATACAGCTCTCAAAACGAGCAGTACAGTAACTCTACACAGCAATACAGCTCTGAAAATGAGCAGTACAGTAACTCTACACAGCAATACAGCTCTGAAAACGAGCAGTACAGTAACTCTACACAGCAATACAGCTCTGAAAACGAGCAGTAGTAACTACACAGCAATACAGCTCTGAAAACGAGCAGTACAGTAACTCTACACAGCAATACAGCTCTGAAAACGAGCAGTACAGTAACTCTACACAGCAATACAGCTCTGAAAACGAGCAGTACAGTAACTACACAGCAATACAGCTCTGAAAACGAGCAGTAGTAACTACACAGCAATACAGCTCTCAAAACGAGCAGTACAGTAACTCTACACAGCAATACAGCTCTCAAAACGAGCAGTACAGTAACTCTACACAGCAATACAGCTCTCAAAACGAGCAGTACAGTAACTCTACACAGCAATACAGCTCTCAAAACGAGCAGTACAGTAACTCTACACAGCAATACAGCTCTGAAAACGAGCAGTACAGTAACTCTACACAGCAATACAGCTCTCAAAACGAGCAGTACAGTAACTCTACACAGCAATACAGCTCTCAAAACGAGCAGTACAGTAACTCTACACAGCAATACAGCTCTCAAAACGAGCAGTACAGTAACTCTACACAGCATGTGAGTGAGCAATTACATGAAAAACATCAGTGACATTTAAGGAAAGTTCTGTATTACTGACTTACAGTTCCTGCCAATTCATCTTTAGTGTTTTCTCAGTGTAAACGCACATACAGTCAAACATTTTATTAGCCCCAGAATGTAAAAACGTAACTAGAATTCCTCATATTTTCTTAGTGAAAATTATTTCTGTTTTATTTGAATTATCTTTAAACTATAACATGATTTGGAAATTGGTATCTTTAACTTGAATACCTGGTTCTGGATATAGCATTTGGTCACATTAGCCATCACTGCACTAAAGTCACTTTTTCTATTTAAAACAGACTTAAACCAAATTAAACAAATTTTCTTCACAACTTTGCGTCACTGAGATCCGATATCTGAAGTCATCAATGAATATAATAATGTCAATATAATTTTTAAAATGTATATGTAAGATTTATAGAAACACCAGAGCTTTCTACCCACTGTCAATGCTAGTCAGGCTAATTAACTGCCCTGGGTTAATGCTAAAGCTACCTACAAAAAATGACAAAGGTTCTGTAATATTTTAAGATATTTGAATATGATGCATATTGAGACTTAAATATTTGGCAAATAAGGCTTATAAGCAGTCAGCAACTGAACTGTTAGCTATGCTTTAATGTTACCTAGACAGTCAGCAAGCAAACTAGCGCATGACAATATGATGAATATATCTCATTAAGCTTGTTATTCCTGCTTAATCAAGATTCTTTTTTGCTTTTTTCTCATGACACTGCAAAGATTAAATGCATCCTTGCAAGCTGGTGAGTCAGTCAGTGACAAAATCACAGAGTCTTTATAAAGTTTACACAGAACAGTGCAAGAAAACACCCAGTGAGAGTGAGTGGCAGCTTTGCAGGGTGGAAATGCCTTATTGATGAGACAACATTAGTGGAGAATAGTCAGACTGGTTTGAGTTGGACAAATAGGCAACATTAACTCATATAACCACTCTTTACAACTGTGGTGAGCCCTCTGTATTTAATACAATGTTTGGGTTTGAATAACAAGTATATCCCACACCTCAGCATCACAATTAGCAAAACTGGTTAAAATGCCCACCCCATTGTTTAGTTGTCTTTTGAATGATCTGTCCATTTTGGAAGATGTTTAAATGCTGGGAGTTAAGAGTCTCCTAAGAGAACCAAACAGAAAAAAAGATTTAAACCACTGTATGTGATGTCTCTGACATTAACAACCATGATAATTATTCCTAAAAAGCACATTTGCACAGGGAAATGTTAGGGACATTTGCATGCATGTGACGTTCTTTAAAAGCATGTGTCTTTATGATTAAGGGAGGGAGATAAAAAGATTCAAACTAGCTATGTAAACAGAATTTTAGTTCAGCGCTTCCTTTCTACAAAGAAATGCTAATTGGAACTGGGATGTTAAGTGCTATCTATAAATAGAAGTAGCACAGCTAGTGTGATAATAAGCTAAGATCAGTGTGCTTTTATGTGACACTTTCCATTTAAATAAAAGCAGCTATATACAGTGTATCACAAAAGTGAGTACACCCCTCACATTTCTGCAGATATTTAAGTATATCTTTTCATGGGACAACACTGACAAAATGACACTTTGACACAATGAAAAGTAGTCTGTGTGCAGCTTATATAACAGTGTAAATTTATTCTTCCCTCAAAATAACTCAATATACAGCCATTAATGTCTAAACCACCGGCAACAAAAGTGAGTACACCCCTAAGTGAAAGTTCCTGAAGTGTCAATATTTTGTGTGGCCACCATTATTTCCCAGAACTGCCTTAACTCTCCTGGGCATGGAGTTTACCAGAGCTTCACAGGTTGCCACTGGAATGCTTTTCCACTCCTCCATGACGACATCACAAAGCTGGCGGATATTCGAGACTTTGCGCTCCTCCACCTTCTGCTTGAGGATGCCCCAAAGATGTTCTATTGGGTTTAGGTTTGGAGACATGCTTGGCCAGTCCATCACCTTTACCCTCAGCCTCTTCAATAAAGCAGTGGTCATCTTAGAGGCGTGTTTGGGGTCATTATCATGCTGGAACACTGCCCTGCGACACAGTTTCCGGAGGGAGGGGATCATGCTCTGCTTCAGTATTTCACAGTACATATTGGAGTTCATGTGTCCCTCAATGAAATGTAACTCCACAACACCTGCTGCACTCATGCAGCCCCAGACCATGGCATTCCCACCACCATGCTTGACTGTAGGCATGACACACTTATCTTTGTACTCCTCACATGATTGCCGCCACACATGCTTGAGACCATCTGAACCAAACAAATTAATCTTGGTCTCATCAGACCATAGGACATGGTTCCAGTAATCCATGTCCTTTGTTGACATGTCTTCAGCAAACTGTTTGCGGGCTTTCTTGTGTAGAGACTTCAGAAGAGGCTTCCTTCTGGGGTGACAGCCATGCAGACCAATTTGATGTAGTGTGCGGCGTATGGTCTGAGCTGACCCCCCACCTTTTCAATCTCTGCAGCAATGCTGACGGCACTCCTGCGCCTATCTTTCAAAGACAGCAGTTGGATGTGAGGCTGAGCACGTGCACTCAGCTTCTTTGGACGACCAACGCGAGGTCTGTTCTGAGTGGACCCTGCTCTTTTAAAACGCTGGATGATCTTGGCCACTGTGCTGCAGCTCAGTTTCAGGGTGTTGGCAATCTTCTTGTAGCCTTGGCCATCTTCATGTAGCGCAACAATTCGTCTTTTAAGATCCTCAGAGAGTTCTTTGCCATGAGGTGCCATGTTGGAACTTTCAGTGACCAGTATGAGAGAGTGTGAGAGCTGTACTACTAAATTGAACACACCTGCTCCCTATGCACACCTGAGACCTAGTAACACTAACAAATCACATGACATTTTGGAGGGAAAATGACAAGCAGTGCTCAATTTGGACATTTAGGGGTGTAGTCTCTTAGGGGTGTACTCACTTTTGTTGCCGGTGGTTTAGACATTAATGGCTGTATATTGAGTTATTTTGAGGGAAGAATAAATTTACACTGTTATATAAGCTGCACACAGACTACTTTTCATTGTGTCAAAGTGTCATTTTGTCAGTGTTGTCCCATGAAAAGATATACTTAAATATCTGCAGAAATGTGAGGGGTGTACTCACTTCTGTGATACACTGTATGTGTCAAACTGTTTAAATCAGTCAGCAAAGCCAACGAATGCTGACCCAGTAACCAGAAAGAAAATGTCTCACCATGCCTTCATGAACGTGAGCCATCTTTCACCCTAACACACACACACACGACTAAAATAAAGCTCTTTCATAGCACAGCTCTTCAGAGACAGCTTGCACTGCCACATTTGCCAGCAGAAACCTGAGAGTTTACAGTGTACACTATTATACACATGAACATAAGCATGATCAGCACATAATATTACTGCATACATATGCTGTACATGGCCGAAGTTAGGAGTCAGGCCAGTCATGTTTGTTCACATCAAACTTAGCAAACCATTTTTTATGGGCATTTCTTGTTGTCTGGCCAACACTGTTGGCTACTGTTTAATCTTAGCTCTCTTTGAGAGTGTACACTGTAGGCAGGCTATGTTCTGGAAGTAAAGGAGAGTAAGTAAGTAAAAAACATTCAACACTCAATACTGGGAATGCACATTTTGCCAATTTCTTTTAAGCGATGACCAATTTGTTTATTAAACACGGCATAAAATAACAACCGTGGCAGAAATTTAGAACAGTACGATGAATATAAATATAAACACTGTAAGCAGAACCAGTTCAGTAATCGTAGTTATTGAAAGATGATAAGCAGATTTTTACTGGGACATGATGAAAAAAAACCACATGTACAGAGATTACCATGCAGTCAAACTCTGTACTGATATAAACTGGTTTTACTGTTGATGTTTTTAATGTGTAACAGCTCTGCAGCTCATTATTTAAATAATATAAATGCAAAAAAAGTTGTGTTTGGGTGTAGCTGTACACAGCAAGGACACTGAAGCTTCTGGAGGAAACCCAGACAGACAAGGGGAGAACATGCAAACCCCACAAAGAAAGGACCCAGACCGTTCCACATAGGTATCGAACGCAGGACCTTCTCGCTTTGAGGTGAAAGTGCTACCCTTTGAGCCATTGTGTTGTCCCCCTAATGTTTTGTTTAATGACCTAAATAATGCAGTCTGCTGAATTTGCTTTTAACGTAATGGTGTGTTACAGCAGGGGACAAATAATTTCAACTCAAAGCTGTCATTAAAAACAGTTCTTTAAGATTGATTAGATGCATGTTTGATGTGCTAAATGCAGCGCAAGTAGCTGCAGGATTTAGAAAGCTACAGTTATAACACTGAGGCATTTCGGACAATTGATATCAGAATATGTTGAACAGCAGCGAAAACAGGAGCTGATTGCTACTAATGAATAATGCTTGCCCTGGGCAACTAATTTGTTCATACATGCATACATGTACCAGACCATGCCAAATCACTACTTCTGAGCTAGAACCTACTCTGCTGTACTGATGAATCCTCATTGACTTCACAGTTAGATGCAGTGAAGTGTGTGTAGCATTTGTGTTAAAACCCTAATTCTATCAATAACACATCTGTGCGAGTTTGGCTTTTCTTTCGCCTAAGATTCAGCTGCAGCTGAATGGCATTACCCTGCCTGCCCTGCTCTGCCAAGAGTCCCTGCACCTGCTGCTTATTCTCTCAGTTCTTCTCACTGCTTTTCTCTTTCCAGCCCTCTTTCTCCTGCCCATATTTGAACCATCTGCTCCTAACATATGTAACCGCATGCAGCTGCTATCCATACAGCATTAGCAACAGAGGTCTACTATCAGGTTTCCATGCCATCATGTGATCCATGCTGCTGGTTAGCTATTACTGAGCCACTCTGACTGGCTGGAAGCCCATGTCTGTCTTCACTGTATTACAAGAATAACGAGTCCCAATGTGCCATATTTAACATTATCACTGCACTATTGAGAGCCAGCGGAAAATGGGCTGTAACTACACTGGAGCTACTGGGAACATTGGTGTTTGATTTATAATCAGTGTAGTGTACAGTACCTCACAGCATGTTTGCAAATAAGTTCTCTTATTGCATTTTTTCTTTTTTCCTCCGACTTCCTCCACCTCAGACCCCACCTTGACCAAGGAGAGCCGCAGACCCCCTCTGACACGCATGCAGTCACTGACCGCTTCTTTCCCACCAGTCAGAGATGGTCACACAGACAACAGTATCGTATGTGGAGGGTCACGCTCTACTATTGATGATAATATTAACTTGTTAGCTATGTGCTTTCATTCAGAGCAATGGGTGGAAACACTGAGAAAGGGGGGAGGGGGTACAGCAAATATTCTCCCTTTTTACATTTACATTTTCAGCATTTAGCAGACGCTTTTGTCCAAAGCGACTTACATTATACAGTCTAAGCAACTGAGGGTTAAGGGCCTTGCTCCAGTGCCCAACAGTGGCAACCTGGCAGTGGTGGGGTTTAAACCAGCAACTTTCTGCTTACTAGTTCAATACCTTAACCGCTAGGCTACAACTGCCTTGTTTTCCCTTTTTAAACTCCAAGCATATTATAGCATATATTAGAGCATATTATGCTGCCAAACTTTAAAAATGAGTACAATAGTAAATAAAATGGTTAAATATCCCATAAGGCTGCTAACTTTTAGCACTTTTAAACAGAATTGCATATACAGTTGCACTTTAACATGTTTTGTAACATCCACTGTGATTTAATTTCACTTTATGTTTTTACTTACCTGGATTGCATGGCTTCTACAGAATTTTGTATTTAGCTGTGGGTTTGTTGGTTCTGTTTAATTTCTTTATTATTTTTTAACATATTATGATAAATGAAAAATAAATTCATTTTAGGATGGCATTATGACATTTACATTACATCACACTTTGGGCATTTAGCAGACGCCTTTATCCAAAGCGACTTACATTACAGTATACAGTCTGAGCAATTAAGCGTTAAGGGCCTTGCTCAAGGGCCCAACAGCAGCAACCTGGCAGTGGTGGGGCTTGAACCAGTGACCTTCTGATTACTAGTCCAGTGCCTTAACCACTAGGCTACACCTTGAGGACACCTGCAGACACCCTGCTCTCAAGTATAACATATAAATGGAGTGAGAAACTCCTGCATTATATGCAACATCAAGCTTTTTGTAACTTTTAGTAATATTTCTGTAATATTTAAAAGTATATACATGAGTAATTTACTGTTCATTCTGAACAATTTATTCACTGCAAATCTCTCTCAAAAAAAAAGAGTAATCTTAAATATATCTACTGAGTGCATGCACTTGAAGCACACTAACCTTATCAAACCCATCACACGGATGAATGTCTTTTTGAGCGATGTCATCTGCTTTACAAATGAGGAAAGCATCCAACCAAATATGATTTTTGTGATTCAGATAAAGTAGGAATATCAAATACCCCCACACGCCACCCTTCCTTTAAAGAGAACACATTGTATCAGCCGGCAGCAAAATTCAAGATTTATCTATCTCTGGGACCAGTCTGAACACTCCTGAACATTTTTCTCTCCTTCTCTGAACTCCTTTATTACCTCAGGAACAGTGTACAGACAAGTCTGGCAGCTGGAGGAATGAGAACATCATTCATGTGTCAGTGCCACAAGTGGAAAAAGATGGGAGGGGGGTAGCTGAGCGATTCTAATATTACACACAGCTTTGACTCTGACTTACACTACGCTTTGACTAAGTGCTTTAATCAGCCACATGCTATTAAAGCTGTTTTACTGACAGATGGGGCAATAACTTATGCAGGTGCCAGCACACTTTGCTGGTATAGCCGATATAATTCTATTTAAATTCAGTTGCTGCTGTGAGGTCTGAAATGTGAATGGACTGGCATGGGGCTGTGCAGTCTAGTGCATTGTATTGGCATTTTCAAAGCCACTTTGCAATACGACCTGCAGAGAGCTCCTCTTACTGTGAAAGTGGTATTTTCCTGACTTTTATACTAAACCCACCAAATGTTTTGCTATAAATTATGTCAGCAAGCTGGTTATTTCTGTCAGGATCACGCCCTCTCTTGTGGGCATCAGGTTTCCAGTGGTCGCAGTGCCAATGTGAGTTTCTCTTAATTTTAACCAAAGGTGTATCTGAAGTGTTCTGAAGCTTATAGAACACACACACTTTAATTTTTACTAAGATTTAAAGCTCACAGCGTGAAATGTGCAACTTGTCTCGACTTGAGTGAGTAAAGTACAGACTCTAAAGAAGCTTATTTAAATCACACACACACAAACACACTAACTGTTTTTTGCATCTTTGAAGATATTCAGTCATTAAAGCTTTGTCATTCAGGCTATATTCATTGACTTTTTTCATGGTTTTACACCTCTATTAATGAACCAAAACATTATGGTCAGCTGCTTAATAAGCTGCTACACCCCTGCGTGTGACCAAAATGGCTCTGACCAGCTGAGGCATGGAATCCACAAAACCTCTGGAAGGTTTTCTGTGTTGACTGAACACCAGCAGAACTGTTCATTGTTCCAGCACATCTCACAAATTCTTAATATGATTAAGATCTGGGAAAATTGGGGGTCAAGGCAACACTTCTCTTCCTCGTGTTTCTTAAACTATTCCCCAACTACTTGTGCATTGTAGTGCCACCGCTATCAAAAAACCCACTGGCCTGAAAGAGTGTGCCTGGTCTAGATATGGCTCACATGAATTACTGGCCCCAGGCTTTCCCTGCAGGACATCATCCAAAGCATGGCACTACCTCCACTGGCTAGTCCATTATGCCATGTATAATGTCCTCTACTATTATTTTTGTTATTATTTATTATTATTATTGTTGTGGTTTTGTGGTTTGTAATGAAATGAATAAATTAATGGCCTGCCAACCCAGTTAAAAAATGATACACATTTATAACTGATACTACCTGGATTAGTTTATATACAATCAGAAACTACTGTTTTGTGTGGCCATGTTACAAAAACGCAATAGAACAATCAATTCTGTGGCTTATCTAGTAAACATCATCATGTCTGTAATGATCTATTATATTTGTCTCCACTTGTGCCTGCTGTGACTGAATTACAGCCTTATTTGTGTGAACTCACTCCCTCTGGTGTTCTATGAGCATGGCTCGGGACATCCCAGATATACTGCACAAGCTCTAGGTTGAAATTTATAGTTTTCAAAGCAGCATCAAATTTACAAGCACTAACTTACAGGTGGCGGCTGAAAGGTTAAAATACTGGATTATTGATTGTAAGGTTGAGGGTGACTGCCACACTGTCACTGTTTGGTCAATGAGCAAAGCACTTAAGCCTCCGTCTTTTGGATTGTATCCTGTTAAAGTTGATTTAAATAAAAAAGATGCATATTCGATATGCATTCATTTTATTTTCATGTTTTTATAACCGTTTTATTCTGGTCAGGGTTGCAGTGGGTCTGGTTTTTGGAATCACTTGGTGCAACACAGTAACACAGGACACTAGACAGGACACCAATCCACTAACCCAACACCCAATTCCCCCAATCATGTCTGTATGTAGAACCACCGAGGATAAGAACCGTAGCTACTGTTATTTACCACTGTTATTTATCGAAACAGTCAAGGTCATGTGTTATTACAAATAACATCAAGGCTGTGAAAATTTACTGCACATGTTGCTGCGACCAAATCACACCTGCAATGTTATTTTTTATGACACATTTCCTCTCAAGTTCTATTGCTTAAGCATAAACCAATAAAATATAATGTGATGTTCTTCATGAAGGAAAATAAATAATTGGTTACAAGTTGCTCTGATATAAAACGATTAAAATACACTACAGCACACCCCATCATTCTGTTCTCTATTTAAACTCAAGGTTACTGCATTTTCACACATCAGTTCTGTAAACATCAAACATCTCTACTCCAATACAGCTTGCTACAGCAAAGCATGCACAATAAACAAGCTTAAATAAACAAACTTCTACAGAACAAATTAATGGTCCATGCCACACGATGAATTTTAAGATGTCATGAGGTATTACTACCAAATGTCAGTGTTTCATCATGTGACATGCTTATAGCAAGCCATATGCCTACATGAAGCATTAATGTGAAAAATTCTACAGATATAAAATAATATGTACATAAAATGTCAGCAAATTTTACAATCATAAGCCACTAGAATGTAGAAACACATGCATTTTAGCTTCCGAAAATGAATGAATTAGAATCCATAGTGCTTTTCGGTTATGTTTGTATGGTTTATCACCATTATCTAGAAACTAGAACTACCCAAAATGCAGGTGGCCAAGCAGTAAAAGAAAAAGAGAAATTTAGCACAAACAGGAGATATTGTGGTTAAGGGATTATAAAAGGATCAAATAGGGTAGGAAAAAGAGCATACTTTTCGCAACGGAGATTCAGATGACCGGACTTTCTTGGGAGATGTCTGTGAAGAGAGCAGGAGAATTAATGTCTTGTCGACCCCTCTTCAGAGAAATCTCCTAAAGCACTGCACCTCACTACAGATGTTAGATCATTTTCATTCGTTGTCTGACAGCCTGGAAGGTTTTTGTTTTTTACTAAAAGCATTAATGTCATATTGGATTTTTAAAAAACAGCCAAAGCCAAAGCTGTTGCACAAGTTCTGTCTCTTTGCCTTTCGTCCTGTGCCACAGACTGGTGTACATATTTAGAGGCCACAAAGGTAATAATTTTTTAACATGTTTTAAACATGTTTTCAAAACATCTGTTTATTTAGATACATCAGAAAAACTATTTAATATTTCCTTCCAACAAAATGAGCTCTTTATGATTTTTGGGTAATATTGCTTTCTAATTTAATGCAGCTCTGATCTCTTTTCCTTTTTCTTTTAAAAGCAACTAATCAGGCTTTAAGAGAGAGGAAAATTGTTTTAAAACATTACATTACAACTTCTACAGAATTTCACTACGGAGCTACCACTGTCCTGCACAAGTAGGAAATAAAGATGTATGATTGATCTATTGTGTTTTTAGGCCTTCAATTTTAAAGCAAAAAGGTTTACTTTTAACTTTTTCCATTTGACTTTCTGAAGTTTTATTGGATATTTTTCTTTGCATATTTTAGAAGGGTGTTTTAAATATTTAGGCTTTTGTTTGTATTTATTTATGGCTGCTCTCGCACAGTTTATTGCATGGCTCTGTTCAGGTCACTGGAGTTCCTACACAAACTTGTCAAACCGTGTATTTACTGACCACGCTTTCTGCACACTTGCATCAGTTCTGGAAACATAATTTTTAGCACCCTGTTAACAATAGATGTAAATAAAACACATGAAGTTTGTAATAAAAAGGGGTGCTCACATACTTATAGCCATATAGTTTTATAAAAATGATAAAACTATGAATGAACTAAACAGAGGAAGGTCAAACGAGGGATTCCTGTCTGCGCTGCAAAACTAGTGTCACCGCTGGCTGATGTATAAGAAGCAGTCGGCTTGTGCTGTACAAGTTTAAAAGCATAACAGTACTTAGCCCTCCTGTGGCCAAAAAGGGGTGATGCAAGCACCCTTGGATTGCAAAGGCAACAGGGGATTGAAAACTATTGGTGTACTGAAAAAGTGTTCCTGTTCTATCATTATACGTATGCCTTATAATACTGAAAGCATAAAACAGGCTTTAGGGACATTGTAATGTCTAATAACACACCTTTTTTATTTTTTCAATGTGTTAATTAATTTTTTACTGCTGGGAAACCGGTTTTAACACTGAAACCGCAAGTGACAAGACAACACACAAGCTGTTCAGGCACAGGACAAAGGCAAAGCAGGAGAACAGAAGTGCACAGACAGACAACATGAAGAGCATAAAGGAGGCAGGAGAGAATGGTTGCACTGACACTATATGTAGGAGTAATACTGACAATACTGACAGGACACTTCCATGTCCAGACTTACATACATATACATTACCAACACTGACATTAACATACAAGACGAACAGAATAAAACAAGAGCATAAAATACCATCCGTTCTTCATCAACAGCAAGTTTATGTGATCAAAACTCTCCTTTTAGAAAATGTAACTCCTTCAAAAAATAACATCATTTGTGTACAAATATACAAAATCCACATAAAGTAGCATGAATACAAACATATATAACATATACAGTGTATCACAAAAGTGAGTACACCCCTCACATTTCTGCAGATATTTAAGTATATCTTTTCATGGGACAACACTGACAAAATGACACTTTGACACAATGAAAAGTAGTCTGTGTGCAGCTTATATAACAGTGTAAATTTATTCTTCCCTCAAAATAACTCAATATACAGCCATTAATGTCTAAACCACCGGCAACAAAAGTGAGTACACCCCTTAGTGAAAGTTCCTGAAGTGTCAATATTTTGTGTGGCCACCATTATTTCCCAGAACTGCTTTAACTCTCCTGGGCATGGAGTTTACCAGAGCTTCACAGGTTGCCACTGGAATGCTTTTCCACTCCTCCATGACGACATCACGGAGCTGGCGGATATTCGAGACTTTGCGCTCCTCCACCTTCCGCTTGAGGATGCCCCAAAGATGTTCTATTGGGTTTAGGTCTGGAGACATGCTTGGCCAGTCCATCACCTTTACCCTCAGCCTCTTCAATAAAGCAGTGGTCGTCTTAGAGGTGTGTTTGGGGTCATTATCATGCTGGAACACTGCCCTGCGACCCAGTTTCCGGAGGGAGGGGATCATGCTCTGCTTCAGTATTTCACAGTACATATTGGAGTTCATGTGTCCCTCAATGAAATGTAACTCCCCAACACCTGCTGCACTCATGCAGCCCCAGACCATGGCATTCCCACCACCATGCTTGACTGTAGGCATGACACACTTATCTTTGTACTCCTCACCTGATTGCCGCCACACATGCTTGAGACCATCTGAACCAAACAAATTAATCTTGGTCTCATCAGACCATAGGACATGGTTCCAGTAATCCATGTCCTTTGTTGACATGTCTTCAGCAAACTGTTTGCGGGCTTTCTTGTGTAGAGACTTCAGAAGAGGCTTCCTTCTGGGGTGACAGCCATGCAGACCAATTTGATGTAGTGTGCGGCGTATGGTCTGAGCACTGACAGGCTGACTCCCCACCTTTTCAATCTCTGCAGCAATGCTGACAGCACTCCTGCGCCTATCTTTCAAAGACAGCAGTTGGATGTGACGCTGAGCACGTGCACTCAGCTTCTTTGGACGACCAACGCGAGGTCTGTTCTGAGTGGACCCTGCTCTTTTAAAACGCTGGATGATCTTGGCCACTGTGCTGCAGCTCAGTTTCAGGGTGTTGGCAATCTTCTTGTAGACTTGGCCATCTTCATGTAGCGCAACAATTCGTCTTTTAAGATCCTCAGAGAGTTCTTTGCCATGAGGTGCCATGTTGGAACTTTCAGTGACCAGTATGAGAGAGTGTGAGAGCTGTACTACTAAATTGAACACACCTGCTCCCTAGGCACACCTGAGACCTAGTAACACTAACAAATCACATGACATTTTGGAGGTAAAATGACAAGCAGTGCTCAATTTGGACATTTAGGGGTGTAGTCTGTTAGGGGTGTACTCACTTTTGTTGCCGGTGGTTTAGACATTAATGGCTGTATATTGAGTTATTTTGAGGGAAGAATAAATTTACACTGTTATATAAGCTGCACACAGACTACTTTTCATTGTGTCAAAGTGTCATTTTGTCAGTGTTGTCCCATGAAAAGATATACTTAAATATCTGCAGAAATGTGAGGGGTGTACTCACTTTTGTGATACACTGTATAACATTGTCCCATATTCTTATCATTTTAGAGAGACATAGCAACCTCTCACAGACACATCCTCTAATAAAAGTGTGTAAGAACGCACAAAGAGACAACCGACAGGTTTTTAGAATAGTGACTGATTTATGTACCTTCATCGGTGCCAGCTGAATGGGCGTGATGTAAGACGGGTCCACCATGGGTTTGGGCCGGTTGGCCGTATCTGCCAAGAGGCTTTGCCATTGCTGAGGCAGCCCAGTGAACTTCTGCTCGCGGGGGTCGAACCCTGTATGTACACGATGCTCAAAGTTCGAGGGAGCCGAGATCTCCAGCCTCTTTTTCTTCTTTCCAAACATGTTGGAAAAGCTGGATAAACCTGGAAAGACAAAGAAAAATCATAACTAAAAAAGAAAAAAACGGAACATGCATTGCTCAGCTAAAGTGCACTTGCTAAAGCAGTCCACTTGACATGCTCTTGTTTGATGGCTAGTACATGATAGATTGGTTTGACCAATGTGTGGAACAAATGTTCATATTCAACATAAACACTTGACCCAACAAATGTTTTTGACTGAACATTTTTGGAAAGCCAGAGTGGGGGTAGTTATAACCACTAATGAGGGCCAACAGGTTTGGAAAAGGATGCCCAGCAAGCTCACGATAAGGTGTGCACATATCCATATTTTGGACATACCATGTACCTTTGGAATTTCTGTTGCGGAAATTGGTTAATATTAGCATGATCATCCGTGCATAAGAACCCACTTGGATTTTAAATGGTCTTTTCTCATCTAATAACTATGTGAGGTCTCTTTTTTAACTGGTGAATTTCATTATTTTGGTTACACCCATTGATAACAAATGCACAAAATGAAGCATACAGTCATGCAATCCTCATCGATTGGTCATACTGAAAAGCTCAGCAGCCACTGTAGTAAGATGTGTGTTTTCCAACATGTAAGCTTTATGGTCATGTGACTGTCAGTTCTGTTATTTAGTGTAACAACAGCTTGCAGAATGTGATTTGCAAGAGCTGAAGCATGTAACATAAAAATGTCTGTTCTCAGGTGCACCACTTGCTAAAGCACATGTTCTATTTAATGACTAATGACTAAGCAGTAGCACACAAGCCTAAAATAATCTATGCAAGGCAAATGATACAAAGGTCCAAAACAGACCACCATAACTTGGAGGCAAAGAATACATGGACAAATCTGGGTTTGATGAATGGTAGTTTGGGCTGGTTACATAAGTTCCAGTAAAGGACAATGTACTGCAACAGTTCCATGAGGCCCATTGGTTTTTTTTTTTTTACAAAACAATACCCTCCACACAAAATCAGTGTCAAGGTCAATAAAGCACTTGGGTGGTCTTTTAAAAGCCCTGACTTTACTGATTTGGGGTGAATTGGAATAGTGTATTTAAGAATGCCTTAACCATACCAATGATTTTGTTGATGTGAAAAAGCAAAAATTGTTTTTAAATTAGAAATTAACAAATTAGTTTTAGCATCGTTTTGTAGCAGTGTAACAATTAATCAGCTTTTTACTAATGCCCACGGTTTTAATGAGTGGTATCAGGTGATGATAAGACCTATCATCAAAAAACCCTAATTCAATTTCATTATACCAGACCTCATTAAAATAAAACAATAGTGTCAGTGGATAAATTCACAGTAAGTACACGTAAATCTGTTTATCAGAAAACAAATTAGCTGGATCTAAAAGCCTTTGTAATGCGAGAGCACGATCACACAGCACTGGCCGCTCATCAACCTCTTTGTGTTTCATTACTGAATAGATCTCATTGTGTTGGAATCGGGCTCCAAATTTGGTGGTCACTGCCATTCAGGAGCACAATGCTGTCCTTTAGTTTGGACACACAGCTGTACAACATGTCCGGCTGACCTACGCAGTGCCAGTTGTACAGCCAGCATGAGCACACAGACAAAGGGACAGCAGTGCCTGTTTAAAAAACCTTCTCCAGAAAAAAGTGTTAATGAGAACACCTCATGTAAATTCAGTGTAGGCAGAGCTCTTTTTAGCCTAGTTGCTTAAACAGTACAGAAGCGCTTTACGCAGGCTGCTAAATCTGGACTGATCAGGGACACCCAGTGGTTTCACTGCATAAATAAAGAGCTCTGTCTGCCAGCACCTGGTAGCATAATTCAAAACATCAGCTTTCAGAAAACAAGACTGGAAAATAACATGGAAGCTCGTCGAGCTGATTAACAAGACAATTAGTGTTTAGTTTTCCTACTCCTGATTTCAGAAAAGTGTGTGAGTTAATGATAAACAGCAAACTTAAAGAAGATAATAGAAATTAGATACATTAAATATATACAGTGTTCAGCAGGGCATTAAAAACTGCATTTATTTACCTTTAGTACTAGGTGCAAACCAAGAACAGACCTTGGACAAGACCAGTCCATCCCAGGGCTGCACACATTAAAAAATCAGATTTAAATTGGTTTGATGAACTGGTAAAGAGAAGAATTACCTTTTAACACAAGGTCAGTAAGTGTTGGAAATGGTTTTACTTCAGTAAATACACCGATCAGCCATAACATTAAAACCACCTCCTTGTTTCTACACTCACTGTCCATTTTATCAGCTCCACTTACCATATAGAAGCACTTTGTAGTTCTGCAATTACTGACTGTAGTCCATTTGTTTCTCTGCATGCTTTGTTAGCCCCCTTTCATGCTGTTCTTTAATGGTCAGGACCCCCACAGGACCACTACAGAGCAGGTATTATTTGGGTGGTGGATTCTCAGCACTGCAGTGACACTGACATGGTGGTGGTGTGTTAGTGTGTGTTGTGCTGGTATGAGTGGATCAGACACAGCAGCACTGATGGAGTTTTTAAACACCTCACTGTCACTGCTGGACTGAGAATAGTCCACCAACCAAAAATATATCCAGCCAACAGTGCCCCGTGGGTAGCGTCCTGTGACCACTGATGAGGGTCTAGAAGATGACCAACTCAAACAGCAGCGATAGATGAGTGATCGTCTCTGACTTTACATCTACAAGGTGGACCAACTAGGCAGGAGTGTCTAATGGAGTGGACAGTGAGTGGACACGGTATTTAAAAACTCCAGCAGCGCTGCTGTGTCTGATCCACTCATACCAGCACAAATCCTAATATTCTTTTCTGATTGTTTTATATGTTACTGCTATGCCTGCTGTTGATGCTTTCAGGTCATTCTGCAAGTCTTTTTAAATAACCACTGGCTTTTACCTTTCTTATCATTAGTCTGAGGTTAATGAGTATAAAATAGTGTTCAAAAGCCAATAAAACAGATAAAAAAACAAAAACCCTGTTTATATGATGGCAAGCCAATAAAACAAATACATTTCTGTAAAATAATAAAGAATAATCTTAGCTGAACATTGGCCTCTGTTATTGCATAACTTGCATAACCACATATGCAATGAGGCGGATCAAATGCAAGTAAATATCACTTCAAATGTCTTTTTGAATGTCTTCATATTATAATTAGCTTAAAATAAAAGCATTGTGCATGATACATGGTCAAGACAAACACACTACTGGAGTCCTGCTAAAATCTATAACATCAGACAACAGTGACACATCTGTAAAGAATGGCTAGTCAGTAAGTGTATATCCAAGCTTAGACATGCATCTACTGTGTGTAGACTGCACTGCTCTGACGGAGGCCTTCTAACCGTGGTGTACTTAAGGGACTGGGCCAGATAAGAGGCAGAGGGATACAGGAGCTGTCAGAGCATTCATGCCTCTGATGAAACCTATGACCTACATAAATAGAGAAATTTTTTGAAATCATATCGCACAGACTACAGGATTTAAACCAACAAGGGATAAGAAGAAGAAAAAAGAAATCTGAGTGCACAGAAAATGTGCAAGCATGGGCTTTTTTTAGATCAAACACAACACTAAATCTATTTCTCAACTAGTAAGACCATTTCTTAGGATGATAATGATAGATACACTATAAGGCCAATAGTATGTGGACATCCCTTATAATTCTTAAGTTTAGGTGTCTCACGCAGGCTCATCACTAACAGGTGTATCAAATAAGTTCCACAAAATAAATTATATAAAAGTAAAGGACCTTTACTGTTCCGATGGCTTGACATGTTTGGGTGTAGAAGATCAGTGGGTCTCAACAGAGTCCTTACCTCAGTCCAATTTAACACATTTAAGATTAATTTAAATGTCAATTGTGACACCACAGACTTGTTTTGGCCATAAACTGCTACAGCAAAATTGTACATAAATACAAGATGTCCTTTCAATCTATTTGGCTGTAGTGAAATCACATATACTGTGTTATTGGAAATTAGCATTACACAGTTGGAAATAAAAGACTAATGTAAAGTAACTGTATTACATGCATTACTTAAGGAAAACCAATGCTTAGTGGTTAAGAAACTGGGATACTGATTACTGATTAAGGTTTCTGGTTTCATTGTTGGGCCCCTGAGCAAGGCCCATAACCCTTAACCACTTGCACTGTATTTAGTCACAATTGTAAGTAGGTTTGGATTAAAGTGTCTGCTAAATTGAAATCTTTCTCTTCCATGCTTTCATTCATTGTCTGTTTTACCACCGCTTTATCCTGGTTAGGGTCACGGTGGGTCTGATTCACTGGTCGAAAGGCAGGAAACCAGTTCATCAGAGGGCACACACACACTTGGCCTGACTCCATATCAACTCCACACATAAAGGACCCTGGCTGCCCACCCTAAGAATCAAACCCATGCCCCTCTTGCTGTGAGGTGACAGCACTACCCACTGTGCCATCATGCCACCCCTCTTTCATACAATTTGATACTCAAGCAACTTGGCTATGTAGGTAACAGAGTGATCTTTGATTATGTAGGATTAGGATCTGAGGGTTACTACACTTGATAGATACTTTTTTTACACTTACATACACGACTGAAGCCTAAATTACAAAAAAAAAAAAAATCACATATCGAATTTGCAACTGCAATATTATTGATAAAAATCACAATTATATTAGTGTCCATAAATAGTTCAGCCCTAATCAAAAGCAGTTCTGCTCACATCATGCATTAACAAAAAATAGGGTAATATGTAATAAAATAGAAGACATACATTAAAGAGCAGTCATAAGAACTGAGTTGTAGCACTGAAAGGGGAAGCCATGCACTCGACTTGCACTTGACTTGCAGTTCTGTTTGTCCCTGAACCATCTGTCGCCATCTGAGGGATGGCAGGCATTTCCCGCCCGGAGCAAAGCCATAGAATCGTGGGACGAAGCGAGGCCTGGCCTTTTCCCAGCAGTCCTGCTAACAGAACAGAGCTGGCACTATTTAAAGCCCATCTACACATGTGCTGTTAACTTACACATTTGCAGGAGCATACGATTGGTTGCACACTCCCTGCTGCAGGGGGCTTAGTAAGGCTTTTGGGACATACCGAGCTATTAACTGACTTATGTCAAGCATGCAGCACATGCATGCTGGGCTCTAATATATCTGACTGAGAGTAAATAAGAACTACGGAAAAAAGTCTGGGTAATTAAAAAAGTGCAGTAACTCCTGGGTTCAGTCCTCTTCTCCGGTTACTGTCTTGTTTCCTTGCACCTCACAAAACATATCAGGGGTCTGATAAACTACTAGGTATGAGTGGTAGATTGCAGAGTGAAGACAGATTGACTCCAGTCCCATGTCAGTCCTGAACAGTAAAAAGCAGTTACTAAAAATGAGTGATGGACAAATGAAAGACTGACTGTATTTTGTGTGACTTTTTTCTACACTTAAATAAGTGCCATCACAATAATGATAATAACAAAACTACTAATAGCCAATAATTAATACAAAAATCAAATGAAGTAGTTCTTACCCCTGGTTAAATTAGACACTGTTTATTGTTTTAATGAAAAAAACTATGTTTGTTACAATTAATAGTTAAGTACACTTATTATACATTTTATTAAATAAAAAAATTATTAATTTTGGCAAGTGGCAAATTTTGGCCACCGTTTTAGGTGTAAAGACTCTTTAGGTGTAAAAACTGTTTGTTATCATGATCCACAGCTGTAAAGAACACTAGCCAACTACAGTAGAGATCTGGGTTTCAGATTTCAGCAGCGCTATTGGCTGGTCAGGCGTCTGCATGGTTAGACTGGTTGTGTCCGGTGGGAATAGCTCAAACAGCCTAGCCACTGGGAGGTTAGACTGGTTGTGTCCGGTGGGAATAGCTGAAACAGCCTAGCCACTGGGAGGTGCACCTGTCAGTTCGCTCTCAGCGCAGATAAAAAAGAAGAGTTGCATCAGGAAGGGCAACAGATAAATAAGAAGAATAAGAGTATAAGTAAAAGTGAGAGTGTGTGATGCCCTGTGGTGTACTCCTGCTTTGTGTTTTAGTGCCTCCTGACCTACTGGGTACTTTGGCACTGCCTACCTCCCAAAAACCCGTAAAAGCTGAACTGGCAACTTTAAATTGCCTGTACGTGTAAGTACACGACAGAATATGTTTAACCCAGCTGTGGATTGGTGCCCTGTTCAGGGTGTATTCCTGACTTGTGACCAGTTTTACCTGACCCAGCACAAGAATGAAGCAGTTAGTAAAAAAGAATGAAATAATATTAGATAGAAACATATCCTAGTGGGTTTAAACGAACAGAAATAGCATTCATCTCATTATTTGTATGACAAAACATTGTTAAGTAAAGGGCAGAAATTAAACATTCTAATAATAATAATAAAGCCCAAAGACCTAGGTGAAACCGCTCTACTATTTCTTATGTAGTTCAATCATAACCAAAAATATCTCTGTACTCATTATGCATTTGCGTAAGCTAGTCCACCATATGTCATCTTACCTGGTATTTGACTCATTACTCCCCTTCAACCATGACAGCTCCAGATTTATTGACACACAGTATCAAATTCCACAAAAAATGTAATCAGTGTATGTCATGGGGACAGTTACACATTTCTAGTGAGGGTGAACTAGGAGCTTTGTCCTGGGCTCCTCACCCATGAGCAATCCGTTTGCTCTCAACAAGAGATAGGGCCAAAAATGCTAATGGCAGCAGCCTGTTCCATATAGACGAAGTCCAAAGTGCTGCGATGTGAGACAATAAAGACCCTCCCAGGCCAACACCATCCTACTGAATTCCAAACCCGCAGGGTAAATCCTTTCACGACACCTCGTGTAAACTTACATCAACACAACATCCAGTTAGTAACCAGGCTGTCACTAAGATCAGGCATGAGCACCCTCTATCACAGTGTGAGACTGTACACTTAGATCCACCCAATAACGAGAGAGAAAGTAAAAAAAGAGAGAGAGGGACAGCTGTTACAAACAGTGAGTACATAACCCATGAAGCCTGTGTCCACAAGTGGCAGCGTCACCAACACAAGCACATAAACACCCACATGTACTGACAAAAAATACCACATAGATTTCCTGAATTACTCCTGAGGGTGTGAACAGCTTCTCAATAAATAAAAGACCCCTGTTATCATGATTTTGTCTGGAGCAAGCAGCAACACCACACCCATCTTGCTCAAGAAGTTATTTTTACTCACATCAACACTGTCCAACTGTGGCATGCTTATTAAAGTGAGAGCTACAGGGGCATCTGGCTTTCTGAAGCACATATCACTCGTCCATCTATCTCCAGCATACAGACACAGATCAGTGAGGAAAGACTGTGTAAAGCATCTGAAGAATTTTCAAGAGGAACATTTTCAGACACCTGCTAAACTTCTTTCGGTGACAGTAGATCATACACAAGCACATTCAACATGACTGCTTAAAACACGTGATGTAGCATGTACTGTTATAACAAACTTCTCGCCTGATTTTCACATTTTACTACTAAAGTTACATAGTAAAAGTTGGTGCATTGTAATTAGGAAGAAGATTTGCAGCAATTTCATAATGGACTATTATCTGAAAATGCAAGAAAAGTAATTTACAGATCAGTAAAGTAATCTAGAATGCTTGAAAAAAGTAAAACAAGACCTTGACTGTAATACATCTTCTGCTTGCACCAGTCCTGAACTGACCGGGGACAGCTGCCCCCTGCAACACGAGTGCGGTCGGCAGCCGCTTTGCCTCAGCCACCTGGGACGGAGTCTCACAGAGACCTGTACCTGTATGGAAGCACTTCTGTAAGTAGCTCCAGATAAGAGCATCTGCTAAATGCCGAAAATGTAAATGTAAATGCATCGCAGTACCTGTTAATTATAGACTTAATTACCTGTTAATTATAGACATTTTTAAGGCCAGGATACATGGTTAAAAAAACAAGACAGAAGTCAATGGGGGGAATTCAGAACACAAAAGCAGCAACAAAATAAACCAATAAATACATTTATTGAATGGTTAAACTAGATGTAATGTCTTAAAAAATACTGAACAAACTTAGGGAGGCACGGTGATATGGGTTTCCTCCGGGAGCTCCGATTTCCTCCCACAGTCCAAACACATGCAGTCAGGTTAATTAGAGATACTTAACTTTGCCCTAGGTATGTGTTTGTGTGTTAGTGTGGACTGGACTGGCAGCCTCTCCAGGGTGTTTCCTCCCTTTTGCCCTGTAAATCTTATTCACTGCCTCCCTGAATAGGGTAAAGCCGTGGTAACAGACAATGAATAAACAAATGAATGAATGAACAAACTAAATAAAAATGTGTTTTAATAAAAAAGATAAACTTACTTTCAAATAATTAATTTACTTAGTATCCCAAAGAAACACAAAAGACTGGCTTTTAAAAGCATCAAAAAGAAAAGAGCCGAACACGTTCGAGTCCACAGTCAATCACTTATTTTTAAATAATATCGGTCACCTAATGACAAACCACTACTGACTCCTTTTCTATGAAAATCAGTTTTTAATAATGATAATGTGTTGAGACTTGTGATACCTGCATCATATTTGAACAGATTTCCTTTTAAATCTAAAATTGTAGAATGTTTTTGTATTAATGCAGCCAGATCTGTGATTAATTTACCAAATAAAAAAGGTTTGTATTAACGGTCCTAACTTATTTTTTATTTATTATGTTAAAATGCAGTTACTTCAATTTTTTTTACTTTTTTAAATCAAGTTTATGCATAAATGCTTTTGTGAAAAAGATAATGATATTAAGATAACTGAATAATTCAGCTGATCGATTGCTCTGGACAGAGTAAATGTGTGTTTAGGTAGTCTTGTAAACATGCCTAATTCCCATTTGGTTGTTGTCTGAAGAGGATTTATTTAAATTCTGGGTGATCTTAGCCAATCCTTGATGGCTGGCAACCCTAATGCCCAAGCACAGTCAGCTGGTGCAAACAGGAAGCTCAATCAGTAAAACCATTGTTCAGACAGGTCAAGCAGTTTCAAGACAACCTGCAAACAATCATACAGACCCTGCACAGTAAACAAGCAAGAATATCCACACTGAAAGCTGTCCAGGAGGTGAAGTCACCAAGTGTTTATGTCTGCAGGGAAATCAGTAAGACAACCCTCACATTAGCTGTGAATTTACTGCTTTAAAAAACGCCATTCGGGTCTACAGTAGTGTACGCTTTAATAGTACAAAACCAGCATATTTACCACTTAATAAAAAGTGCATTTATTTAACAATGGTATATACAGGGGTTGGACAAAATAACTGAAACACCTGTCATTTTAGTGTGGGAGGTTTCATGGCTAAATTGGACCAGTCTGGTGGCCAATCTTCATTAATTGCACATTGCACCAGTAAGAGCAGAGTGTGAAGGTTCAATTAGCAGGGTAAGAGCACAGTTTTGCTCAAAATATTGCAATGCACACAACATTATGGGTGACATACCAGAGTTCAAAAGAGGACAAATTGTTGGTGCACGTCTTGCTGGCGCATCTGTGACCAAGACAGCAAGTCTTTGTGATGTATCAAGAGCCACAGTATCCAGGGTAATGTCAGCATACCACCAAGAAGGACAAACCACATCCAACAGGATTAACTGTGGACGCAAGAGGAAGCTGTCTGAAAGGGATGTTCGGGTGCTAATCCGGATTGTATCCAAAAAACATAAAACCACGGCTGCCCAAATCACGGCAGAATTAAATGTGCACCTCAACTCTCCTGTTTCCACCAGAACTGTCCGTCGGGAGCTCCACAGGGTCAATATACACGGCCGGGCTGCTATAGCCAAACCTTTGGTCACTCGTGCCAATGCCAAACGTCGGTTTCAATGGTGCAAGGAGCGCAAATCTTGGGCTGTGGACAATGTGAAACATGTATTGTTCTCTGATGAGTCCACCTTCACTGTTTTCCCCACATCCGGGAGAGTTACGGTGTGGAGAAGCCCCAAAGAAGCGTACCACCCAGACTGTTGCATGCCCAGAGTGAAGCATGGGGGTGGATCAGTGATGGTTTGGGCTGCCATATCATGGCATTCCCTTGGCCCAATACTTGTGCTAGATGGGCGCGTCACTGCCAAGGACTACCGAACCATTCTGGAGGACCATGTGCATCCAATGGCGGTGCCGTGTATCAGGATGACAATGCACCAATACACACAGCAAGACTGGTGAAAGATTGGTTTGATGAACATGAAAGTGAAGTTGAACATCTCCCATGGCCTGCACAGTCACCAGATCTAAATATTATTGAGCCACTTTGGGGTGTTTTGGAGAAGCGAGTCAGGAAACGTTTTCCTCCACCAGCATCACGTAGTGACCTGGCCACTATCCTGCAAGAAGAATGGCTTAAAATCCCTCTGACCACAGTGCATGACTTGTATATGTCATTTCCAAGACGAATTTACGCTGTATTGGCCGCAAAAGGAGGCCCTACACCATACTAATAAATTATTGTGGTCTAAAACCAGGTGTTTCAGTTATTTTGCACACATGCACACATATAAACACAGAGAAACATGCACAGACAAACACTTATACTTCATGTAATCTTATTGTGCAAAGTGCAGGGTAATGATGAGCTGTAGAGCTGGGACTTAATCATACCCTGTCGGCCCATTATTAGGCATTCAGAGTGAGACAGAGGTGTGCAGAGCTGAGAAGTTAAATTACAGTGTGTCTGACTGTTGCTCTAGAGAGCATCTATACACATACATACACACTTACACACACTCATATACACTGATGAGCCAAAGCATTAGGACCAGTCGCGTAATACACTGTCAGAACAGCTCTGACCCACCAAGACATGGACTCCAGACATCTGAAGGACTCATGTGGTGTCTGGTGCCAGGACATTAACAGGTCCTTCACCTTCAGAATATTGTAAAGGGGATCGTCCTACAATGTATCCTGGTGCAATCTCTTCCCCTGGTAAACAAGAAAATAGGATTTGTCACTCTGATGTCCAGTTCCAATGCCTGCTTGCCCATTGTTGGTGCTTTTAACAATGGACAGGAGTTAGCATTGACACTTTGATTGGTCTAAGACCACGCTGCCCCATAGACAGAAGGGTTTGATGCACTTCTCTACATCACTAGCATTAAAATGATGGTTTGTCTCTTCTCGGATCGCTGCAAGTAACCACTGTACCCTCACCACGACTGCCTGTGAGCACCCTAAGCTGTTCCAGAAATAATTCAACCCTGCCTTTAACATATACTCCTAGTAACTACCATCATCCAAACATTTAATATATCTGCCATTTTGACATGAACACTTGTTATGAAACTGACATTGGCCTGCACATTTTGGGGATTGTCCTAATGTTATTATTTGCTTCTGACTGGCTTGAGAGGGCAAATTGTGTGAGAAATTCTCAGTTTATTTACTTAGTTTATAAACTACTGTAACCTGTTGATTACTTCATGACACATGTAATGATAAGGGTTTATTGTACTGGGATTACCATACTGACACCCTTAGACAGGAAATGTGTGTTGGAGTAAGGTGATTAGGCAGTGCAGGACTAACAGAGACAGCAGCAGGTTAGCAGGTGAGGGCGATCAGACAGCGAAATCAGGCATAGTGGGTTTGTGCAGGACTAGCGCAGGCATAACATTGCTAGCACAGCAAACGTTGTGAAGAAATACAGACAGTCACACAGACTATCACACACAAGCGCACTCTCACGTGTATTCTCTCTGAGCCAGTTTCACTCCTCCGTCGTGTGAGAGCACTTTGCTAAAGCCCATGAGAACCATGACAAAATCCCTCAGCATGAATCATTTAGCATCCACTTTACAACACACAACACAGTGCACCGGCATGAAGCAAGCATGGCTTATCAACACACACACACTTTCTGAATAACAGTAATTATTCAAAGTCGACACATTTGCTTAAAGCAGAAGCTAGAAAAATTATGAAAATGATCCTGTATCTTAGCCTTTTCAGTGTAAGCTTAACCTACTGCATCTGTAAAAAAAAAATCATATTGACTTAGAACTAAAAACTACAAAAAGGTTGGGAGGGCAAGAAAACTTTAAACAAAAGCAGCCCTTTTAACCTGTATTCAATGGACAACAATACAAGGATATTTGATTTTTCAACTTTTATATAAAATTTGATTGCTGAAAAAAAAATTGGGACCAGGCATGTTAACCACTGTATTACATCACCATGGCCAAAGCTCTGCACTGGATTGGCACCCTGTCCAGGGTATTCCTGGCTTGTGCCCAGTGTTTTCCAGTAAAACCGGACCCATCATGACCCTGACCAGGACAAAATGGTTGATTCTTCCTTAATATTAAACTTGTCATATTTTAATGGGAGACAGGTCTGGGCTACTGTCAGGCTGAGAATTCAAACCCTGATTTACAAATAATTCCAGTGGGGTCCAAAAGTCCAAGCCCTAAAATGAAACCTGAATGAATGTATACATTTCAGAATTTTAAATATTTGGTATGTCCCCCTTTTTGCTGTAATGACAGCATGCACTCAGGCACTCCACACGCTTGTATAAAATCTGAGAAAATTCCATGTCACCCCATAATGATCTCACAGAATGACAAAGAGCATCCTGTTTTGTTCCTGAAGGCTTGGTTTTCTCTGTCTGTAAGTGTCTTCATAAACACAGGTCAGGTGGCTATGGAGGAACATGATGTTATGCACTCCCTGTTCATTGTGTTCTCCAAATGGTTGTTGCAAAGCTTTGAAGTTTTAAGGGATAATATAAGAATGAGATTGTGGTCTCAAATAACCCCCATACCCACACCATACGGACAAAAAAAAATATGTAGTCCCCTGATCAAGAGTTTGTTGGAAATCCCATTCCATGAATGTTGATATAGAGTCCCCATCTCCTTGCAGCTCCATCATTTCTTCTTTGGGAGGGCTTTCTACAAGATTTTGCAATGTGTCATTGGGAATGTGTTTTCCTTTTCAACTGGCGAATCAGACACCCTGTCCAACCAACCAACCACACCATCACCAAACTAAACAGCATTAAAATACAGCTCTTGATATGAGATAGAACGGTCAGCAATTATACAACTTTCCTGGAGCCAAGAGGGCCTTGTTAAGGGCCCAATAGTAGCCACTTGGCAGAGCCAAGATTCAAACCCTTAACCTTGACAGCCCAGAGCCCTAACTACTTACCAAACACTGCCCTGTGTAAAGTGGTCTTAAGTGGCTGCTGTGCTCAAAATAGCACATCAGGGCTCTGAGTAGGGCTGGGCGATATATCGAGATTTTATAATATATCGATATATTTTCATACGCGATATAAGATAAGACAATATCGCTTATATCGATATAGATGTTGCGTTCCAATTAGATCCGACAGTTCGACTTTCTCTTCTCCCAGTTTGTCTCTGCACATGTTCACCTGCCCCGCCCCTCTTCCTCACTGACCACAACTCCCCCTCCCCACCGCTTCACCAGTAATTCCTGCAGGCAGCGATAGCATGGAGACGGATAAAGACATGACAGAAGCTATCGAAGAGGAGCTGCTTAGTAAAAAGAAAAATAATGGCTCAATTATTTGGAGATGGTTCGGATTCGGAAGTGTCAGATGAGCAGCAGAATTATGTATTCTGTAGAGAAAACCGAAAACAAGTCCAGACAAAATCTTCGAGCTCCGTGTACCATTCGTTTTTCACTTCAAATCCCAAAGTTGAAAAACAAGAAAACGAGTCGTTATTCGTTTCAAAAACCAATATAAACATACAAGCGCATGCACGGGCTGACATGCACGTTAGTTTATACTGGATGATATCCCGACGTCCGAGACTCATTTATTTATTTATCTTCTATTATAGTATTTCTTGTTCTCGGCCAATAAACATCCAAAAATTAATAAAATTGCATGAACTAACTCTGCAGTAAAGTAAAGCAAAGAGCAAACAGCAATTAAACAACAAATAAAGCTGTTAAATAATAATGAAGTGCATGAAGCAGAACGCTGATTAAAATGCATTATATATTGTAATAGTTACACAGTAACATGAATGATTAGTTCTGCCTGGATTACAGAACTGAGTTCTATATGGTAAAAGAAAATATTAATGTAAATGTTAATGTTGTGGCGACTGATGTAAAAATAATGTATAAAGTCCAAACATGTGAGGGGGGGTTTAACGAGAACGCTACTTTTAATGTCACACAAGCTCAGTGCAAAACACGCAAGCTCACACAAGCGCAGCCGGAAACGGTCAATTTCTGTTATCTTCCCTACACACTCGCTCCCTGCACCCTATAGTGCACTTAACATTCTTAAAGGGCCAGACAATATATTTGTAATTCACATTACACAACAGGTGAGACGTTAGAAAACAAACTTTTTCTTACAATAGTTATTTTTTTTCTTAAGGAAAAATAGTTCTTGTGTGAAGCTTCCCAGCATGAATATTAATAAAAGTGCCTGTAAAAAATTTGGAACATGTAGCTTTGTCTCAGAAGTGTCTTGTTGTTATTACCTTATGGGATGAAAAAATATCGAGATATATATCGTATATCGCCATTCAGCTAAAAAATATCGAGATATAATTTTTGATCCATATCGCCCAGCCCTAGCTCTGAGGTCTAAATGATTCGATTGTAAGCTCATCTTTCACCATTTTTGCTAAAGCTGTGGGTTTTAATATGCTGTAATTTTCCTTCCTCTCATCCTGTACGTGTCTGAGCTTGTGCATGCATGTGACAAGACTTTGCATGTGTGTTTACCCACAAAGCATTGGTAGTCTCCACCTCTGTGTTTCTAGCAGCCATCAAAAGTTTGTGGCGGTTTCTTAAAGCACTTATGTAACGTCAAAATAGTGTTGTGTGTTTCAGCAGGTCAGCAGCCTACACACAGATAAGCAAAACAGAACGAAACTGCTTAAGTAAGGAGATGACACAGTTAGCATTATCCTACAGACTAGTACACTATATGATTTGACTGGTGCTAATTACAGGTGCTCAGTTCCAGATGAATGCAGCCTCTGATATTAGTATATGATGTAAGCCGTCCAAACAACCCTCTACTTTGCCAAACCCAGAGGAACTTCTAAAGCACTCATTTATATCTGCTGTTATCCACCTGATCATTTTAATGATAATGCTAGCATCATTGTCAGAGTCATTAGAGTCTCTGCTCAGTCATTTACCAGTCTTTACAGGCATGTCTATTCACTTGGCTGCCATCTTTGAAATGCACTCTGGCTCAGTCATACAAATGAGTGTTTTTATCAACATTAGGGGGGATAAACTGGCTCTTTTTGGGCAAGTCATCATCCCGTAACTACAAACATATTCAGAAGTCCTAATCTCACTTCTGTACTAAATAGTATGTGAAAGTAGCACACTAATAATGATATACTACTAAGTGCATATGATGCAGTGTAAGACACAGCCAGGAAATAGTCAGAATAGGGTAGACTGAGGTTATTCCTTAAGTTCTTGCTGGCTCGTCGTTGCCGTTAGCACAGAAACTGAGAATAATGGGGATCAGCGTGGGATTCTCCATATGCAATATTGATCGCGCCTCATGATGCCACCTCTACAGCTCATGATTACCCTGCACTTTGCACAATAAGATGACATAAAATATGTGTGTTTATATGTGTTCATACATATGTTTTTATATGCCATTGTTAAATAAATTACATTTTTATTAAGTGGTAAATACCCTGGTTTTGTACTATTGAAGTGTACGCTACTGTAGACCTGAATGGCCGTTTTTGAAGCAGTAAATTCACAGCTAATGTGAGGGTTGTCTTATTGATTTTCCTGCAGACATAATCACTTGATTGGCTACTACACACATGTCAGAAGGAGACAGGTGCGATATAACCAGGGTATCTGGAAATGCAAAAATAGAACTGAAAACAAAAACATCACAAGAACGCCATGTAGTGAGGGTATAGCACAGCTTCAGGTCCAAAACTGCCCTTCAGTCACTGTGAGGAGTTTGCAGTGTTTTCCATGTGTCAGCATTGTTTTCGTTAAATATTAAATTTTACTCCCAATTTCTAAAGAGATTTAAAATGTAGATTGGCTGCACTAAACTGTACAAGTGAATGTGTAAGTATGTGGTGCTTTATGATGGATCAATGCCCTGTCCAAGGTGTATACCTGCGTTGTGCCCTGTTGTTTGAAGTAAAACCATATGGACCACGACCATGATCAGGAGGAAGCAATTATTAAATGTAAATAAATGATTGAATACATTTTATATTGTTTTGACTAAGTATTTGTGTATTCTGCATTTGTGATAACTGCAGGGTTTATACATTAGTTTATGTACAAATTCTAATTCTCTGTAAACCCAAGAACTACTTGAGAGAAAACAAATTTAGAATTGTTCAGAAGGTTATATAATTTAGACCAACGCCTACAAGAAAAGCCTTAAGAAATCATGAAATGCAAAGCACCCCATCAGCTGTGTGACAAACAAATGACAAATACCACAACTTCTCTCACACATGCAACTTTTTGTCAGTAGTACTTTTCTGTTCAGAGGTTAAACATTTAAAAATTTAAAATGCACAGCTATATCAATATTTAACTTTTTTAATAAACCCAAAATACCTAAAAATAAAGTTCAGACTGGTGGTAATGGTGCAATGGTTTGGGGATGTTATCTGACTATGATCCTGGGAACATTCCATTCCAAAACCATATACATGGAAAAACAGCTATCCCCTTTTTTTGTAGCTCCACTGTCTAGGAAGGGTTTTCACTATAATTTAAGATAAGATAAGACTTTATTGATCCCAAAGGGAATTGCAGAAAAAGTAAAGTGTTTTGGAGTGTGCGAGTGTGGAAATGTTGTGCCCATTAAGTTAAAAGAGCATTTATAATGTCTTGCACTGATCTTAAACAAGATAGCCTGGCTTGCAATCAAGGTCAGGGTTCTGTTCAGGCCACCTCTCAACCACATCACTCATCAAACATTATCTTTATGTACGTCACTTTGTGCAAAAGGGTTAAATCTAGACACATAAAACTTCTGTAATATAAATTTTATACATCTCAGGTGTTTTAGCAATGGGTGTGGCTGAAACACCTGAACTCAGTAATTATATTAGCTATGTTATCACTGGAGCCCAGTACAGTGGTGATTATTATGACCTTTCTCTTTGCAAGTCTTTGTTTTTTGCTCTGACCTATCACTCATCACAGTGACTAATCCATCTAATGGTCAGGCATGAGTTGCACTCCAGATTTAGACCAGTGTTTTGTCTCAGAGACAAGCCATGCTTTGGTAAAACCACTCCAGAATAGATTGGAAAAATGGAAATGACGTCTTCAATAGTTAAAGATATGTTATAAATCCTGGCACGTCTATGGAGTTTTAAAATATACAGAAAATCAAACTGGTTTAATTACATATTCAGCATCAATAGTTCATTAGTGTTTTATCAACACGTTATGTATAAATGTACGCTAGAGTAAACAGTTACTGATACACTAGTAGAGATACTGTAGTTCTTAAAGCCAGCTCTGAACCAGCAGTTTCAAATCAGTAAACAAACTGTAGTGTAAAGTCCTATTCACAGAATCTTAAATGATCTAAAAAGACCTTGAACCACATTAACAGCACAACTGCATGACTAAAGATTACAAAACTGCTCTATAAAGCTTAAAATAAACTTACAGGTATAAAAGAGCTATTTGTGACAGTCTTTCAGTCTCTAAATACTTTCAATTAAACCTAATTTACATAAACTGTGATAAACAGAAGATTTAGAAAGTAACCAGATCCTTTGACTTTCTGTGAGCTTTGTTGTGTTATAGATTTGAATTTGAACACATAGAAATGCAATTTTTACCCTTCAATCTTCACTTGATTACCCATAATGATGAAGATTAATTAAAAATTAAAAACCTGTATTTCATATTTACAAGTCTTTGGACCCTTTACTGTGGTATTCTCAACGATGGTCAGGTGCATCCTGTTTGCTTTAATTATCCTCGAGATGTGTCTAGTACACAACTGGGATCCACCTTTTGTAATTTAAATTGATTAGACATAGTTTGATTCCATAAAGGCCCATATTTAGACTGAATTTTCAGGACGAAAACCAAGCCAAGAAGTCCAAGGAACCATCTAAGGATCTCCCTGATCAATCTGTGGTAAGGCATAGATTATGGGATTGATCTAAAATAATATCTAAAGCATTTGTTGTTATTGGCACTAAGGGTTGAGTTTGTAATGCCTGATTTTTGAAAGTACTGTGGTGAAACATGAATGACTGACCCTAGTGGGATGGATCAAAGTTTATTCATTTTAAATCGTTATTTTCACCAAAGTTTGTAATGCAAAATCACCCATCATAGCAAATATCCTTTAAATAAGTGTAATTTTGTTACATTCATTTTACATGAGGTTTAATGTTAAAGATGAAACAACAAAGTTATATGGCTCTGATTTGTAATGGTTATAACAACAAAACACTTTCAGTTTGTGAAAAATCTGTTAGATATATGTTTACTCCAGTTTCAAATCCTCTCTCTGTTAAATTACGATTTCAGTTCATTCAAATTAATAACGTGAACTTTGCCTTGAAAATCTGAGCAGCATAATTGTGTGACAGACACTATAATTTTCAACTGATGCAGTACAAACATGCTGTATTCTGTACAAGTGTCATCAGCAGCCTCCAGACAAAAATGCCACATTGTGCAATACATGGTAACCAGCAGCGCCTTGGTGTATTACTGAATACTTTCATTATGCCATTTCGAGAATATTGCAACAGTGGCATGAAAGACTGGCCTGCATGAGAGGAAAGGTCAAAACCAAAAAAATACTACAACAAAACACAGGGAAACAAGACAACAAGCAAATACCAGTAATATTACCAGTAATAAAAGACAAACTTAAGAGGGTAATTAAGAGGGTACAGAAGAGATTTCCCTGATCAAACACACTGATTCAACTAATCTGTTAATAATCAGAATTAGAAGGTATGGACACGCCTTCTAATTATTGAGTCATTCCTTCTAGTCCTCACAAATGATATTTTGGCAGAATGGGCACAAATCTCCACATGCTCCTAATCAAATTATAAAAAAGCCTTTCCTGAAAAGTAAAGTCTGTTCCAGCCCACAAATGGTGTTGGACAATTTGATATTACAGACCATGGTTTTGGAATGGTATGTCCAACAAGCTCATGGTCAGGTGTCCACATGCTTTGGGCCACTTCCAAAACCGTTTTGGAATCTTGACCTTGTTGTGCAGTCCTTACAGATATAAAAGTACATACAGATATGTAATACAGCCACAGACACACTGGTCATAGATGAGGGTGAAGCGCTTAAGTTAAAGCAGCAGACAAAATTGGCCACTAAAGTCTGCTGGGTTGGAAAAGTCCGGACAAAAAAGAGGGTGGGGTCTTCAATGCTGTTTAAGGACCCTGGTTAGTAGCCTGAGGTGCCTGTACAAGAGTAGAAGAACCAGAGATCAGTGTGTGACTCTCGAAACTAACCTCACGCACGAATCCACTGAAGGTGAGCGAATAAGAAGGAGTAGGCAAACTGTGCAAACCACAAAAAAAACAGTGTAACAGGCTGCTTCAATATATTTCTCTATGTATGTACTGATAAGTATTTACAATTCTGTATATTTATATACAAAAATAAAAATGAAGATACAAACACAACTGTTTACCTGGATTATCATATTTACTATATATTTATATATAAACATATGCCCACTTAATTCCAAAACAACTCAAAACAAACCTAATCAGATAATCAATCAATAATAATCAATAAGAAGCAATGAAGAGCTGTTGTAGCTTAGTGGTAAATGTACTGAACTAGAAATCAAAAGGTTGCCGGTTTAAGCCCCACCAGTAAGTTGCCACTGTAGGGCCTCTAAGCACTGCCCTTAGCCCTCAATTGCTTAAACTGTATTCAGATCACTTTGGATAAAAGCATCTGCTAATTGTCCCAAATTTGAATAAAGTTATAAAAGAGTTCATCTGTGTATTGAATTAGACAGCAGGTCAAATTTCTTGCCATGATTCAGAGGCTTCCGTTTTCTTTTACAGGTTCTGAATGAAGACGAGTGAAGCGTGATGTCTGGCATGGTTATGACATATATGCTGACTTGTCTCTTCAACAGCTTTTATTGGATAAAGAAGGGCAGCAAAATTGAATAACACAGGGCAGCAGCGCCAAACCAGCTTTGAAGGACCAATTATGGACCAGCTTTTGCTCTAAACAAATATCAATGGCAAAAACTGATTCAGTTATTGCTAGCAAATCTATTTTCTAATTTTCTAATGTGTTTCAGTCAAGGATCTTACGAATGAGACACAGTATTAGCCACAACCCCCACGGCCAACCACCAACCAGGCATAGTCAATCATGTCTGTGTAAACAGCACATATCTCAGTGGTGGTTTGCTGGCATAACAGACCTTTGCACCACCTGAACAGCCTTAAATGTTTTAATGTATTACAAAAAAAAGGTTACTGGTCCAACATAAGGCATCCAAAATATATCCTATCATCCAGACATCCAAAATAGCATAACTAGCACTGATGAATGGCTTGGACAGATGGCAAAGAGTTGTGTGAGCAGTGTGAGCAGTTAGTGCTCTTTGCTAAGGATGTTGATCTTCCCAGTAAAAAAAAGGCAGTGTCTCTTAGAGAAGGCATAGCCCTCACCCTTCTGCTTGTAGATGATATATGATGTAACTTTAATCTAGTATAAAACGTAACCTGATACATATGTATTACAAGCTCAGTTACATTTACTATAAAGCATCTATATAAGCATCTTCTGACTCTGACATCTAACATCTTCTGAATTTGTGATGTAATTGTTGCTTAGAAATCAAATCTAATACAATGAAACAAAGGCACAGTGTGGTGCTACACTTATGCAGATTTAATCCTGTTCTATATTAGCTAAGCTTTTAATGTGGGTAGGAAAAGTGATTGAAATGAAACATGAAAGCATTCAAATTTATACCATGCAGAGCCAGCAAGGCTTCTCTCCTGAGTTACCTCAATTCTCAAAATACAGAGGCATAAAAATAATTATATGACAGACACTCAGGGTACCAGTTGCCTGACTTAAACACTTCTCATGATATGGTGCTTTGTTGAGGTGAGAAAGCTTGTGTGCATCAGAGAAGCAGAGAGCTATAGTGTGTGGAGTTTTATCTCCTGTCAGGGTTTCCCATAACAAAAAGGTCAAGCAGAGGTGCCAGACTAAACCTACCACCTATACTGGGCAGCAGCAATATAGGACGATGTCCAAGGCAGATGGTCACAAAGATGACAACAGCAATGATATTACTTTAACTGCATGGAAAATGACAATGCTAAATGACTTCTGTACTCTACCAAGAAAACCAAATGGAATAGAACAACAGAATGACTGATGGTACAGTGCCAGAAGAACCACCAGTCTCCAAAGATAACATCAGGAAGTGATTTCAGATTCTGGACATAATTGGGAGAGAACCAGAGAAGCTAAAGATGAAACTCAAAAAGGACATCAAAGAAGAAACAGAAAATCCAAAGAAGAATGAAAAGGAAGAAATAAAATTAGATGACCGATAATACAGTGGAAATTGCAAAAAAAAAAAGGAGAAGTGAAAATAAAAAGGATTAGGATCTTTTAAAGAAAAGAAAGGCATTGAATTATGAAAACAAATGTGGAAAAACAAGAATCATCTTTCAGAAAATATGTGAGATCAATAACAGATTTCAACTTCAAGTTAGTATGAAAGTGGATGGCCATGAATAGGTCATTTCTGATGAAACAATGATGAAACAATAGAAGGACTTTACAGAAGATCTCTGCAAACAAGACACTGGTTCAATCCCAACTACTTAGAGGAACATTTACTGTTTAAAGATAGGCCCTGAGATCACTACCAAAAAAGCCACAGGAACCAATAACTTCACAACAGAAATAATTCAACATTCTAAAGATCTGGTTTTATTATTTTTTTACATTTTCTTATATATTTTGATGTTTATGTTGTGATTTTGCACTTTTCATTGCTCTAGATCATTCTTCGGGTTCATTAGTTTTTAATATTTTTTGCTGACTGATGCAAAGTTGCATAAACTGATGTTGGTCTAATTGTATTTCCCCTATTTTTATTAACAAAAACCACAGCACAGTCCAAAAATAGTAAACTAAAAAAAGACATGAGTGGACAAATATTTTCCAGAGTGTCCCAAAATACCTTTAGGTTAAAATCTGGAGACTCAGGAAGCCATAAAAAATCGTGGTGCTATCAAACCACAACCACTTGAGTTATTTTAACAGTATGTACATTATCATCCTGGAACATGGGAACATCCTTGGAAAAAATTGCTTAGCAATAGCCACCAAATTTTATTGGTGGTTCACCCTGGATGGCTTTTTATACCATTATGGGCCCCCAAAGTACTATGTAAAATAAAGGTATCCTTTAGGTTCATACAAACATTAACTGGTCTAGATGTAAAAGTGGTGAAAATGGATTCATCAGATAACAGGACATTTTTCATTGCTCAGAAGTGTACGCCTGTGCTCTTTACAGGAAGTGTTTTAACACATTGACCAACACAAAAGGTTTGCAAATGTCTATATTGCTATTTTGATACAGTTTAACATATTTGACCACATACGTTACTGCATAATAAATACAATGACAAAAATTATAATAGTGTCATTGAATTGTGCCTCCTAACTCACTGGTTCAAAAGTATTAGGTTATGATGACAGCCCTAGTGCCAGTACTGTGTATATTGTTTAAGCAATTAAGAGTTAAGAGCCTTGCTCAAGAGCCCAACAGTGGCACCTGGCAGTGGTGTGGCTTGAACCAGCGACCTTTCAATTACTAGTCCAGTATCTTAACCTCTAGGCTACAACTGCATATCAATAATAGACTTGAAGAAATAGCACGTATAATTTGTCAGGGGTACATTTGTACACCAAGGCAATCTTATTTGCCACACAGGCAACTATTATACTATGGTCTGTAAGCTCTTGACATTTACAAAACCTCCTAGCCATGCACATGGTTCAGTATGCTAGCTATTTTAATCACTAAATAAACACATCACAGTCAGTGACCTGAAAACTAAAAGCTGACCCACCACGACTAACTGTCACCTCAGTTATTCTGATGAATCTTTTATTGTATTGATAACACACACTTCCTGTGCCCGCTCAGCTCTCACTTAAGCTAACTCTCTTAACCTTCTAGTGAGACTTTCCGTCTCATTACTATGCTTCTGATGCTTCTCTCTGAATCACCCGAATCAATCTTATAGAGTCAGGTTGACCTGAAGTACTTTAGTGGTCCAGCACTAATGAAGGCATGTGAGCAGAAAACAGAAGTGATGTTTAACCAAAGCTTTCGATTCAGTGAACGTCTATACAGTTCGGTGGTTGTTTAAAACATGCTTGGATTGGTTTTACCACATGCCAGTGGACAAACGCTTACAGAACTGGTTACAACTGAGGACTGCCAATTGCTGATACCTGTATCTGATATATGTGACAGTCTGTACTCCAGTGCAACAATGATGGACAGTTGTAGCACAGTGGTTAGATTATATGTGTGACTCATGTATGTCCAATCCTGCAATTTTTCTGTATATAATTTGCTCCCATCTGCTTTCCAGGTGTTTGATATTTTTATGTCAGGGTTTATTTCATGTACTTTGTTGTGTTTTTGTTTGGTCCATTCTGTGGTCCATCTATTTATGTTTAAAGTTAAGTTTAAGTTAAATTTAAGCTTAAGTTTCTGCAAACACACTTTCGAGTCTGTGCATATTGTTGTCTGATGACGTTTTTTCTATGTACTCCAGTGCCATGAGGATTGCCTGTGCTTGTGCTGTAAATATTGTGCTCTGTTCCGGTGTGTTCAGTCCAAACCAGGTTTCCCAACTACCACTGCTGCAGCTACTTGTGTAGATGGTTTGAAAATTTGGGAATCTGCTCTTTATATCATAGAGAAACCACTGATATGTGTGGAGGAAGGTTTCTTGCTTTTTGTTTTGTGTTTGTTCTAGGTTTCTGTCTAGCTGCTGGAGTTTCCACAGGTTTTAAAGGGTTTAGGGTTTATATTTATTTGTGCTATGATGCTGAGGTGCAGATGTCATTGCAAACTGTTCTGGTCTTTAAAATTTGAAGCCACTGTTTGTTGTTTGCCAGGATTTCTTGTTGGTATTGTTATTTGTCTGACTTTTTCCAGTTGTGTGTTTGGGGTTCTTCTGTTGTCACTGATGAGCTTTGTGTGCTTGTCTTTGCATAGTATGTTCTTTGCTTTTACCCTGGTAGCCATGTTCAGCCATGTTTTTTTCCTTGTGTTTCTTTTGTCCTAGATAATGTTATAAAGCCTGCAGGCAGACCCACCTTACATATTTCTGGATAGCTGATTTTTGTTGTGTACTTAAACTTCATTCAATATATATTCCAATTCTTGTTAAACAGAGCTGCAGAACTCCAGCAGTTATGTACCAGGGCTATAGGAGTGATATACTCAAACTGTTCTATGAAAATGTTAGGTTAACGATCTGACTGACCCTGTGCCAACACCTTCTGTGGATTTCCACAGAAATACAACCCAGGACCAGTGTTGACCAGCCACATGATTTAAAGGGCCTCTGCAAACTCCTGTGTATGTGATGCAGGAGTGTCAGAATTTCTTACTCCACAGACTCGGGTATTAAGTAAAAGGCGACAAATTTATGATCAGCAAGGGGGTGCTGAGGACCTATAATACACTGCTCTACCCTATTTTATTCTAATAATAATAATAATAATAATATTAACAATAATAATAACAATTCACAGAAATAAATTACATAACAAAAGCAAAAGAGGTTGAATAATTGCCCATCTGGTGCTTAATGTTGGTCTCAACAAAAATCAGCTTTGTGCTTCTCAGTATTCAACTGTGCCTCTAATTTCTAAAAATTATAATTATTATAATTAACATTGTAAGTGTAGAGCTGTATAAATTCAAACATCATCCATAATGCTGTTGTTGTCCATAACGATAACGCTGTGTTTTTCATATTAACCTGTAAGGTTTATACATTATAGGGAGCATATAAGGGTTAAATAACAAAAATGTTTGTCACAACGTAGGACACCTAAAGTATGTTCCGATAGTGTAGTCAGCTGTCGTACTTGCTTTTAGTGCAGCATTACTTGTTTCTGTCAACAGCCTGTCCAGCCTCACTTAAAATCTGAGCTGACTATAATGTCCAGTGTGGAGACAGAGGAGCTACTACTGTGATCTACTTATTTAATTATGTCCTTCCACAACATCCTGGTACAGGACACCAGTTTAGATCCATATGCACAGCAACAGAAACTCCTAGGCCTGGCACATAGACATCAATTTACTCCCTACAAAGAAGAATGTACATAAAACAACAAATAAAAAGAGATTCATTTTTCGCTTTTCAACCTAATCACTATTACAAACACAACTAAAAGATTTCCAATTAGGCCAAATAGTCAATGTACTAATTTAGGGTCTATCCATCACACAGACTGTACAATTATTTCATTTTTAAGCAGACAGTCTTAAAGTCAGACAGAGTCTTTCAAATATGAACTAATAGCATCAGCAATGTGACACAGTGGAAGTTGGTCTGTTATTCTGTGTGACCTCATATATGTGAGTATGTGTATTTATACTTTATATCTGTAGTATGGTCCAGGACTAGTGATCAGAAGGCTGCTGGTTCAAGCCCCACCACTGCTGTGGGACCCTAAAGCTAGGCCCTTAAGTCTCAAATGCTTGTGTTGTATTCAGTCCAAATTGTAAGTCGCTTTGGATAGAAGCGTCTGCTAAATGCCGTAAATGTAAAAGTAATGAACTGTCTGATCCCAACTCAGTTTAAAATCTACATACTGAATGTTGAACTGGTTCTATTCACTGTTTTTGTTTACCTTACTGTTCTACATTACTGCCATGTTAACTGTTACACTTTTTATTTAATAAAGTATAAAGCCAGCTTAATATGTAAGTAGATTTTAGGGTATCTTTTCATATAATTGCAGGGAGGGACTGACCATATCATAACATATAACATATTGCTGACTACATCAATAAATAAAGGGCAGCTGTACATTTACAGTATATGAACATGTAAGATTGTGGAATCTAACTGTCTTGATCATATATCAATAACTGCAGTTAGGTTCAGTTATTGTGTAAGTGATAATGCAATATTTGTCACAGGCCTACTTGATATCAATATATTGTTTTGGGCTTCTATTATTTTGTCCTTCTGTATTATCATTAGTATTGGCAGTAATATTAGTATTCTTTTGTGTCATTGCCTTGTCATTGCATATGTTCTATTGGACTTGTGGGCCTACTCTTAAAGGTGTAGCCATACTCAGGTGCAGGAAAACAGTATTTATTTATACTAAGGTTACAATGCTTTTCTTTTATTGACAACCAGACAGCCATGATGACACTCGAGTTCTCTGCAAATACTAACCACGTTTAGCCACAATCAGTCAGGACAGGCTCGACCACCTGCAGCAACATCTAAATGAGATGCAAATCCATCCAAACCTAAAAACAAACCTGACACCCCTAACGCCCAAACGGAACCAGACGGGGAAGCAATTATCTCCAATAATCGAATGAATCGATCCAGTCGTTTTTTGCTACTCGAATAACCTGCTGTAGCGAATATTACAACATGCACTAGATGTAGAGAACGACAGCACTAACACAGATCTGAGCACACGAAGCCAGCACGGAGTGTTTATTTCTTTGATATCAGAAGACAGGGCGCTCGGTTAACAGATGAAGCAGTTTGGAAGTGAAACGCTTCAGGGTTAAAGCGCCGTTTGCGCACCGAACAGCGCGCGTCATGAGACGGCTTGTCGCTGGGCAGAAACCAAAACAACATTTCACCTACCTGCACCCTTGGACGCTCCTCACATGTCTCGTGTTGCTCTAATTCTCAGGGAGGATGAGGTTTACTGTTACGTTAAAACCAGCGCCATGTTCCCGCTTCCCTCGGCTCCGGTCCTGATGCGGGGACGCCGCTCTCTACATCCGGGCTGTTGTTGCTACGCAGCGCAGAGCGGGTGTACAGTAACCGGAGCAGCAGTGAATGTGAGTGTGAGTAAGTGTGTGTATTAGAGAGGCGGGACTGAGCTCTAAACGCCGCTAATTACCTGTGTGTGTGTGTGTGTGTGTGTGTGTGTGTGTGTGTACAGTACTGACAGCTCTGCTTTTGCTAAGTCACGGCCGGAACTGATGCCACTGACAGCCATGTATCCAGGGCATCACGGCTCAGGTGTGGCTGCCAGGCGGACACGCCCCCTACCGTTGAGGCTGCATTCCAAACTGCACACTACTCTAAATACTACCCTATTACAGGAGTTTTAGAGGTCAATCCTGGAGGCACACCGCCCTCAAAAGTTTTAGGGATTTTTTAATTTTTAAAATTGTCACGATTTCTATTTATTTACAGAATTTATCATATGCAGGGACAAACAATCTAGCATTTGCAAATAAGTGGTCACATTTATTTTATTTTTTTTAAGTCCAGCAAATAGAAATTGTGCACTAAACTTTGCAAAAATATTGCATACTGTTTTTAAATATTTCACAATAATTAAGTGCAATGGTAACAAGTGTGATAATCATTGGGTATAAAAGGAAGATCCACCTAAAGCTCAGTCGACATAAACAAAGATGATTCAGGGCTCACCTCTTTGTGCCAAACTTTATAAAAAAAAATTGTCAGTTAATTATCAGTTTAAAAGCATTTCTCAATACAAGATTGCATTTTATTAGGTCTTTCACCATTTAATATTTATAATTATTATTGTGTAAAGATTTAGGGAACCTGGAGAGATGTCACTGTTGGGCTAGACAAAAAACACTTTTAAATGTTCATGAATTTTAATCCTCAGATTGCATCGCATAACACGCTGTCATTCTACTGTGATAAATATAGCCAATTGGGCTGAGGAGTCGAGGGCCTATTGAAAAATTCCAAACATGTTAGCAGGTCTTGGTGGTGACCAGATTTTAAAACAGGCAACAACCAAATTGAACAGCAATAAATCAACATTTGGCAACAGAATCACAGAGGTCTTGCCATCTTATTAAGTTCAAAGACAGTGACTAAGCTGCTCCATGGTCAACATTATGCTGTATATCCTAATTACATTTCAGCTTTATCTTATTTACATTTATGGCATCTAACAGATGCTTTTATCTCAAGTGACTTACAATTCTGACTGAATAAAATGCAAGCAATTAAAGGTTAAGGGCCATGCTCAAGGACCCATCAGTGGCAACCTATCACCTCAGACTTGGAATTGTAATCTTTTCCAGACAATGTTTTAGTAACAGGTTTAAGGTGAGTGCATGACTTTGATCATACGATTCAAGATAAGATTTCTGTTTCACAGGGTGACTAAAATCAAGCTTTACTATGTTCAGTTAGCTAAATTGGTATGAAAACTGGATGGTTTACCAGTTTGAGGGCAATTACTTATTTACAATGGCAATATGCATGTGAGATTTTTTTCATAAATACATTAAATTAAGATTTACAAAATATTTCAACTTTAATAACCTTGTAAAGTATGTTTTGTTTAATGATCTGAACCCATTAACTGTGACAAATATACAATGACATAGGCAAGCAAACATCAGAAAGGGCCCGAGTTTTCACTGTTGGTCACTAATTAGTCTGTATACAATATTCTACTTTTATTCTTTTCCTATGTTCATAAAATAAATACTATGACTATGGGTAAAAAAAAAGTTAATTATATGCTTAGCAGATTTCAAATAAATGTCAAGATCAGTTAGCAGGTAGTCAGTTTCACTTTCTGCCTTAATCAATGTGTGTGTATCTTCATTCTTCTGACTACAACTGCCTGCTGAGTAAGCCATGTGAGTGACAGAAGGCCTGTCAAAGCCTGCTACATCAGCCTACAGATTTATAGCCCAAAATAGTAGCTCTCCATCTCACAGCAGCATTTCACACACTTGCCTCTGTGAAAAACACAGCCAGGACAAGAACAACACATACACTGTATGTCCAAATGTATGTAACAACTCTTCCCTCGCATATATAGTATACTTTACTGTTCTTCAAAGACTTTCTACAAGATTTTTATAGGTTGATCTGGAAAATCTGAAATATTTAGATAAAAAAGATTTATGGGGTCAGGCACTAATGTTGGATAAGAAGGCATAGCTTGCAATCAATATTCCAGTGCATTCCAAATGTGTGTTTGGTGAGGTTGAAGTCAGGCCAGTTGAGTTCCTCTACACCAAACATGTCAAACCAGGGCTTAATGAACCTTTGGTGTGGCTGGAACACCTGAACTTAATAACTAGCAGGGGTGTTCACATACTGGACAAATAGTGTAATTTTTACATGTATATTAATGTCTTTTGACACTCTTAGGACATATGGAGCTGTGAAAATAAACTGTGTGTAGCTATTATTTTCTCTGTGACTAAATAATTTAATTAAATTTATTTTATTTTCATCAACCACTTTATCCTGGTCAGGGTTGTAGCAGGTCCGGTCTACTACAGGGCTTTGGCCATTCACTCTCACCCTTTCAGACAGAATCGACTACTGTAATAAACACTGCACCACCTTAACCCCTGACAAAAGACTTAAAAATAACTCAAATAATTGAAAACTGTTTTTTGTTTTAGTCACTGTTATACACTGTATGGTCAGAACCACGTATTTGGCCAACTCTACTAATTATAGATTTATGATTTTTTAGCCACACCTATTGCTAATAGGTGTATAAAATCAAACCAACTTTGTGGCACAGGTTTAAGGAAGACTCTTTTCTGTGCTTTTTTTTTTTACTAAAAGTCCCATAGATCACTCCAAAATCTTGTAGACAGCTTTACTAGAAGAGTGGCTATTACAGCTGCAAAGGCAGAGAGGAACTCTATATTAAAGATCATAGTATTGGCAAACACAAGCTCATGTTCAAGTGTCTTACTTGTAGTCATACTTATGACTACACAGTGTATTATATGTGTCTTGCATGATAGTGTCAGTAAAATAACCAAAAATTATTTTTAAAAAAATTATACAACTAGCAAATGTCCTTGTGTTTAAAATATTGTGAGAAATTAGTATAGTGTGACATTTTTACCTTCTCTTCCAACTCCTCCCATTTAAACAGTGGGTCGTCTATTTATACACAACAGCTTGACTATGCACTGTTATTGCATTAGTGCACTGCTGAGTTGTCAGTACTCCTGTGAGCAGTTAGTGATAGTCTCATGACTGCTGACAACAATGCAGCACCACACTGATCATGCCATAGTCATAATGAAGCTACATAGGCCTACATTGTTTACAATTAATGGTAACCAATCAGCATATATTGTCCTATTTAAAATTGTCCTCTTTGCATTGTTTTATTATTTTGTTGATTAATGATGTGGGTGACTGTAGGTTAGTCCGAAATAGTTGCTATAGTATATAGTAGTTGCTAAATTTGTCATTATTACGGTGCCGGAAGGTATTTAATTACTTTTGTTATTTAAAGTACTTCATTTCATTAATCTGCTTCAAATGTACACAAAATTCTCAGGTGACACTGTCATTTATAACACTAGCCCACCTAATCCAGCTTTGAATCTCAGCTGTGTTATTGGCCGGTTGGGCATTTACACAGACACAATGATTGGCTTTGTCTGACGGAGGAATGACCAAAGCCCTGAGACCTGAGGACTGGTGTCTTGTTCAGAGTATCCCTGCCTTGCGCCCAGTGTTTTGCAGTAGAACCAGACCCACTCTAACCCTGACCAGGATAAAGCCTTGTATGAAGATAAAATGAAATGTACACTCAGTAGAAACAGTATTGAGTAACTATATATTGTAAAATGTATAGGCTTATATGTAACGTTACGCAAAAGCAGCCAATTTTTAGATAATAATGCTAAAATTAAAAATTCTTTTGTGCAAATTGCACTTTGTTTTATTGTAAAAGACATAAAAAGATTTAATGCATCTTGGAAAAAGTTTATGCAATAAGTACCAATCATGGTGATCATGGAACTTCTTAAAGGTTTTTAATGACGTAATAATTAAACAACTCTAAATTAAAAAGGTACTTATATATCTAATATTTTGCCTGCACAACAATAAGAAAGAAGGTGCAGTCAAAAAGAGTCACATCTTATATCCTTGCCTATAAAGGACTAGGACCTGTCTTAGATACTCCTTTTATACCCAAAACATGATTGTTTTACCAGTTTTACAGGTGGTTTTTTTTAACCATTTCACTTTATTTTACTTTAATTTTATCTTAAATTACTCTATTCCAACTTTTTTACTGTTACAATTTTAAACATTTACAGGGTTTACATTTACAATAACAATGTATTTGTTGATGTTTCTGTTGTTTTTATCATTTTTTTATCATTACATATACTGTCCCAACTTGTTTGAAATTAAGGTTTGTAATTCTGAACATCAAATGGTTTTATTTAAATGTACTTGCAGTGATAAACTTGCAGTGATACACAAGATCTAATAATAGATAGATGTTACCATTTTTAATGTAAATAAATTATTGAATAAATTAACTATACCAGTGATTCATTTAGTAATTTTCAGCAACTGCTTAATTTATGTTAGGATGGCAGTGGCACCCAAAAACACTTGGCACAAGACAGGAACACACTCTGAACAATGCGATAATTCATGAGGGTGTATGCACTCAAAATTAATCACTCACACCCAGGGATAATTTCCAGTAGTCAACCCATCTACTGCAATCTTTTGTGAGAGGGGATAGGGAAAAACCTTAAATAGTCAAAAGGAGAAAATGCGACACTTCTCATCAAACCCAGATTCCAGGGATTTATATTGCAATGCAACACTTACACTACGAGCTAAGCCACTGAACCACCATTAAGCCCATTGTAAGGCTAATTTTAATCATACTGTCATTTTAAGGATTTTTATACTTTGTATATATGTATTCAGACATCTTCTGCAAACTGGGCTAGACAGTGGTCATCAGCTGTTTTTTGCCCTCAATAAAGAGTGTTTGTATGATGCGTACCTGAATAACTAAACTTAATGAACCAATTTTATTTTTCCATGTTTAATGAAAGACATTTTAGAACAGATTCTTATACAGACAGCAAAAAAATATATAAACCTTGTTTGCCTATAACGAAGTGAAGTGTGCCATTTCTTTTACTGGGTGTGGTTTTCCCAGAGATTTAGCAAACTAAAAATGGGAGTGGTTAGAAAGCAAGTATATATATATATATACATGCATATGTTTGTGATGAGTTTCCTCCTTGTATCTGTGTTTCCCATCTGTGGCGCATCTTAACAGGTATGTACTGCTGTCTTTACTTTTCACATCATTTGGTTTGCATGTCGGGCAGATTACCTGCTATTATTATTGTTCTTTTTATTATACTGTAGTTTATAATAAATAATGTTTTATAAATTATTTTTTAGTCATTTTAAATTGCTAAATACTCTGTGTATTTTTTTTTTATGTGCATCATTTTACATATTTACAGAACTGGTTTAGCTAAATGGTACTTAAGAACACACTAGGAAGGATTAAAAAAAAAAAAAAAAAACCAACCTTTTTTGTATAAAATAGTTTATCCTGTGTCTGCGTGGGTTTTCTGTTAGTGAAGTCTGGTTTAGTTTCACCACTGAAAAACATGCAGAAGGTGGTTTTGCTACTGGGAATTTCCCTTAAGGTGTTTAAGTAGATGTGATTCTTGGATTAATCTTAAAATAATCCAAGAACAGTGCAGTCATTGGTAGGTCTGTATATGCTTTTATTGAAAGCTGCCAAATGTTTAAATACCTGCCTTATAAAGTCTAATTTTATCCCCAAAAACCCCTGTCAGAACAGGAAATAAAACTTAAATGTGCAGTGCACAGGAACTTCATTAGCATACTTTAAAGGCTTTTTAGAACTAGATACACATATCAGCCATAACATTAAAACCACCTCCTTGTTTCTACACTCACTGTTCATTTTATCAGCTCCACTTACCATATAGAAGCACTTTGTAGTTCTACAGTTACTGACTGTAGTCCACCTGTTTCTCTGCATGCTTTGTTAGCCCACTTTCATGCTGTTCTTCAATGGTCAGGACCCCCACAGGACCACCACAGAGCAGGTATTATTTGGGTGGTGGATCATTCTCAGCACTGCAGTGACAATGACATGGTGGTGGTGTGTTAGTGTGTGTTGTGCTGGTATGAGTGGATCAGACACAGCAGCGCTGCTGGAGTTTTGAAACACCTCACTGTTACTGCTGGACTGAGAATAGTCCACCAGCCTAAAACATCCAGCCAACAGCGCCCAGTGGGCAGCGTCCTGTGACCACTGATGAGGGTCTAGAAGATGACCAACTCAAACAGCAGCAATAGATGAGCGATCGTCTCTGACTTTACAAGGTGGACCAACTAAGTAGGATTGTTTTATAGAGTGGACAGTGAGGGGACACAGTATTTAAAAACTCCAGCATCGCTGCTGTGTCTGATCCACTCATACCAGCACAACACACACTAACACACCACCACCATGTCACTGTAGTGCTGAGAATGATCCACCACCTAAATAATACCTGCTCTGGGGTGGTCCTGACCATTGAAGAACAGCATGAATTGGGGCTAAAAAGATATGTAGAGAAACAGATGGAATACATTCAGTAATTGTAGAACTACAAAGTGCTTCTATATGGTAAGTGGAGCTGATAAAATGGACAGTGAGTGTAGAAACAAGGTGGTTTTAATGTTATGGCTGATCAGTGTATAGTGACATTAATATGATTATTTCAGTATACAAACTAAAACAAGCATTTTTTTATTTCTGCATGGTCTAACCCCAATGTGCTCCTTGACCCACAGTTCCTAGACACCATGAGCTGTCCAGCATCTGGTTCACAGGGTAACAGTACATGGCCATGCCCAAACACTCAGCAACCAGGTTCACCAGTGTGGCCTTCCCAACCATATCAACCATGTTGGCATTGTCAGCCCAACCAATACAACTGGCCGGGTATGCAGCCCACTGTGCCAAACTGGCCAGCAAGCCAACCAGTACCAACTAGCCAACCTGGATGGCCTAGTTTTCCACCCACTCAACCAAGCCAACCCATCCCACCAGGCCAACCCATCCAACCCATTCCACCAGGCCAACCCATCCAACCCATTCCACCAGGCCAACCCATCCAACCCATCCCACCAAGCCAACCCTTTCAACCTATCCCACCAAGCCAACCCTTCCAGCCCCTCCCACCAAACCAACCAAGTCAACCTAGCCAGCCTTCACAAATAAACTGGCCTTCACAGCTACCCAAGCCCACTCCTCCTTCATGGCATGGAAACCCTGGACAGCCTGGATGGCCTAATCAGGGCCCCACTGATGGCCAACAAGCTTGGCCACCAGCTTCATCCACAGGACCTTTGGTAATTTACTTGACATTTATACCGATAATTCTATAGTCTACAAATGTAAGTTTAAGCTTTTTTTATTGGTTATATGTGGAACCTGCCAATATTATTCCTGCTTTACAGCCATTATAAAGCAATTAATGAAAAATAAATTTAATGAAATTAAAATGTATAAAAATGAACTATTGTTTTGATGTTCTGCTAAACAAAATCTAACTTCATACTGTAATTTGTTGTGATTTTAGTCTGTGCCTTTCAACATGAATCTTCCAAGAGGCATTTATGATAAGCTTATGCTAACAATAAGGGGCCAAGTGAAGCCTGATGCAAAAATGTAAGTAAACATTTGCGATTTCATAGAATGTGTATTTACAGTTGAAAGAACCCTAGGAATTATCTGGATTATTAAATATGAGTTAAATGATGATCCTTACCTATCCTTACCTAAGTAATTTGTCTAATGGACAAACCTTTGCACAATTCCACAATTTTTTTTTAACTTTTCAGACCATTTGTAAAACATGCCTTGATCATTTACAACTTAATAATTTACAAATTATCAATAACAACTCTGTATTTCAAATGGCCAGTCCTAATTTCTGAGTGCAGGTCACACCTTTGACTAAAGTAAATAAGGAATTAATGTTGGACCGGAAGGGAGGTAGTTAGGGGAATAAGGGAGTTAGATTTCTTTTTGTGCAGCCAAACACCTTAAAAACTCCTGATAGACTAGTACTAGCTTTTCACATGTTTCTTTCAGAGTTACAAGGAAGGCAGTAATAGGATTGGGGACAATCTTTTATATGGCTGTTTGCTCTTCAGATGGGTAGATGGAGATTTGTTGGTTGAGATTCTGGTGTATGAGGCTTTGTGGACTGATGATACGTCTTTGCTGTGGATACAGCTGTGATACAGTGCTGTGCAAATACTATTAATTTGCCACATTTGAATGGTTCACTACTTTGTGCCAAATGAATTACTAAGTTAACCCATCTAAGATTTAATGGCATAATTTAATGTGGGCGGCACGGTGGCTAAGTGGGTAGCACTGTCGCCTCACAGCAAGAAGGTCCTGGGTTCGATCCCCAGGTGGGGGCGGTCCGGGTCCTTTCTGGGTTTCCTCCCACAGTCCAAAAACATGCAAGTGAGGTAAATTGGAGACACTAAATTATCCAAGACAATTTGATATAACCTTGTGAACTGATGAACCTTGTGCAATGAGTAACTACCGTTCCTGTCATGAATGTAACCACAGTGTAAAACACAACGTTAAAATCCTAATAAACAAAGAAACAAACAATTCAGTACGTTTCATGAATGCTCAGAATGGTCTGAAATGTTGCAAAACACAGATAAGCAGCTAGTGGAAACCTTATTGCTGCTAAAGTGTGTTCTATGAATTCTTGAATTTAATGGTTTAGACATTTTATGTCTGGACTGTAAATGATTAATCAGTTTATAAAATGGAAATACGCATTACAATTGTTTGATATTGTTAGATATGACAAGAAGAATTTTAACTAAACTGTTATTGAACACTAGGTTTACTGTCAATTTTCTGCGTGGTAATGACATTCCACTGCACATCAATCCACGCTTCAACGAGATGGGTAAGCAGGTTATTGTCCGCAACCACAAACTGGGAGAACAATGGGGACCTGAGGAGAGAAATCTTCTAGCGCCGTTTCCTTTTGCTGCAGGACAACACTTTGAGGTGAGGGAGAATGTAACGGATTGTGGATCTTTGTAGTTTATTCATGGAAAAATGTTTTTTGAATTGGACCATTCATTTGTTGACCATTAAACACCTTATCCTGGTCACAGTCGGAGGCTCAGTGGGATTCATTGGGTAGAAGGTAGAAAACAGACAGGTCGCCAATCCATGACAGTGCAAACATACACGCACACACTTGGGGCAATGTTGCTTTCAGCTAGCACCAGACCCAGTATGACTCTGACCAGGATGAAGCTTGTAGTAGAAAAATGAATGAATCTTGAATTATGGAGCTTAGAAAGTAGTCACTTTCAAAATAACAGATCTCACCTATTTATTTTGGTTAGATGTCCACAATAAGAATGTTTTAAACAGAACACTTTAACTTCTAATTTGTAATTAACTTCACCCAAATCAAACAACATATTTCAGATAAACCATTAAAAAAATATTACGTAAAAATATTTTGGCCAAATATTAAGTTGAATGCAAACTGCATGTACTTACAGGATCTCTTCTTCTACAGATGAAGATCTTCTGCACAGTCAGCGAGTTCAAGGTGGTGGTAAATAACACAGCAATGTTTGATTTTAAGTACCGCATCAAAGAGGTGAACCAGATCGACCGTATCAACATCCTGCATGATGTCAATCTCACTTCTGTCAGCGTGGATACTCTACCCTAAACCACAGCTGGACCACTGTTTCCTTCAACTTCACCCACCAACACTACATCTGTAATGCACTAAGGCAATATGGAAGGACCTTCACTGCTCAGTGTTTCAACCCAACACTAAGATAATGAATGTACACACCAGCACAGCAAATTCTTCAGTACTGAATATAAAAAAATGTTTCTGATTACTTTTTTTTTACAAAAAACCTTCATGAACAAAAACGTCCGTTCAAATCATATGATGCTCCCCCTGCAAGAAACTAATGTTACTTTATACATCTTATACACATACTGGATAGAATATGGTTTTTATTTTCTACATGGTATCTGTCATTACACTTACATTTGAGCCTGGTGACTTGTGCGAAATATTTGTGTAATCCCATCAATAAATGTATCATAACTATAGGCTGGTAGAACATTTATAGCTACAAAACATTTATTTTATCCAATCTTATTTTTCATCTATTCATCCTGGTGTAGGTCATGGTGTCAGCAAGATCCGCAAAGATTTTTTTTATTCCTTACCATAGTTTGTGGCATTCCCAAAAACTGTAAGATATAATCTCTTCAGCCGTTCCTGGGTTGGCTCATGGCCTCAGTCTAGCAGGACATGCCCAAAACAGCTTCACAAGAGTCAAGCAGCAGACATCCTTTTTAGATGTCCAATCCACCTCAACTGATTTCTCTCTATCCATATATGCTCTTCTTTATTACCATGATTGACTTTGTCAGAGTGGTTGAATTTGTTCTATATCCTCTTTAGGTTTAGTCTGTTTAAAACTATCCAACAATTGTCTGCTGCCTGACTGGCAAAGCACCTGACCCCCAACCCGGCTGCCATTTCAGCCACCTAAGACTAGTCCCAGGGATAAATCCCTGGGTAAATCACCTAGGTAACACTCATTCAGACAGTGTAGTTAAACCTTACTTGTATGTTTAATAGAAGTCTGTAGGATCACTCTGTCTTATCTCTTTCCTCAGACATGTTCAGCCTGCTAGAAACATTAGGCTACTTGTAACATAGTTCACTGAAGTACACCACAACAAGGTCACAATCCACTAAGGGGTACAGAATATGTAAAGTTTAATAAACAGTATTCTGATGCCCTGCATGTCATTTTATTTAAATAGTAATACATCAAAAACAAAAAGTAAAACAGAAACTGTGATAAATCACATGCAGAAACGTGTAAAATGTAAAAATAAATGTTAAAAATTAACCCACTTAGCATATCATAAAGTTATTTACATCCTATTAACACATAAGATTTGTTAGATAAAATACACACTCATGATGTATTTAAAACACACAGATGTACATACTTACCAGGCAACAAAACATTTAAATTAACAAAATAAATTATACTTTTGAATAAAAAATTTATATTGTTAAAAACATTATTAGGATTTGATTAAAGAAAAATAAAAAAAACATAATAATGTAAACTAAAAATGTAAAATTTGTGCAATTTTGTGCATTTGTGCATCAGTGCATAATGCTTATTATTAGCACCATCTTAACGAGTGCAGGATTATTTTTCTTATTTACTAGATTTTAAAACTAGATCTTGTCTTCAAGTTTTTTCTTTACAGACTGCAGCAGGAGCTCAGAGTACTGCTCCAGCAGGGCTAACGTTTTATCTTCACCTTCACTTGACCCCATCGGCTCCACCTTAGAGCAGAGTCCAGGAACAGCCTCCAGCTCAGAGCGCGCCATGAACAGAGCATCCACCAGCACTCGCCCCATTTCCTGCTGCTCTGTCCCCTTATCCCCAGCATCAGAGTTCATCTAGTCCAGGAGAAAAAGAAACACCAAGTATAAAACCACTGGCTGTGTAACAATAGCGTTTATTATATGTTAAAATTACCACTCCGAGGTTCAATCCCTCTCTAGATGTTTAAAGTTGTTTGATTTGAACTGAATGTCTTCTCACTTTGTAATTATAAAAACTTATGTATTTATAAATGTGAACAAAAAACTAAATTGATATGGGGACACAGTACTTAGACACCAGTTAAAAATGTATATACATATACACAAATCAAAAGATATTAATGCTTCAAATAAAAGCTTTTTCATGCAAGTTGCACCTAATTTCTTTACACAAGCTGTTGCTACTGTCCATATTAATAGTTTTGGAATAGTTAACTTTTGACCTCAGCTGTATACTTATGGCATATTTACCAAAAAAAGGGATTTACTGCACTCACCATTCCGAAGAGCTGTGTGGCTTTCTTTATGCTGCTGTACAACTCAGCTGCAGCCTGTCTGCAAGTCTCCAGGTTGACTGAGGTCTTTGCTGGAGAACAATATATCAAATAAATAATAAATTGTTTATGCTGTCACTTTTGTTAATCAAATTTTAACCAGACTCTGGCTGACATCAGTATTGGCTATAGGTTATATCTACTAGTGTGGGGTTCTAATGGCTGCAGCTTTTTATAAATAAAATAAAAGTACAGATGTGAAATAGACATTAAACATTCACACACTGGAAAAGTAACACATTAAATATTTCAGGATAACCAAGAAACAATGCAAACCTTGATCAGTCTGGCTCTCATGCATCACGTTGTAGGCCTGGACAGCCACCAGGGGGTGCTGTTTGGTGTAGGACAAAGCTTCAGGGTTGCCTTTAACAGGCTCAGAATGAGAAACTGGAGATGATGATAAACTTGTCCTTGATAAAACATGAGTCTTGTTTATTTTAACAGGTGAAGTCTGACTTCCACCATGACTTAACTCTGGTTCACCCTGGTTGCATGGACCAGGCAGAGGGCTGGACGGAGATGGCAGAAGAGGCGTACTGGCATCAGATGGACTGGTCGGAGATTGGCATGACCCTGTGCTAGGTGTCGTCTGGCCAGTGGGCAGGTTTAAATGAAGACCCTCTCCGAGGGACACAGAGCGGCAGACCTTGGCTTTAAAGCTTGTAGTGGGGTTCATGTAGGAGCGATTCTTGAAGCGCCGTTGTGTGTTAGGGCTGTCCCAGAGATGAGCAGATGGACTTTCTGTTGAAGATGAGTGGCGTGATTGTATTTTGGCATCACTCTTCTCTGTGGGAAGCTCAGAAACTGGAGGGTAAGACTCTCGTTTTAGATAGGATGAGGTTACAGATTTCTGACCTTCAAAAAAGAAGTGATAACATTTTCAGTGATGTAAATAGAATGAATATTTCACAATAAAAAAATCTAAGCATCTAAAAAAGATCTAAAAAAGATACAAAAAATTTACACTTTTAGTTATGTTCTCTTTACTACTATGGTGCTGCTGCCACCAAGCTTTTAAGTTCTTTGTATTATTAATTACAGTATATAGCATGCTGTGGGGTCATTATCTAGCTATGCATACAAATTGTGTTCATTTGGGTTTAAATAGTTTACTAAATACAGCTTATATTAACATTTTTAAATTCTTATAATCAATTGGCATTCATTTTAAATGTCTACTTTGGTAAAAGTTGACAAAACTTGAGAACAAAATGTAATTTAACCAATTACTGTCACTTAAATGTTCCCTTAGAGTTCCTGCAGCATGAGGTTAACATTTAAATATTAACAAGTCAAGATGAATTTAACTGATTCAAGAACTTCAGCAGTGCTTTCAGAGGAACTTACTACTTTCTGCTAATAGGCTGTGTGTAGACATTGACTTCACCCTCCACTTGCTTATTGGGTTGACCTCTTGCACTCTATTAGATTTCCTCCTCTTTGGGGTTGAGCCTAGCAGATCAGGAAGGTTTGTCTCCGTCTTCTCCTCCAAGCCCTGTTCCTGACTCTTGTCCTCTTGCATGGGATGCACTGGGATGTATTGAGGCTTAAATACACAACTTGGACCTCTTTTAGACTTTCTGCCAGTCTTGGAGAAGGACCTGGAGGGACTACTAAGAACAAATACATGGCCTGAATGTCATACATGATCAAAGCAAGTCTATGAATGCTAACATTTTTACATATTGGGTTCTCATACCTGGTGGTGGAGCCTTGTGCAAAAAAGCTTGCTGAAATGCTGCTTCTGGGTCTGGGCTTCTGACCTGTACATTTAATAGAATTGTTTAGAAAAGGTTGTTTGCTAAATGACTAAATGTTAAAGTGCCAGCACTCAAAAATACAAATTTCAAGTAAACCATATAAATATTAACATTAACAACAGTCATGGATGGTAAAAAAGGTAAACAAACCCACACAGATATAAATTATTTCTACCTTTATTGATTTCAGCCATCGTCCGAGAGTGCTGCTTGAGAAATCTCTCTTGATTAAGGCTCTCCGGTTTGTGAAATGACTTTCCTCTGTCCTTGTCCTCCTCTTCTTGTGTGTAATGCTCCTCATCGATACTTAATGGCTCAGTATTATCAGAGCCTGAGGCAAAGTAAAAACATCCAAAACTAGTGGTTAGCAAGGGTTTAACTACAATTTGTACAGCTTTGAGTTACTGTCTTTAGTATGAATGCTCGTGTCGTTCATTTAAAGGTTAGTAGCCAGGCATGTGCAGATGTCCGAGCACCTACCCCTCTGGCAAAAGCACTCATATTTCTTCTTGAGTTAAAGCTTACCAGAGGCTATGCTAAAGACATAGCCTAGTAAATAGTCATTTAGATCAAGTGCATTATAGAGTTAGTTTAGTATAAAGAGGTTGTACAAACACTTCTATTATGATGCTGTGACGAGATTAGACATATGATAAAGCTTAGGCAACAGCTGCACCAAAAGCTGCACTACACTAAATGGTTTTTTTTTTATTCATGGTATAGCTCTGACCTTCACTGCCCTGCTCTGGGCTGGATCCTCCACTTCCATAGCCAGCAGAGCCACCACTGTCACGGCTAGGGCTGTCATGACACTTCACATTTTCTCTCTGCAACTGGCAGGCTTCAGACTGGAAGTCAGTGCTTGGGCACAAAACTGGGTACAACACTACACCTTCAGGCTCCGGAGATGAAGCAGGAGATAACCAGGCAGAGTGAGGATTGCATTGTAATGAGTTCACCGTATTGGCTTTCAGGCTAGCAGTGCTGCCACTGGCCTGGTTGCTAAGATGACCTCTCTTGGGAGAGTTGGGCCTAGAAAAAGAGTCAAGCTGCCGAAGCTCCAACATGGACTTCACCATTAGATCCAAAGAGCCCATCCTGCAGTTCCAACGTTTTCTCTTGTGAGGAACCTGGGGCAGAGATGGCTCAGATCCACATGTACCTGTACATGACTCCTGGGGCTAAATCATAAACAACAAGAGAACATGAAATGTAACCTAAAATACAGTATATAATGGTTTTAAATGAGTAAAGTATTTTAGATATTTATATATAGTTAAATAGTAGCTACGAGAATGAAGACAAATGTGGATCAGTATTTAAAACTTATGCAACTCCTACCTTAATAGAAGAGTCCCAGTCATGAGCCTCATCTGAAGCACCTGTGATAGAGGAAAATTACTGATGATATCCTTTATCCTAAATTACATTTTAATATAGTGGATATGGTCCACTTAAAAGTAATAAGCCTGCTTTTACAGGGTGTGTATTTTATTGTCACTGGAACAAAACTCATATCTTAAAGCACTCAAGGTGTACTTATTAGAGTAGAAAAACATTAACAGTGAAGTTTATGTACATACTTGTTATGTACAGTATACACTGTAGTATGTATGCTTGTATGCATACAGTTTAATGTTTATAGAATAGAATTACACAGTTTGGATTTGAATTTTTTCTTCATTTCCTTCACTGAAATTAATAAATGAATAACCATTTCAGACCTTGTGAACTTTAACAGATCACGGAGCATAATTTTGATGCATGACCATGCATCAGTATGTATGATCCGTCAATGAGACATTCTCAATAAAATAAAATGCGTCAGAGTCAAGAATGTCCATTCAAACACAGCCTAAGTCCTCCAGAATGAAATATAAATAGCTTTTCTCTGTAGAGATCTGAGGATATATCTATTTGAAATGCACTTAAACATCTTAGTGTTCGCTATCTGACTAGCTAAAAAGGTTGGCTAAAAATATTCATCTTAACCTCAATGGCTACAAACTAAACCACTTACATTACACAAGCAATGTAATGATGGCCAGATGTCAGGTTGAGTTATCAGTCAAATGAAGGCAAGGGCACCTTTTCATGCATAAATCATAAGAAAAGAACCCATCTAGTATATGTGGACAGCACAACCATGTTACCTTGTTCATCTTCTAATGATTTTTGGTGAATGTCATTTTCATCTGGGGTTTGGATGTCACCAAATCTGTCTTCGTCTTCATGATCCTCTGCTTCATCACTCTCGGTGGAGCAGGTAGGTAGAGACAGAGTGCTGTGCAGCTCCAGGCTGCTTGTAGAATCACGTCTGAAATGTTTAAACCTCATGAGCAGCATTTCTTAATTGAGACTATGCGTACAGAATAATAAAGCTGTATGTAATTATGTACCTGAACACAGAGTGTGTAAGGGCTGGGATGATTTGACAGCGCTTCAACTGATCCAGACGCTCCCTCATGTTAATGGTCAGCTCAGGAGCAAGACGCCATATAAAAATACAGCTACAACAAGCAGAGCATAGGCTGATGCATACTGTACATTGATTGCCAAAATATAGTTTAATTCAAGCTTTAAGTCTTTAAGATTATCAGAACTACCAAATGCACGGTCCTACCTGTCTCCTGAGACTGAGATCAGATGCCTGCAGTCACTAGTGAACTTGATACCAGTGATATTTTCTGTAAGCAGACAAATAAAGAAAACATTATCCACCACCTTCTCCTATTTTCCTGATAAAAAAAAAAAAACATAAGTTACAGACACTAAAACACCTTGCTGCTGACTGGCCAGCAGCTATATTAATTCTTTATACCAGGACAACTTTACAGTATTTCTATTAAAATAAATGTCTTCTAGCATCAGTAATTCCTGGCTGCTAAACAACATGTCAGTGGTTCATGGCTCATCACGGCTGCCTGTGAGCATTCCTTGCTGTTTACAGATACTTTAACCCAGTCATTTGGCCATAACAATTTGGCCTAATGTTCTAAAATGACCCATTTTATTACATCTTGTCTATATTATAATTATTTATGCACTGCAGAAAATTTAATGCAACCAAAAAACAATGACACTGTAATATTAGACCAAAACAACCATCATATTAAAAGCCTAAAAAGTTGATAAACTACAGTTAACAAAATGTGCAGAGCAGGTTTATTGATCCGTTACTGACTGGGCATCTCTGCAGAGCTACAGTGTAAAGAATAAAAGTCATTATTTATGATGGTTTAAAGTTTGTTTAGTGTTTGTATATTCCAGGGTGTTCAGTTTCAGGAATGGTACAAAATCTGCCTTTATAGTTGATTCTTTCAACAGAACCAGTACTGATGCCATTGTTCCAACATACACTAGACCTGACCAAGTATCTCACATTACATAAGCAAACAAGTGGGGGTTCCTGTTTGTTGGGAATAAAATGAAAAAGAAAAACGAGTGTACTGTACAAACCACCCAATGTCAATTATATTCATTTAAAAAGTCCCTTAAAAAGTAATTCTATATGTGTATACCTGAGTGTCCAAACACGGCAGCCAGACACTCTCCAGTCCGGAAGTCAAACAAGTTGATATTTTTATCAGAACAGCTGGTGGCCACATACAGACCAGAAGGATCAATTTGCACCTGCAGAAAAAAAAGTTCCCATTAAATCTCAAACATCAAAAACTACAAAAATGCATTGTGTGTGTGCTACAGCCCAGCATACCCTCAGAAGGCTTCCATCTTCAGCAAAAGAGCCTTTAAAGTATTTTTTTTGTTTTCCACTGCTTATGTTGAACACTCTGGCAAAAAAAAACAGCATTTTGTGAAATATTACTAAAAATCCAGATGTTTAATATGTTACTCATGTAAAAGTGTAAATAAGAGCACACCTGATCCTTCTGTCCTGACAGCCTACGGCAGCATACTTGCAGGTGGGATCCACATCCATGTCGTAAAGAGTGCTTTTTCTCACCACATGGTGGGTACGCTTAAATTTTACTCCTCTGAAAGTCTTAACATTAGTGAAGGAAAAAAAACAACTTAGATATACAGTACATACAACATACATTCTATACCAGTTCTTATTTCTGAACCAGTCTGGCATAAGCTCTCCTATAAAATCAGCTAGGAACCTTCCCACTAACACCTACGGCCAATTAACAGCGTCAATTTACCTTTTGCATGTTTTAAGGAGGTGGCAAAAAAAAAGATTAACTACATAGTCATGGTTAGAACACCTAAGGTGACTTAAAATGAAAATTAAACCCAGGTTCATTTAATCCCTTTTGCTGTTTGGCATCCACTCTACCAGCTGTGCCACTGTTCCACCCTGTCATCACTAAATGAGCAATTTAATTTATTTATTATTTATTATTTAAATGGCAGTAAGAAAAAGCAAACTTACCCTATGGGCAGTACGGAAGTATATACTCTTGTCGGCTCCACAGCTGACAAGCCTTACTTTCCCCTCATTGGCTGCGGAGTTCAGGGGCAGAGCAAGTGTAGTGAGAAGAGAGGACAAAATATTAGCAGATCATACACTATATGGAAGAGCAAGTTTCTTTTAGAATGAGAATTATAAATCTTATGTTTAAAATATTAATGTGAAAAACAATGTGTTGAGAAATATAAACTTATATATAGTTTATATAAAAGTTAGGTGTGACTTATGTTACACTATGTTATTCACAACACTACGTCAGAGCAAATCAATCATCAAGGTTTGGAAGTAGATTAAATAAATATGTTTCTTTATAGTATATATTTACATGTGTCCTTTATGAAATACCATCTCTTACCAGCAAAGCGAACTGCTGTGATGGAGGAGTGTTCATCCAGGGTCTGCAGCACACTGTAGTCCTCCTCAACATCCAATACATGAATCAGACGATCCCGACCTGCCGTCGCCAACAGCTTTAATCCTATGAGATGACACATTCATTCTGGTAAAACTGTAGGACAAACCTTTAAACACCACTATGTGACACACACAGATCAGCTCGCGCAAACATACCAGTTTCAGGTTTGGAGTACTCCAAACACAGGATCTCGGAGTCATGAACCTCAGCTTTAAGGATCTCCTCCATACTGTTAAGATCATGAACTCTACAAGATAAAATGTTTAAGTCAAATATATGCCTACTTAAATATCTAATTAGCCCAAAATGTAGCAAATGTTCACAGAGCATGTTGATTTAATTGCCAGAACTAGAAGAATGATAAATGTTATATCACCTGAGTGTGCCATTTCGGTCTCCTGAGGCCAGATGTTTGCCATCTGGACTGATGCAGATGCTTCTGATGCCTGTTCGGCTCTCTGCAGTTTGCACTTCAGGCTTTTCTGTGTTGCTGCCAGCTGTTCTCTCTCTGTCCAGCAGGCATGTAGTGTTACTCTCTGTATAAATAACCTTGTGAAGATCCTTATACAAAGCAGGACAATACCAAAAAGAATGAGAATGCAAATAGGTCAGTCAAATACTGGTCATCCATAAAAATACAGGGTCTCACTAAGGTATTTCTGTGTATGGGGTTAAATCCCCCATTATAACTCAAATACTGGTCATCCATAAGAATACAGGGTCTCACTAAGGTATTTCTGTGTATGGGGTTAAATCCCCCATTATAACTCAAATACTGGTCATCCATAAGAATACAGGGTCTCACTAAGGTATTTCTGTGTATGGGGTTAAATCCCCCATTATAACTCAAATACTGGTCATCCATAAGAATACAGGGTCTCACTAAGGTATTTCTGTGTATGGGGTTAAATCCCCCATTATAACTCAAATACAGGTCATCTGTAAGAATATAGGGCCGTCTGAACACCTTTGGGATGAACTGAAATGTCAATTGCGAGCCAGACCTTGCCGCCAAAAACCAATGCCTGACAACATGCTCTTGCATAAGCACAAAATCTTACGTTCACATAGCAAATTGTGGTCTTTCTAGAAAAGTGAAGGCTGTTAAAGCTGCTAAAGGTGAGAAAGGGGCCAAGCAGCAGCATTAAAATGCAAACTGTTATGTCTAACAAACCTATGGTCAAGTGTCCACGTACTTTAGGTCATCTGGTGTGCTTCCTGGTAATCTTGTTTAATGTGAAGTAACAGCTTTATCTGACAGCACCATCTTCTGGGCAAAAAACTCTGGACATCTTTATGATCCAGCATTTATTACTAGTCTAACCAGAAAACTTACATTGCTGAGAATACTTACATCAGTTGAGTTGTTGTGTGGCTCGGTGCTCCACATACGGATTGTGTTATCTGCAGAGCAGGTGAAGAACTGTCCTGCGGTACAAAGCTCAGTCGGCGACCCCTCTGTAGCTTTTGGATACATCTGAAGAACATCACAAATGGGCAAAGTATGAACCAGCTGTTACACCAGTAGTCTGCTGTTAAATCATTTATTTTGCGTTTTTATTTTATCAGATATGCAGCCTGTTGCTATAAAAAGAAACGACAATGTAAATAATGCATTTTGATTTTAGTTTTGACACATATTAGGCATTTCATGAAGAAAAGACAAAGTCAAAGTGATGCTTCGACTTTTTTTCTCTATTAGCCTTTCCAGTGACAATTAGCTGTTTTAAATTAATTTTTATTTTTGTCTCAAATAACCAAGTTGCAAATGTACGTGTTTCATTTAAAAAGGAATGGCAAAGAGCTTTGCATTTACATTTTAATGTTTTAATTATATTTTTGGCTGGATTTGTCTGCCACAGTTAGCATCCTGGGAGACACTCAGCACTAACGTGAAAAGTTGATAACATACTTGCATTAAAAAGGATGGAATTAGATATGTAACGTACAGACTTATCTCACAACCTAAAATAAACCAGTTCAAACTCTGACTAAACTCGACTCTGGATTTAAAACACTTATAAAATATTTACCTGCAAGTCCCAGACACAGGCGGCGTGATAGAGAGCCGAGTGCACTTTTCCGACTCGTTGCAAATCTTGAACGTCCCAAACATACAGACTGTGGTCGCTGTACACACAGGACAGCCAGAGATTGACAGGGTCAAAGGTCACTGCCAAGGAGTCAGGATAACGGGCGTCTGATTTCTTGAAAGAGTTGTTACTAAGGAACAAAAAGGAATTTGACTTTTAACAAAAAATTAGTAAATAAAAAAAAAATTACAGTACATTCACAAATCTGTATCTGTAGAAATAGAAACGGTCATGTTCTGGACGAATGGGCAAAAATTCTTAAAAACCCACTTCAAAATCTTCTAGAAAGCTGTTACAGCTATAAGAGTTGGACCAATTTAAAATTTGGTTTTCAAAAAATGTACACAGTGTCAGAACACTGTTCTATTGTAACACATTTTAAGGATCAGACTGTTTGATCTTACCTGGCCTGTGTCACAGTAGTCATGTCAGTACTCAGGTGATGAGGGAGAGGCAGGGTGCAGATGAAGCGCAAATCAGATGAGCTGAATACTCGAACCGTTCCATCAGCGCATGCACAAAAGATCAGTTCCTCACTGACAGTCAGAGCATGTGCTGTACTGGTCTACACAACACACACATTCAAAACAAAGCAGGAAAATATACAGTGTAAGCAAAAAAAAAAAACATTTACATTCTTGGCATCACTTTACACACAGTAACACAAATCAATCACATCTTTTACCAAGCAATTAACTTAAGTAAAATATTTTGACTTATTCTTAACATCACTATATGAGGCTCATCTGTGGGGAATATGAGCCCATTTAGCCAAAAGAGCATTTGTGTGATCAAACACTGATACTGGACATCAAGGTATGGCTCGCATTTAACAGTCCAATTCTTTCCAACGGTGCTGAAAGGAAAGAAGGTCTTTCCCAAACAAAGGCCACAACACAATGCATTTTATTCATTTTATATAACTGATTTTATACATTTTAGCAACAAAACTGCCAGGAACACCTTAACTTAATAATTAGTAGCAGTGTCTACATAATTTGGTCTTATCATGTCTTTTTAAAAAAAAATTTTCTCCCCATTTTCCTCCCGATTTAGAGCAGCCAATTTGTCTGCCGCTGCTGGGGGATACCCGATTGAATCCGAGGAGAGCACGTCGCTGACCATGCCTCCTCTGACACGTGCACAGCCCTCCTCTTCTCGCCCCTGCATTCTGCACAGGCGTCTCTTCCGCCAATCAGGGTCCTTACTCAGTGTATGAAGACCCACCCACCCACCCACACATAGTCCGGTCGTCCCACCCTAGCAGATACGGTGGCCAATTAGTATCTGTTGCAGGCACTGCCAATTATGTCCACCAGATGGCACCCAGCCAACCGGTGGGAAAGCTGAGTTTCAGAATCTCAGCACTGGTGTGCTAGCGGAATATCCCACTGCGCCACCTGGGCGCCCCTTTTTAAATGTATTTTAAACGTATTTTATCTGTAGATAATAATAGACTTACAATTAATAATTTACCATGTTCTAAGCAAAATGATCATGATTTTACAAAGGTACAAAAGAAATGTACTGCAAATTTTATATAGCCTTATGCTAAATTTTGGATAATCTGGGTGGTTGAGTATTTTTTGTTGCAACGGTATCTGCAGACAAGTGAAAATGTTTTTTGTCTTTATAGAAAAAAGTTTCTTGTTAGTCACTCACCCGTAAATCTACCCACTTATCCAGCATCCTCTTCTCATTAAACTCACAGAGAAGCCCAGAAAGAGTGAGACAAAAAGTGCTCTCGGACTTCTCACCTCGTCCACAGGCTACATCACAAAAGAAGTTGTTCTGCTGTTCACCCAAGAGGCCTGATCGCCCAAGTAGTGGAACAGGAGCTGTAAGAGGCTGTAAAGTTACACAATAGTTAAGAAACTATTTGATATTAAGCACAGACTAGAAGTGGGCAACATGACATTTTCTTCTCAAGCTCTCATCACAAGAGCTGGAACTCTGACAAAGAACTGAACTTAAGTGAACTTGACAGTGTTGTTTAATGATTAAAGGTCTTTAGAAATGATAGAAACTGTCATCTGCAGAAAATACATTTTACTATACACTGTGCAAGAAAAACTGTACCTTGGTTAAGTTGCAGGGTTCCAGGTACCAGAACCTGACATGTCTATTCCCAGCTGTCACAAAGTAGGAGCTGTCCTCAGAAAATGCCACCGCTGTTACTTTACAGGACACCTTGTTAGCAGCCACCAACATGTTTTTCTGCAAAGCAACACAATTCTTTCACTATCTCCACTAACTCCATAAATGCCAGCTGAATTGTGACTGAGCGTTCGTATGTAGTTTTACCTTCCAGACCCACACGTTGACACTCATGTCATGCTGAGAGCCAACGCTAACAATGTATTTGCTGTTAGGAGAGAAAGCTACACAGGCCACACCATACTTGTGCTCTTGTAACTCTGCCACCTGAGAGCCATCAGACACATCCCAAACCCTCACTGCAGGCAGGTGACCACTCTAAAAAAAAAAAAAGAAATTCATGGGGGCCTTTAATGAGCAATTAAAGAGCCATTAAATGTTGCTGTAGTTTGAAATTCTGTTAGAAATTTGAACATTAAATGTTCTTTTCAGTGTTGTTGCATTTTAGCCATGTTGTTATTATATATGCAGGTAGAGACATGATCAAGCAAAACATGCAGGCAAATATCACTTTGGAAAAACACACACAAGGCCTTCCTCTTCTGCTCCTGCCTACCAGCTCCATCCTCAGCACCCTCTTCTCCTCTTATAACTCTTATCCCTCCTCTGCACATATCCAAACCATCTTAATCTCGCTCCCCTAACAATCCCTAAAACACTGTGCCTGAACTGTGCCTCTATTAAACCCATTCCCACCTCCAAGCCATACAACATAGCATAACAGGCCTACTAAAATGCTTATTGTGATCTTTCACAGGCCTCTTTGCTTTCTTAAGTGTTTTGTCTCACTGTGAAGTATTTAAATTGCAGTACTACTTATTTGTTGCTGTGTATAATTTAGAATTTAATTTAAACCAAAATATCATTTCACCCTTCTGAAATACTTAATAGTAACAAATGTCTGAAAATAAAATATCTGTAAACTTAATATAACATAAAACAAGCACAACCGGAGTAAACATGGCTGTTATATAATCATTTTATTTAAAATAAAAGCTATACATTAACTGGCCCTGTTAAACTGTAGATCTAAAACACTAAGTGTACTACAAAATAAAAAAGAATCAAGAAAAGGCAAATACAGAAACACAAACTGTCACTAAGATATGATGTATGCTCAAACAGATCTATCAAACTTCTATTTTTCCTCATTGCGCTGCTGGCTTAATTAAAATACATTTTTTTCACTGTTGTGCTACAAACTAAGTGGTCCCACTAGACCAACAAAACTTTGCTTCTGATTTATGGAAAACAACAATAACAAAAATGAGGAAAAATAGCAATGAAACCCAACATGAAAAATACCACCAGCTTTAACGCCAGATCAACCAGCAGCTCATTATCATCACAGGTCATTAACTGATAGGCAACACTGGAACAAAGGTCTTTTCAATAAAGTTACTACAGCTTAAGTCAATATCACACTTGAGTTCAGTTCTGATTAGATTATCACATGAAACCATTCAGGTTTCATTGTCCATTTAGATACGTCTTATATCTGATCACTCATAACAATTACTCATAACAATTACTCACAGGAGCTCAGCATTCTACTCAGACTTACAATCACACTTAATCAACTCGATCTCTCACATTTGTAGCATATTTGTTACAGCAGACAGGAAGTTAAAAACAAAACATATTTGGAAGGACAGTTTTAAAGTTTAGACGGGAAGTTTCAGTTGATACATTTCAAAAGATAGTACCAGTATAATACAAGCCCCCCTCCTAGTTATCGAGTTTAGGTGTTTCAGCCACCCTATTGCTAACAGGTGTGTAAAATAAATTATATGAAAATGATTAAATCCATGAACAACCAAGTCCTGTTCAACAACTGTGCCCATATACACAAAACAATGTACATGAAGACATGGTTGGATGATTCTGGTCAAGAGAAACTCCACTGGACTGCTTAGAGATCTGACTTCAAGCCATCTGAACACCTTTGGGATGAATAAGAACATTGACTACCAGCCAGGCCTTCTCATCAAACACCAGTGAATGACCTCAAAAAATGCTTTTGGAATGAATGGGCACAAATTCCCACAGATACAGTCTGTGTTTCATATATTTTCACTATCATGGATAAAGAGAGAGAAATAATTAAGTAATAAAAGTATGAAATGAATAACAAAGCAGAGAAGATATCAGATAATAGCATTATACGCCAACTGCACCCCTGCAGCCCAACCATAATCATAATAATCTCAACAACACAGCTCTCCAGGTCTGTCACAGATCATACACACACAGCTCTGGAGGAAGTATTTAATCAGCTGTTAATGAATTTAACTCGTGCCAATGAGATCAGCACGACAACACACTGTTTTAAAAGCTAATCAAACTCCCAACCCAAAAGGACCACCCAAAATGAGTAGATGTCACATCAAGTATTAGAGGATATGATATCAATCAGCTCAGATAATCACAGAATCAGGTCCTACCTAATTCTCATCAGATTATTAATTTATAATTGGACATGATGGTACACTAATATATTCATACAAAAACCATACATCACCTCTCCTGTGACAAGATATTTGCCGTCAGATGAAAAGGCTAAAGTGGTTATAGTTTTCCTGTGAAAAGGAAGAAAATAAGTCATGTCTAGAGAACTATTTACACAGAATGGCAGATTGTTAATCGTGGCTATTAACATGCAAATGCATGCTAATAATGCCAGCTCTTTACCTGGATGTGTTAATGATGTGCTGCTGTTTGTTCTTCCTAGGGTTTAGTAGCACTACCACACACCTAGAAAGACCACACAACACACAACACACAATATAAATTTAAGAAGTAACACAACATTAATGGTTCTCCACAAAGTAAAAAAACACCATAAGGCCTAAATGTTTTTTCTTTGGATTTCCCCCTTTTATCTCCCAAACTAGTAAATTCTAATTGTAAACACGGCCAATTGTTTTTGTGTGGACACCCGGCCAGGTCAGTGGCTCTGCTGAGAGCACCTTTCAATTTTAAGCAGAGACTTAATGATTCATCCCTCTTATTTCTGGCATCGTGTGGCAAACAAAGATCATCTGCCATCCAAACCATGTAGTCCTGATGTTGGATGATCTTGCTGAATTACGCCAAGTTTCAAACCCATGCACACTGGCTTTTGGGAACATGTAAACATGACAGTGGTCCCCAACCACAAAGGCCTCTGACCAGTACCGGTCCGTGGGTCATTTATTACCGGGCCGCACAGAAAGAATAAATAATTCGAGATTGCTACATCAGCAATTGAAACACTACTTTTTTACAGGTGTTATTGTCTCCAATCACTCCTAGTTGAGAGTAGCGTCTAGTTGCAGCGAAAAAAAAATCTCATTTGTGAGTAGTATTGTTATTCTATTTTAAATCCCCCCGCCCCTGCCGGTCTGTGAAATTATATCTTATATGACACCGGTCCGTGGTGCAAAAAAAGGTTGGGGACTGCTGCATTATGAAACCTTTAGAAAGTAAACTGACGATGCATGCACACAGCAAAGTTTATTTGTTTACACCATGTTTAAGCTTATCAGTTACATATATAAATAGGTTAGAGTTCTATGGGCTATGTTAGGACATTTGGATAATTATTCCCGGTCACAGGAGTATCCCCAACTTGATGCACAGGGAAAAGAAGCCAGAAGTTAAGCTAATGCACTGTTTTAGCTGAAATAGAAAAGCATTGTGCTAGGCTTGTTGAACATCTGTTATCTACAAAGGTCTTTGTTTAAAAAGTGCAACCTTGCTGAAAAGTCACAAGATATGCATCAATGCTTGTGTTTTTTACCACTATAGTCAGGCTGGAAAGGGCCTTTCCCAGATTTAGCTACAAAGTTGACAACCCAACCTACGGTGTTCCACATCACAGGCATGTGCAACTACTCAGTGGCACATTTTACACTGAGATTTTACACAACTGGCAGGTTAACACTCTTGAAGGATGCTGCTACTACTTCCAATTGCACAAGGTCCTGAATTAGCGGTCATTAAATAACAGATAGGAGAGGCAAAAATATTACTCCCAAACAAGAAACAGGGCCAATCAGCTAAGAGCTAAAAACAAATAGTGGCATATTTGACAGTTGGACAATAAGCACTTATTACAGTGCCTGAAAAATTAACTTAAACATGCGTCAGTGTATACAATAGAGATTAAGTAGTAAGCAAATGTTCTCAGGCAATTAGGCAGCTCTAAGTTCAGCTTAAGTGCACTATTAACAAAAGTTAAATAAGTTTTAGTTATCAAACTTTTCCAGTGTTCTTACATAACTTTAACTCCACTGGACTAATTATTGTGCAACCAAAAAACAGCTAAGCCTCTTAATAAGAATAAAGTTTGTGCATCAGATGACATCTGATTAGTAGTATATTTAGACCTAGCCTTACAACAGACAGATTTGCATTCAAAAAGTCTCACTCACCCTGCTGGGTAGGCCACAGCACCAGAACAAGGATCACATGTTAGTCCACTGCTTCCTGAAGTAGTTACACCAAGTACTCGCTCCAGAGTTAACTACAACAATAATTAGAGTAAAAAAAAATATTTTAAATAAACAATACAGATAAAAGGCATTTAGAAAAAAGCATTAACTAAACTTGAATAATTTTAAAGGACTAACCCTTTATGATACCCTGTTCAGATTTTTTCCTCTGGGTGAATTACTATACAAAAGGTGTGGTGCTTGGGTGGCTGCAGTCTACAGGTCCAAATCTCAACTGGACTATTGGCCAATAAAGCATCCATCCAGACAAGAATGACTGTGCTTAGTCCTTAATGACCAGGACAAGATCGAAATCCCATTCTGTACTACTTGTGACCGATGTGAGTTAGTTTACAAAGCAACTTGGTTGTTACAAGCTACATATAACGTCACTGGCAATGTACTAATTTGACATGATATTAAGACTTTTAGGACTATGAGAAGACAAATCATAAACCTGGATACCACTCGTATCTACCTTTGACAAATACAACATAACAGTGCTTTAGCAGTTAATTAACTGTCATGTTGTTGTAAGATGGTAGTGGGATAAGGGGTGTTTACAAATATAATACTGTATGTAATCTGAATTTATGCAATGTTTACATTTCCAGCATTTAGCAGACGCTCTTATCCAGAGCAACTCAGAAGTGCTTCCTCAGTAAACATGTCCTTACTCTTCTACAAACAGACAACAGTACACAAGTCTCTTGGGATTCTGTTAGAACTAAAGTACAGGTAGAAAAACTACCTTTTTTTTTAACAATAGGGGTGCAGGGTTATCTTTCATAATTCCATATTGTATTTCAAACATTAAGGGTACCATATCCAGGGTGTGTTCATGGCTAGTGGGTGACACTGGCCACACCATGATCCTAACCAGGATGAAGCAGATGGTGAAAAAAGATTGGTTATAACTGAATAAGAATATAGTGATTCTTTAAAAACAAAACTGTTCTTAAAATGTGTAGATCTTACATACATAGAGACAACTTTTGACTGAGACAACTGTTACATTTTTATTTTTTTGTCAACCTTTAGAATGGTAACAGGACTGATATTTGCAGCATACATCAGTTCTTTTTTTTCTGATTTATGCCTCAAAACGCTTTATAAGATAATCATTTTGCTTTAAATTTAATAAATTTGGCTTGAAAATGGCATTAAAACATACACAACACGGTTAAGAAAGACCTGCAAAAGGTTTAGGAATGCAATTTTGGTACTAAATTTCTAAATATTATTACATTCATCACAAATGCCTAGAGCTCATCTTTACCGGTTTGTTTTTAAAAGTTTAATTGTTACTGTTTTCATGTAATAAACACAAGATGTTCCAATTCAGCAGAATGTTTCTTGTATTCAGTTAAACCAGTAATGTAAACCAATCAATGTAAAAAAAAAAAAGCCCACAATAAAGACTGATTTATTTGAACTAGCCTATATATTTTTTTAAACTATTTACATATTTTTGCTTGAAGTATTTATTTACGTTTTAGTTATTAGTGGAGCATTTATGCCGTTTGTTTAATAAACAAATAAAAGAAAACCATTACCATGTCAGCAGGACTTCCTCTGGTGGTTTGCCGGTTTCTTTTGAGTTTAACTGAAGGGGAGCGAAGTAGGTTTTTAATTCTGGTTTTAATGGTGGAAGTCTCCATGCTCAACTCACAAAAACAAAACCACACTCCTGCAAGTACTTCCCACAGAGCTCATGGGACCAAGCACTGACGTTTAAACGAATAATATATTAATTAACATCTGATGAGTCTGAGGACTCTAAGTTTTGCCGGTCGGACTGTTTTTAAACTCTTCTTATAAAATTCTGGAGCATCTGTGGAAAAATCCCGTGAACTGCATCTGATCAGCTGTTTGCGCGCACGCGCGCACACGCGCACGCTTTACCTGGACTGTACCATTCACTCAGATGGGGGGGGGGATCTGATTGGTTTTGAAGTGTCTCACGTTAATCACTCAAATGGTTTAACCCAAACACCCGAGTCAACTAAGCGGGAATCGATCATTTCATTGTTGAAATCAAACAGTCAAACTAAAGCTACGTGCAAAATCACCCAGACTTACTACCGGTTCATACAGTGATCGATTATCTCACATGTTTATCTTTGTACATGGTGCTGCTGGAACTGACCTCTGTTATAGGTGTCACCAGTTGGCGGAAATGGCCATAGACTTGTTTTCTACCAAACCCGAACGACGGTTTGTCTTTTTTTGGTCAGATAGATAATTAACATATTCTAAACAACAGTGTAAGTGTAACAGCAAAGCGACAGCCGAGTTATGTCCTAACTTTTCAATATGAAATACAATCAAATATTCACTGTGTGAACAACTCTGTTGCAGTTAACAAAAATCCAGACAATTCTAGTGAATATAAACACACCATGTTTTAATCTGCCCCGCTGCTGATTTTGCTAGACGCTCCTACCCATGTATTATTATTTTTTATTATCTTTAGTAGTACAGTAGTATTGAAGTCTCACAAATTGCATTTAACATCTTAATTATTCTCCAGTTCTCAACTTTGCTTCACCACTTACACAAATGTTTTGGGACAAATGTGTATGTGATGGGGCTTATTCTAATAAACAGGGTGTCCCTAAGTCTGGACACAGGCAAAATGCATATTTTCAATAATTTTTCAACATTTTTTTATTACATTAATTAATGACATAATTAATGGGCTTTCCACTATTTGTGATATAATACGTATATGTGTGTATTTTAGTAAACATATAGTTAGTACCATTTTGGTACTCCTTCCTTCTACAGCAATGCAGGATGGCATTGCAAAAATAAATAGTTTTACCAGCTGGCTAACAAACACCTAAGCCCTTGCACAGTGCTCTACACTATAGTACAGTTCCCATCCAAACCTGGAAGTATCTGTACCATACCTAAATTGCACAAGGATACCTGTGACAGCAGGACTTAACTGAAGGTCAGTCTTTGATGGCATTTTCAACCAGACACGGAGAGCAAATGTGCCACAATTACTTTATAGACAATACAGATGCCATCTGAAATATTTAACCCCCTTTAGGAAAATTAGGATTGGAAACGAAACATTTCTGCAGAGCTTCATTTAGCTTTAATTCCTCTGTTAGTTAAATGGTTAGCACATCAATAATGAATTATGTAATATTTTAGCAGCAAGATATTTTGGTATAATTGCCATGTCACAATTATTCAATCCCACTTAATATTGCTGACCTTAAAACCTACTGCTAGTCAGCATGGCCTGAAGTTGGGTAATGTGTTACATTGTATTACTTTACCATCCAAGCACATGTGTGTTAAATAAAAATAATAATGCAGGTCAACAAAAACTACTTTAGAATTAGGGATCATTACTAAAGGTCTAACAAAAAAATACATTTTAATGAAAGTAACTTGTCAGGTTTTTTGTTGTTAAATGTATGTTGTATATTTTCTTGTGTTTACAACACAGTGTAAATGGAAATACATTTTGCAAAATTTGCAAATTATTTAACATAGTCCTGACCCAAAATGTACGGTCCAGTCAAAGCAAGACTGTACTGGATTTGTGGCTAGTCTGTCCTTAAGTAGGCCAACCAAAGTCCAGACTTAAACCCAATTGAATCTGTCATGATTGACAGTGTACAAAGCTTCTAGAAGCATATCCAAGAAGACTTGCTACTATCAGTGGGGCTTCTACAAAGTATTGAACAAAGGGTATTAATCTTTTTGTGAATAAGAGATTTCGGTTAACTTTTAATTAATTTACTTAAAACTCTAAGAACACATTTTCACTCCCAATACAGGTGATAAAAGTATAGATTGACATGTAAAAATAAACCTATGCACATTTTGCTGTTTTGCATATATTTTACATATTTGTAGAAGGCAATACATTTTGCATGAAAAAACTTAGCACATTGTCAGTAATGATAAATCAAACTCAACCAAATCATACAAAACATGATTGAAAAAAGGCATTTGCAATGTCACGTTTTTAACAAGTGAGGTTGTAATTTTTAAAATACAACCATGAGCAGTAACAGCACATAATTATCGTATCAAAAGAAAATGTTAATAACTTCACCCCAATATGGGATTCATAGAACTATCATCAAATGATAACATGGAATATTCATACATTAATTTAATGTGTTTTTTTTCTCCTCCAAATGTCAACACTGTGGAAGAAATCCTCAGGTCCAGCACATTCAGTCAGTGTGATTGTGTGCAGCCATCAAATGAGAGGTAGACCGACCAGTTCTATGTTTTTGCACACACAAAAAAGCGAACTTCAATCAAACCATCATAAACCTTGAAAAACACATCAACACAAACAACAGTGAGATGCATTTAAGGTTAGGGGGCAACATGAAAGAAGTGGAGTGTTACAAAGTTCATTGGTCAGTGCACTTTATCTAAAAAATCCTTTTCCTCTTTAGGGTAGGAGTGCTCCTTGTGGCCATTCTGGTAACTACAGGAGACCTGTGTCTAAGTTGTCTGGAACCAGAGCCATCAGGTTTGGATGAAGCTTCTTTATGGACAGCTTCTTTAGACCTCCTTTTTCTCACATTGTTGCTTGCTGAGGCTGGCTTGCCCCGGTCCAGCTCAGACTGAGCATCATTATAAAGATCACTCTCACTGGCCACTGAAGATGAACCAGGGCTCTCTTGGCTTAAGTGTTCTGGAACTGAAGTTCTTTCCAGTCCATTAGAAGTCTCTGTGGTGTTGCTGGTTTCCTTTTTTTCCTCTTGATCCAATGATGGCTGAGCAGAAAAAGACCATTGGGTGGAAGTTGGTTGGACAGTCATGGCATCCTTTATGGGCTTTACAGTGTCGGGTTTGCGAAAGGATTGCAACACGATCTTGGGCAAAGCTGACACTTTTGCTGCAAAGACAAAGTGAATCATTTTCAAATGAGTATGACAATTTAGACTGGGATTATGAATGAAGCAATATATGTACTGAAATGAAATGCAATACTGTGGGATAAGCAGCAGATGCTTCTTCTATATGCAAAGTAAAGACTTTTACAAAAAAATTGTAAACCCCTTGGATGTCTGTGTAATTAACTTAACAAGGTCTATTATTTAGCCAACTTTCATGTAAGTACAAAGATTAATCATTCCCTTCACATGCTGGTACTGCTATATGAATCCTAGTCTTTTATACATGGTAGAACCTGATTAGGCTACAATTTCCTGAAGCTGCCGATCAGAAATACACAAGAGTGAGTAGGACTTTTAGATCTGTCTAAGATTTCTTGCATTTTATAAATAGCCCTCATTAAATGTAAAGTAGGCACTAGACCCACCACAACCCCGATGCGGATTAAGTTGTGACTTATGAGTGAATCAACTCAATTTCAATGTTACTGCCTTAATGATGAACTGCCCACTTTATTTCTACAGGTCTTCTAAAGTCCTCTCAAATTTGTTTTAGGTGGGGTAAAGTTACCATGAGCAGATTGTTCTTTAGAAGAGAATCTTTAAAGCAGGGCAGCTCTGCAAATACAACCTGTTTATTCACATCTCATTTATTAGAATAAGTTCTGATAGAATAAAGCTCTGATTACATTACAAGTATTTAATGTAGAATTCTATATAATCCAAAAGTGTAACCATATATAAAATAGCAGAACACTATCATATTACTGCATCTGTTGGATACCTGGTGGCTTGGGCTTCGCTGAGAGACTTTTAGGCTTGCTTACTGAAGGTAGACCAAGAGGATTCTGTGTAATAAGTATCCGCACTACATCTTCTACAAAAAACATAGAAGAAAAGAAAATATAGCTTAATAAAATGGATGCACTAAAGTTACAATACCTTAGCAACAATGGCATTGCTAAAGCAAATCAATCAATTTAAGTCATGCATATGATACATCTGAACCTAATTAAAGCATATCCTGGCCACTCGGGTGGCAAGCGGTTGATATGGGATACGTGGAAAAAGAATTTCATTGTATACATGTGTATTTGTATATATAACAAATAAAGGTATTGCATTCCAAGTTCAAGATCTGTTATCGGCTGACCGAGTCTCTAGAAAGACATGATTGGCTATGTCTGGGGGGGGTGTATAAGATGCAATGAATTGGCACCCTGTCCAGGTTACTCATGCTTTGCGCCAATTGTTTCCTGGTGGAAGTGATCAGGATAAAGCATTTGATGAAATGAAAGGCCTTTTGTCATATGACATGTGTACAGTAAAAAGCTTTAAAAGTTTTAGATGAACTAGTAAATGAATTAGCAGAACAAAAAAATCTAGTTCTTTTTCAGTAGTACCTGCTACTGCTCCATCTTTAACAGAAGGCAGAGATCCACTCACGGAATGGTTGCCTGGAAGCTCTGAACTCTTATAAGGGGCCACTGTAAAAATCCCAAGAGCATATTGAGAATCAATATATTAGATACATTACCAAGTCACCTTAAACCTAGAACATGATTTCTAAACATTCAAATTTCTTTCACCTTAAATATACACTATGTGTGCCTTACGTGTACACAAGAGTGAGTAGGACTTTTAGATCTTTCTAAGATTTCTTGCATTTTATAAATAACCCTCATTAAATGTAAAGTAGGCACTAGACCCACCACAACCCCGATGCGGATTAAGTTGTGACTTATGAGTGAATCAACTCAATTTCAATGTTACTGCCTTAATGATGAACTGCCCACTTTATTTCTACAGGTCTTCTAAAGTCCTCTCAAATTTGTTTTAGGTGGGGTAAAGTTACCATGAGCAGATTGTTCTTTAGAAGAGAATCTTTAAAGCAGGGCAGCTCTGCAAATACAACCTGTTTATTCACATCTCATTTATTAGAATAAGTTCTGATAGAATAAAGCTCTGATTACATTACCAGTATTTCATGTAGAATTCTATATAATCCAAAAGTGTAACCATATATAAAATAGCAGAACACTATCATATTACTGCATCTGTTGGATACCTGGTGGCTTGGGCTTCGCTGAGAGACTTTTAGGCTTGCTTACTGAAGGTAGACCAAGAGGATTCTGTGTAATAAGTATCCGCACTACATCTTCTACAAAAAACATAGAAGAAAAGAAAATATAGCTTAATAAAATGGATGCAATGAATTGGCACCCTGTCCAGGTTACTCATGCTTTGCGCCAATTGTTTCCTGGTGGAAGTGATCAGGATAAAGCATTTGATGAAATGAAAGGCCTTTTGTCATATGACATGTGTACAGTAAAAAGCTTTTGAAGTTTTAGATGAACTAGTAAATGAATTAGCAGAACAAAAAAATCTAGTTCTTTTTCAGTAGTACCTGCTACTGCTCCATCTTTAACAGAAGGCAGAGATCCACTCACGGAATGGTTGCCTGGAAGCTCTGAACTCTTATAAGGGGCCACTGTAAAAATCCCAAGAGCATATTGAGAATCAGTATATTAGATACATCACCAAAAGTCACCTTAAACCTAGAACATGATTTCTAAACATTCAAATTTCTTTCACCTTAAATATACACTACGTGTACACTTACTGTTGGCACCCCTAAAAATTTTGTACTTTAATAGTTAGTGTTCTAAAGGTCACCAGAGCTAATAGGTATACTTATTGCCACAAGGCACTCTGGTTGGTTAGCCCACAATTACCGCTGACAAATGGGGTGCAAAACTCTGCAAACCAAAGCTGGTCAGTGTCTACACAGACATAACTGGCAATATCAGGGGAATGGCCTAGCCATTGGGAGGTGAACTCTCTCATGCTCTCATTGCCGGTCGCAAGGCCAGATAAAATAGGAGGGTTCATTTAGGAAGTGCATCTGGTGTAAAAAAGCGAGATTAATTATGCGGACCAGTGATACACTGTGGCTAACCCTATTATGGGAGCAACCATAGAACGATGCATTTATTAATATGACGAGACAACCCGTACAAGAAGAACCAGAGAATGCAGCAATGATGAGCAACAAAAAGGTTGTCGAGCTGCACAATTCCATTAAAGAGGAACTGAAGGCATTAATTAAATCTTGAGGTCTGAACATCTTTCTATCTACAGTCAGATGCCACCTACATAAGCACAAGCTGTTTTGGAGTGTTTTGGGGTGCCAGAGAAAAGCCACGGTTATGAAGGACAGAAAAGCTCTAACCTACAATTTGGCAGTCGTTAATGAAACTTTTACTGTATACATGTACTACCAGATGTTCAGATGACACAAAAATAGAGCTTAAAATAGAGATACCACATTTCCATTGTGAAGCACATTACAATTCAAAATGATCTAAAACCAGCAGTTTAGTGGTACTTAGATTCAAGATATTATTATGAAAAACTGTAAAATCATGTTTATGCAAGACTAACCTGTAATGGGTACAGAAGAGTTCTTGGATCTGTTGGGTATGTAGTTAGGGGCTTTCCGTTGTCCAAGTTGAGGTGGGAGTTTGTCACCTTCACTGTCTACTCGTCGAGGGTTAATTTGAGGCTTTACATTTTTGACCTGGTTTTGAACACCAGACTGCTTTATCTGCTCACAGTTTTCCTTGAAATGTGTCTTTTCAGTGTCTTTTGTATTTGCTGTTTAAAAGAGCAACATCCAGTTACACCATTAACCATGAAACAAAGCAAGGCACATTTTTACATATACCAGTGATGGGATTAAAGAGACATAGTCATTGGCTTTGCACTTTTCAGGAAAGTCAGGCATTAAAAGATGTTCTATATGGTTGCTAGAATATGTTAAATAAGATTTTTCTAGGAAAGGAATTGTGTGGTTCTAAAGATGTTCCACATCAAATCTTACAACCTGCTTAATAACGTACCAGACAATTCTGCGATCTTGGTGAGATAGGTAAACCGTCTCTTTAGTAGTGCTTTTTTCTTCTCTTCTAGGTATTGGCTGCGACCCTCAAGAGCCCAAATCATGAGTCGAGCCTGCAACAAAATCAGTCTTAGATTGTTTGATCCTTAAATAATCGATAGGCAATATCATTTTTATAAACACACATACACTTGGTATATTTTATTTAGTTTTTTTTTTATGTTGTTTCAGCAAATATACAGTATTTGTACTATTGTACACATACTGCGTAAATGTGCACTCCCTGTGAAGGATGTTTTAACATCATCAGCAAAACGAGTAATTTGACAAGTGTGTCCAAACTGTATGTCTAATAATACCAGTAAAGTACCCAAGTTAAATACTGTTAATGTCAACTACCAAAATATGTTCAAGTTAAAAGAACGTCATTGCACTATAATAGTCAAATATAAATGCAAGTTACCAACCTGATTAAGAAGGTCATACTTGCTTGACTTGATTTTTTCGGCAATGTTCAGTGCTTTTTTCAGTGTAACAAATTGCTGCTGGATTTCAATTCGGCGCAGACGCTCATTCTCGGTGTGAGTCTGACGTCTTGCATCCTTAAGGTCTGGTGCATCTCCGATAGAACTGTGTTCTATATGATTCTTTTGTTAAAGGTGGACAAAGTACATATTTTAATTATTTATCCCAATATTATGTCAAATGGTTAGAAAAAAACACCAGAACGATCTTACCCATCCTCTAAATTCAGATGCTCTCTTTGACTTCCTGTGTGAATATAGCATATTGATTATTTAAGGATCAAATAATGTTCTTTGCCAATGTAAAGACACATTACTCATGAATCATATGATGAAAGTGAAGTATTTTTGTTTGTTCACTTACAGAAAATAAGTTAAGTCAAAACAGTACAAATGTATCAGAACGTTCTATGTTCTTGTTGGCATCAGAACGGTTATGCTGTGTCATGTTACAGTTAACCCTGCCTGTGTACTGTTAGGTCCTGTTGGTGGCAGGTAATCACTGGAAATATAACAAATATCTGGCAACTAAACTGCGAGTATTTGAAATAAAAGCTAAATTAAGACATGAGACTTACATTTTTTGTCGAGCTTTAGCTTTCATCTTGCTAATAAACATCTGTTCTTGGTTGTCCTCAATTGACTCAATATCAACAGTTCCATCTTCATCGCTGGATGTATCACCCTAGATTTCAAAAATATTTTATAATAATAAACACTTTCCACTTTTCTTTCAAGCAGTTTTACTTCATGCATGCAAGAGCATTAGAACTAACAACGGTCCGAGTAAAAGTTTTCCATCTGTTTCCCCTAGCAAACAACTTATGTCAACACCACTGGTCATAAAGTACATCTTCTAATTCTATGCTAATAATCTATATATTATTTTGACGATGAACAAACAAAACAAACAGGTATTGTTGTATATTTATAAATGCATGATGGTCCTTTTAAGCTAACTAGCTTTGGCAGAGGAAACACACAAAGCTAGCAGCGGGTTGGCCGTTATGTGACACAAAAAATCTTGTACTAAGAGGAGAAAAGCAAGCCCTGTGAAAATGATACAAACATACAGTTGCATCAGTAGATATGAGTAGAATATACAGTGGATTTAGAAAGTACTTAGACACCTTGACCTTTTGCACACTCAAGTGTATATCCATTTAAAATAAAGCCCACAACACATAGTGCCCCATAATACTTTTGTAAGTAGGATCTTAGTATTTGATTTTCAATGATATTTTCGACAATGATGTTTCGTCATTATGGATGATAGTGTAAGTGTAGCTTGGATAATGGAAGTGTAACTTGATGGGTAAAAACATTAATGATATCCATTCAAAATCAAATCCACAAAACAAAGTATAAAAAAAGTTAAGGGGTCCGAGTACTTACTAAATCCACTGTATGTCAAATCCAATCAGGTACGGATCCATTGTTTTAGTGCCATATTGGCTCTAATAACAATACTTGGAACTGGATTGGTAATTAACTTCAGATAATATTTAAAATGCTGTTATAATTAGTAGACACTTACACTGTCCAATGAGTCCTCAATGTCACTAGTGGCATCATCACTGGAATCTTCAGTACAGTAGTCGCCTGAATCCTCCTCACTTAAATTCTCATCTTCATGAACCAAAAGTTTGCTCTCTGTTGCCTTTAAATCTGTGTTTGGTTGGTGAACTGTGAGTCTGGAAGCCACTGCAGGCCTCTGACCCGACAATACGGACCATGGCACACCAATATTAATATCTTGATCATTGTCTTTAGCATGTTTTGAAGCAGTGTTGTTGAAGATGGTGCAGGACAATTGTTTCTTATTAGGTAAACCTTGCTTGGAAGACACTTTTGGTGTCTGATTGTTATTGGGTTCTTGGTTATTGACAAGTGGTAAATGGTGCACTTGGTCAATGCCATTTTGATTGACAGGTGGGTGAGTAGAGACTGCTTCTGGTGGGTCACTGCATGATGCAGTTTTAATAGGAATACTTTCAGGGCCAAGTCTTTGTTTTTCAAAGTCAATGTGGTTGACCAGGTTTTGATACTGTGCTCGACTCTCAATGGTTTTGATTTTACTGGCTGCTGGAGAGCTATTCTCAGTGGCAAGGCTTTGGTTACTGGTGTCATTCTGATTAGCCGTCATGTCTGTCTCCGATTCATTATATGGTTCGATTTTAATGACAATCTGAGGACCATTTCCTTGAACACCTTCTCCAACCTTAGGGTGGGGAAACGTCTGTGATGTTTCAGTATATACTTCTTTAACCTGAAGTTCAAACACATCAAAGGATGTATTTTCTTTGCTAATATTTACCAGATCCATGTTAGCTGTGTTTATTAATGGCTTATTAGCAACCATGGCCATATTGTCAGGAATATTACAGACCCCTTCTTGGTTTTGTTTTATTACAGAAGCCTGAGAACTTTTCTGACACTCCTCCTGTTCAGGTGTTAAACTGCTTTCATTAACAACAGGGCTTTTTGAAGTCTCATCCTGACTGCCAGGGTCATCCCCAATGCCTTTTGTTGTTGTATTATTGGAACTATTGGCTCCCACTTCAGTTGGAGATCCAGCAAAGGCATCAATATTGTTGGTTATCTCTGTATTTAAACATATTTTCTCTTTATGAACAGAGACAACTTTTTCTGTCTGCTCTGATCCATACAGTGGCAAATTATCCATATCCTCATGTTCAAATTCACCATTATTACTTCTAAGTAGCATCTGAGCTTCCACAGGCAAAGTATTTACTAATTCTTTCATTTCTTCCACAGACTCACATTCATTAGCATCTTCAGAGGAAAGGGAATTGTTGCCATGGCTTAAGTCAACTGCATTTATCTGTTCTACATTACCGTTTGATGTTTCTAAGGGAAGTAAATTGGCACTGCTTTTTGAGTTCTGACACTTTTCTTTAGGGCTGGAGGAGCGATCCTGGATGATGGATTTTTTCATAGTCTCGTCACTCTGTGAGATTTCAGCAGCATTAGATGCAGTATTAACATTTGCAGAATTGCTTGGTGGAGGTTCAAGTTTTATCAAGGTAAAACCTCCAGGAAGTATCAATGTTGAAGGAGCTCCAGCAACTAAATTAGATGGTTTAGCATCCTGCCCTGATCCTACAGACTTACCCTCACTTTTAGGGGGACAAATCCGGAAGGAAAATGTTCCTGTTTTTCCAGGAAAACTGGACTGTAGCTTAATAGCTGGTATTCCATTGGCAATGTTCATACCACTTGTACCTGACAGAGAAAGTATTCTGGGTGTAATGACAGGGAACAGCTTGGATGATGGGTTTGTAACAGTGGTAGAACTCAACGGCTTTTGGATGGATGCGGTATCTTTAGATGGGTCTGTAGCGGTAGGTGTTTGTGTATCTTGTGAGAGGCTACCTGTGCAAGCATTGGAAAAGAAAAAGATGGAAATGTTTTTAAAAAAACAATAAAAAGTACAAAAAGTTTAATCTCAGCTATCACAGTCTGCAGTCAAAATGTTCTATAACAAATGTGTTAATTGTTAATAAAAATTTAGGGCAAATCACAGTTTTCTGTTATAACGCATGTTAAAAGATTAGTTAGAAAAAATGGTCAAAAATTTTTTACGATCAACAGTGTTTTTTTTTTTAAATCTGTCACATCAGTTTATGCACCTCAACAGCACATTTGCAGTTGGACCAAACATATAAACTGCATTTTACAAAAATAAGTATGTTTGGTTTTATATGGAAGGACAGTCTGTCATTGTCTGCATGTGTGCATTTATTACAAGCAGAAAAAATAGACAAAGGTAGATCAGGAACATGCCGTCTAACAACAAGCACTGTCAAGTACGGTGGCTCAGTGGGTAGCACTGTCACCTCACAGCAAGAAGGTCCTGGGTTCGATCCCCAGGTGGGGCAGTCCGGGTCCTTTCTGTGTGAAGTTTGCATGTTCTCCCCATGTCCGCGTGGGTTTCCTCCGGGTGCTCCGGTTTCCTTCCACAGTCCAAGGACATGCAAGTGAGGTGAATTGAAGACACTAAATTGTCCAAGACTGTGTTTGATATAACCTTGTGTGAACTGATGAACCTTGTGTGAAGAGTAACTACCCGTCCTGTCATGAATGTAACCAAAGTGTAAAACATGACGTTAAAATCCTAACCGTTCAAACAAACCATCATTGTGTCTTAGCTAGAAGTAGGACTATACTGGACCAAGTGATTAACCAAACATAAATAAGTGATTGCTGAATTGCGTCAGATTAAAATATCATTTAAATTCCTTTAGAACAGCAAATGGTGATCTCTTTTACAAAACATGTGATACAGGGAAAGGGTGCAGTGTAAGCTGTGCTGAAATAAGACTCACTCTCAGTGATGTACATTGTGACATCTATCTCACCTGTCTCCTCTCTTTTCTATAAAAAATTCTTGAACGTGCTGTCTATAACCAACTATCTGTCTTTCTTACTCAGAATGACCTCCACCTCCAGTCTGGCTTCAAGGCAGCGCATTCTACAGAAACAGTTCTTGCGGAGGTTACTGAGAAGCTTCATGCAGCCAAAGCAGCCAAACTGTCATCGGTCCTCATTCTTCTTGACCTCTCTCAACCGGTGTTCCTCAGGGTTCTGTACTTAGCCCACTTCTTTTCTCTATCTACACCCGCTCTCTGGGTAAGGTCATAGCCTCCCATGGCTTCTCTTACCACTCCTATGCAGATGATACTCAGCTCATTCTGTCATTTCCTCCTTCAGACACACAAGTCTCAGCTCGGATCTCAGCATGTCTGCAAGATATCTCACAATGGATGTCAGCTCATCATCTAAAACTCAATCCCAGAAAGACAGAGATGTTACTCATTCCAGTAGATCAATCTCCAACCCAGGACCTAGTCATCTCTCTTGATGACTCCCAGATCAGACCATCTGATAATGTAAGAAGCTTTGGTGTCGTCCTGGATAACCAGCTGACCATTTCTCTCCATGGAAGCCATTTAGATTCTGGTCCAGCCACTTGTAATCTCACGGCTGGACTACTGCAACTCCCTCCTGGCAGGCCAAAAATGGACCAGCCCCAAGCTACCTTCGTGGTCTAATCAAACCCCGCTCTGTACCACGCAACCTCCGAGCCACTAGTCTCGCGCGACTTGATCCTCCACCCAGGACTCAAGGAAGACCAGCATCAAGGCTCTTCTCTGTACTGGCACCCAAGTGGTGGAATGAACTTCCTCTGTCTGTCCGAACATCTGAGTCTCTTGTTGTCTTTAAAAAACGATTAAAAACCCACCTTTTTACTAAGCACTTAAGCTGACTTGTACTTACTTACTAACACTCTTTCATTTCTTTCGGGAAAAAAACCCAAAAAAAAAAACCCAGTGTTCTTGGACTGTTGTTTACTTACACTAGAGTAAGGTAATATTTACTATGGAAGCACTTCTGTAAGTCACTCTGGATAAGAGCGTCTGCTAAATGCCAAAAATGTAAATTTAATTCAACTGTTATAAAAGTTTTTAACATATTAAAAAAAACAGAAAGCATAAAAGCACACTGACCTTCAGTGCCTGGACTGGTATGAGACTTAGTAAGAGGCTCTGGGCTGATGGGCACGAGTTTGATCACTTGGCCATTGTACTGACAAAAGAAATTTGACTCTGTCTTTCCTGGCACAGGCTGCAGAACCACTTGCTGTCCAGGTGGCAGGATGGCACCCTGAGCAGCCTCTCCTGAAGGATCAGCGGTGGGTTTGATAGTCTGGAGGCCTGACAGAAGTACAAATTTTGAGCCATCAGGAACAAGAGGCTTTGGAGCAAGGGTTGAATCAACAGGGACAGAAGAGGCATCATCCTGCTGAGATCTTCTCTGCCCTAAATTGATAACAAATATGTATTAGATTCAAGCAGAGTTTTAAAAAAGTGCTCAGATATAAAATATACATAATCAGCAAAGAAGGTCAAACAAATTCCATGGGTTTAAAACAAGTATTTAGCTTTAGAAGCTGGGATATGTATTAGTTTGAAAGGTACCCAAAAGTATCATTCACTTTTAAGGATTTATATGTAAGTGTGTGAGTGTGTGCGCATTTCCTCCTCTGATAAAACGCACAAGGGCTTTTGGGCAGTTGCCTCTTATCTGGGACTTAATTTTGCATGTGTGTTTAGTGTTTAAATAGTAAGGTCAATATGAGTGGCCATAAATGTCGCACAGTTGATGAAATAGTCCACTGTCCAGCACTTATCTGGGCTATAATATATACATATTGCTGCATACTTGCCAAGTGTAAGCATAACCAGAGTAGAGAATTAACACACATGCCATAAACAGCTCAGCTCTGTCAGACCTGCACACATCTTTAAATATGAAACCGTTCAGGGAGTTGAATATTTTTGCGAGGCATTGATTAACAATGATAGCCCACAGATCAACTCTGTAATAGACTGATGCTGCAATAGTGGCCTCTGCATGCTGATCAGTGCCAAGGGGGGATAATAAAAATCAAAGCATTACTCTGCATACGCAAAACAGATCTTTATATGAACACGCCTCGTGCTGGTGCAAAGATGTGGTCGGTACTGCACATGTGTCGAAGGGGGGTGTGTGAGGGCTGTGACCCTCCTTGGTCAGGAGTAGAGGTCTGCAGCAGTAGAGGCGAATTACGACACACACACACACGTGCATGGTCAGCTGGGTAATGTAGGAACAAAAACTGAGTGGCTGCTTAGTTAAGGCAATAATATTGACTCATTTTAGCCACAAGAGAAAATTTAACATAATGTTTACGTTACAGAAAACAACAGTCAGTAGTGAAGTTCTTTTTTGTTGTTGTTCTTACCTGCAAGTATTGCACGGACACTGAGGGAAGCAAAGTTCGATTTTCCTCCTCTTTTTGGCACCGTCGTAGGTTGAGTGACACTGGATACAGCAGGCCTTGCTATAGCTAAACCTGAAGTCGATGGGTTTAAAATACTTGCCACTTTGATGTTAGCACTATCCCCAAGAGGAACATTAGGAGGAGAAGATTTGGCAACATCACCTACACTCTTAGGCTGATCTTGAGCTGTATGCTGTAGCCTGCCAGTAACAAAAGCTGCATAGCGATTGACTGGGTGTAACGCTCCCATCTGGCCCAGTAACAGTTTTGCCTGATTATACATTTTGCCATTTACCTGCGAAAACAGACATGTTGGGAGGTTTAGGATTTACAGTAAAAAATACAGAGCACACAAATGATTAAGGTGAACACAATACCAACCATTGGTGAAAGTTTTACCTTAATTAGCCCAAGAGCAGGCCTTCCTGGTTTCTTTTTATCAGCCTTGAGGTAACCAGCAAGAGAAAAATGGCTAATCAAGGAGAAAAGTTTCCTTGGTTGTTTGCTGATGAAGCCACTGCTCCTCCTCTGAGAATCCACATCAGCTGAATCGGTAAAATCTTCTGTATAAGAAATAAACAGCATAACACAGAAGACTCATCAGTCTCAGGAAATTTGTATGTGCAGTTGTGAAGACAGTTTGTGAACCCATATATAAAAACGCATAAATGCTAACGAGATGAAAACTACTTGTGACTAAAGTAATAACACAGCAACAACTGTAGTCTTCATGTCTTTACTGACACTATAGTGGAGTAGAGAGCTTGGGTGGCACAGCACACTATAAATACACTAGCACACCGGAGCTGACATATTGGAGTTGCGAGTTTAAATCTTAGCTCTGCCAGCATGCTGGGTGTCTATACGAACAATGACTGCAGCAGTCAGGAGGAATCCTTTCCGGCATTCCCACCCTCAAATGAAAGAAAGAAATTTAATAACAATAAAAAAAAAAAGTCAATCAAGAGAGGAGAGAGGGTATTCTGATTTAATGTGAAGTTTTCCAGGAGTTTCCGGCCTGCAATTGTCTCTAGCCTCAGCTAAGGCCAGTAATAATGACTCCACAATACAATGGATTTAAGGCAAAAACATGTAAATAGCTGAAATGAAACAGAATTAGAGCTTTAAAGTAGCCAGGTTAAAGTCTTGTGTACACTAGAAATGCCGTGGCAAGCCCTGGAGTGAGTGGTTTGTGCGAGATAACATACAAGGGTTTAACTGGTTCTTTGTTAATTAACAAAAAAAAAAAAAAAAAAGAAAGACAAAAAAATTTTGTTATTAGTTTAGAGAAAATGTGTTAAGTTTCTTATTGTGAGTTAAACTAAAACTAAACTACATTTTACAAGTAATTTATGCAGAAGCCTTTAAAAATGCTCACAAATTTTTTGCAACAATATCTGCCTGAAATCATTCAAAAAAAATAAAATAAAATAAAATTTTAGAACATAATTCCATCTAGCATCGTTACCTTCTGTGCATGTTTTACTTTTTGTCCTCTTCCTTTTTGCTCGCAAATGCTGGTCTTCATTCACCTCATGTTCCTCAGCATGGGAGACACACACTTTATAGGTGACTGTGGTGCTCCGGTCTCCCTGTTTATACGTAGTAGAGACAAGCTGGACCTTGTATTTGCCAATGAAAAAAGGTTCAGAGAGGTGGTTGCTGTTCATTTGGCGGAACAGTGCACTCAATACCAAATTCCGATGGGGCTCCCAGTTACACTCAGACAGAATTTCCAGCAGCTTGGTGGGCTCAGGCTCACCTGTGTTTTCTGTAGACTCTGTTGGGGTGTCTTCTAGGTAAGAAAGTAAAGGAACCAAATAAAGACCAAGAACCACTGTGAGCTCTACAAAATGCTAAATGTTACACTATGACCTACCTGGACTATGATTCTAGTTTGAATTAAAACCTTCTCACACTGTACTTAATCTGTTAACAGAAAGGCAGCATAGTTCCTCTGTAATCAGTGTTATCTTATAGCATGGTTATATGTAGTTAAGTGGTAGTGTCACTATTTTGTAAATTAAAGTACTGATCTAGGTTCTTTTATTTTGTTGACATACACAATGTGTCTCAGCCTGCATTTTTGAAGATCACATTTATATTTCACTTTACTGAATAAGCGTTTGTGTGGCACATTGGTCCATTATGCTAGCCCACCACTGCTGAGATCTGGATTCAAATCTCAGAGGTGCCATCGGTCAGCTGGGCATCTACACAGACATGATTGGCCATATCTGAGAGGGAGATGGCCGAAACCCTGCGATGGATTGGCACTCCGTCCTGGATATTCCCACTGCAACCCTGACCAGTAAAAGAGGTGGGTGCAAATGAATAAATTGACTGCATAAAATGCTATGTGTAAGCCAGAAGAGAAGGGTAGACTTTGGCTGAACAACCCTAATGGTCAAACACAGTGTACTACTTAGTAAGTCATGGTTCTTATAATAGCCTTACTTTGGACTCAGATACCTCTTTTCCACCAACAAAAAGATGGTGCTTGTGTCAGAGCTGTTGGCGGTTCCTGTAAACTAGCAAACCTTTTAAAAATAGACCCACGTTTAAAGTGCCGTTCAGGATTTTGGCACCAGCACCAGGTCAGTAAAAAGTGCTAAAAGTATAAAATGTTTTAAGCGTACAGTCAATACTGACTAAATAATAATGTGCATGTTAACCCTCTGAATGTAACAAGACCACAAACACCAACCTGATATTTTTTCAGAGGTAAGTGATTCACCTTCTTCTGAAAGTGAACTCTGGAAAAAAAGGGGAAAAGCCTCAAAGCATGAAAATAGACAGTTTAAAACATTTGATCTGGGTAGTCAAAATGTTCAATTCCATCAAACTCACAAGTTGTTTAGCTCCTTTAGTTGCCTTTCTCATAGGGACCATGTGTATCTGCGGTGGTGGGTTACTGTTGAACTTTCTCACTCGAGCGCATGTCATCATGCTTTCGAAATACAGGTACACAGGATCTTTATCCTCCTCTGCAATCTAAAACCAAACAGGACAGAAAGACTTCAATAGGAAGTTAATCCAGCAGACATATATTATACGTTAAACTAAAGAAAAACAGAAAACAGAGACTAAGAGCCATAACCAGAATTTAAACTGACCTGATGAATGGATTGGGAAACCGAGGAATGCAAGCGAGGCTCTTTTTTTGGAAGATTTGCTGGCCTTGGAATAAATACTGGGTCCGAGTCACTGTCTTCTGTAGTCCGTTTCCATAAGGTGGTGATACTAGAAGCAGGTGGAGGTCTGTTTTCACTCTCTGTGTCTCCGATGGCTTTTAAGAAAATAATATCAATAATATGAAACATGGTGAGTCTAAATAACTGCATCAATTCATTCATTTATTACAAATCTTTGACTACAGTTGTCAAGATCTCAAAATAGTAAGGTAAATTTTATTGAATCCTCAACAACAGAATGTAATTTTATAACCTATATAATAAAACTGTGTAAATGTGATCAAATAAAACAATTGCATATAGCGCACTTGGGTGGCCACCACTAAGATCCGGGTTTAGTTTGGCCCAGCTGGGTGTCTACAAAGACACGATTGCTATGTCTGAAGTGGGTCGCCAAAGCCCTGCGACTGATGCCCTTGTCAGGGTGTTCCCGCCTTGCTCCCAGCATTTCCTTAAGGGCCTGTGCCCACAAAGATTTTGACCACAATAAAACACTTGATAAAAATTAAAAAAAGAAAATGGTATTTAAATAGTTTCAAATAAATCATATTTAATGTGGTTAGGGGCTTTCAGTATTTCTAAACATGGCTTGGAAACACTGCCTATGGTTACTTATTTAGTATTATTATAAATTAGTCTAGGAGAATCTGAGAGCTATGGGACACAGCATAGAATCACACAGCATAGAATAGCAGCGTACAAACAAAAAGTGAGATCAGGACAATCCCTATTTAATGACAAAGAATGGATCAAGACCAGGTTCAGGACTTTCAGCAATTTAATGAATCAGTTAGAAGCGTGGTTCTGCTAGTGAAAACAGTAAACTTACAAAACGCCAAGAATGCCCTTTTCTTGCCCTGCTGAACAGTAGTCACATTTGGAGGGGGCATCAACAGAACTTTGTGCTTAAAACACTTGCACTCAAGCATGCAGTCGACTCGTCGGCAGTGGGTGGGTCCTCGGTTTTCTCTGCGCAAGCTGTCACAAATACAGCCCAACCGACAGAATTCCTCAGAACATCCATCTTGATGTTGTATTCGGAACTTGGATCTCTTTTTTACTTTCTGGCAAGATAAAAACACAGCTTGGGTAATAATTCAGGCCTCCTGACAAATCTGGAACTTTAAATCAACACATGAATAAGAAATACGAACATAATCAAGAACAATTGTGATTAGCAGTTCTTAAATTCACCTGGTAAAAAAAGCTAATTTACTTGAATGAGTAGCAGGTAATTTTGAGCTCAGTAAATTTTTACCTAGTACCACACACAACACACAAACTCACACGCATATACACAGGGCTGGGCGGGGCAGAAAAACAAAACAAAGCAGTGAAAGAGAAACTAATTTACAACCAGTGAGTATGTTTTTGAGCACACAATAATAAGATTACTGCAAGAAGTGAGATGATGACAGTAAATTATAACGGGATTACATAAGACAGTCAGTCATCTGATTTCTTGGTAAGTGTGTTAGGCCAAAGTTCTGTGATGAATTGGTGCCCCGTCCAGGGTATTCCTGCCTTGCCCAGTATCTCACTTTGGAACCAGACCTGCCACGACCCTGACCTGGATAAAGCGGTTGATCCATTGAAATAAAATTAAATAATATTTATTATCAGTAGCTAATGATAAAGCCACAAGCTGGAAATAAACTCTAAGAGTTTTTATTTGTATGATATTATTTGTCCTTCACCTTTACAGTTTCTAATTTCTGAGGATTTGTGGGTAGGTATAAATCTTACTGTTGTATGTTTAATCATCTAAAACATAATGTAGTACATCTACTGTTGGAAAATCTGATTTAATTTACACAGACATTTTTCAATAGCGTCTTAGTATGTGGTGAATCAGTTGATTAATTACACATTTTAACAAGATGATATTACTGCTTCAATTAAACAGTGCTGTAACTACATGACCATAACGGAATATTGCTGATAAACTAGGGTTTGGCGGTATTGCCGATTTTCATACCGTCATACCGTCTTCAGAAAATACCACGGTATACTGTATCACCGCATGTACAGTGTACAAACTTTACAGTGTAATCACAGTGTTCAAATGTTTTATTACAAAAAATAAAACAATCAGAACGTCAAACATTGCTTATCCTATCTGTTCTATAATACATATTGTACGCATAAGCGTAAATGCGTCTCTGGGAGCTGTTATAATATATATTTTTATTTCTGCGCAGTTTTAATCAGCTGTAATCCACCCATTCAGCTTGGCATCAGTAGAGGGAATCAATCAGTCATAATAAGAGCTGTTTATTGTCGAAATTTAAATCCAAAAACACTTTTAATATCGCGGAGAGATCGAGCGACACACACACACACACACACACACACACACACACACACACACACACACACACACACACACACACACACACACACACACAGACACAGACACACACAGACACACACAGACACACACAGACACACACAGACAGAGCCGTAACCGAGCTACAGAGAGAACATGCAGAAAACGAGCACAAATACCTGAGAAATAAACTTGTTTAATTATGTTAAATCTGATTCTTTCATGGCGCTTATGTTTTAAAGCAGAAACAAACACAGGCACATCTCTGCACAAGAGAGGATTTATCTGAAACTTAATGCAATGCAACCACAGTATGTCTCTCTTCCCTGTAGTTTTTTTTCCTTTTAAAATAAATCTTTTTTTCTCATTTAAGTGTTGTTTGAATTAGGCCTACATTTATGGCAAGGTAGCAAAATTTGCATGATTGTTCATCATTGATATTAATATCGGGGCTGTCTTATAGTTTACCCAGTAGCGCCTCCAGAAGAACGAAGAGCCATTTTTTTTGAACAGCTCTTTAAAAGGAACTGAGCCAAAAGATCCGACTCCATTCAAGGAGCCATAATTCCCATCACTACAACCAATCAGTGAGCTCCAATTGCCTACCCCTCCCACCCCTCCCTTACTGTGGATGTGCGAATGTCTTAAAGTCGCAGTTTTCAAAGTAGACCTGAAGCAGAAATTTGGACCTTCACATTTTTTGAAATACCGTCACCATTTTTAAATACCGTCACCATTTTTAAATACCGCGGTATATTGCAATACTGTCATACCGCCCAACCCTATGATAAACCCTACATTGTTACATTTTATTAACCAGTATTATACTGTATATTTTCTAATCCATCATGTTATTTTGTGTCATTTGGTAAAAAGAACAATAATGTAAAGATTATACTTTTTTTAATGAGTTCATATTTCACTCTTAAATATATATATAATATATATTTGTTGTCGAAGCAGCAAATTTTTATGCTTTTAGGCGTCTGACTGAGGCAGTGTGTTAAACCCGAAGTGCACTGTGTAGTGAATCGGCATCATTTTATTTCATTATCCTGGTCATGTCCACAGGGGGTTCGGCTTCCCTGGAATCACTGGGCGCTATGTGGTAACACACCACAGACAGAACGCCAATCCATCCATCTGGCCATCTACCTTTCCATCCACATTGCTTTGAGACAATGTTCATTGTAAACAGTACTATATAAATAAATTTGAAATCCCTGCCCTCCCAGACACAGCCAATTATATCTGTATGTAAATGCCTGACCAGCCAATAACACTGCTGGGTTAGCGTAATTTACCGCTTTCTATTTTGTTTAGACTTTCTAGTGCCCTACTAAGGTATATATATATTTATATACACTGTACTGCATATATATAAATAATATCAAAAAGATGAATTAAAAGTGAATACACATCATGGTTTGCATCAATTAAAGTTGCAAAAACCAAACTTAATCAGAATATCCGTGTGTATGAGCTGAATAAACTGATTTCGGGGCAGAAATTCGGGTATTTTATTTGTTTCACTTATAATCTGAATGTGGCCTTAATCAGATTAAGTAGCCATCCACGTGATCTTTCGGATAATTTGATTACAGCCAGAACATGAATCCTAATAAGATCATTAGTGTGTATGTGAATACACTCTGATTTAACAAGACAAATATCCAAATACTCATGTAATAAAATAAGACAATGTCAAATGTACAAGCAGCTTATGAGTAGAAACTACTGTTCATTTGTAGCACAGGAGGCAGAATAATTTAAGGCAGAATGAATAACTTCATTTGTCATATTTACATAAACACATGTACGGTACAAAGAAATGTTTTTTTCTGCATATCCTAGCTTGTTGGAAAGCTGGGGTCAGAGCGCAGGGTCAGCCATTGTATAGCGCCCCTAGAGCTGAGAGGGTTAAGGGCTTTGGTCAAGGGCCCAGCAGTGGCTGCATGGAAGAGCAAATATTCGAACCCACAACCTTCTGATTGATGGCCCAAAGCTCTACCCACTAGGCTACCAGAAGGATAGTGACTACATAATTTGGTAAAGTGAATGGGCACAAATTCCCACACACATCTTGTCTTGTGAGAAGCCTTCTCAGAATAGTGACTTTTGTTATAACTGAAAAGATCACATAGAACTGTTTTTTTGAAACTGGATGTCCTACAAGCCCATGGTCAAGTGTCCAAGTTACTTTTGGCCATACAGTGTAGATGAATTCCAGATAAATTACACAGTCTCTACAGATCGAAATTAAAAATACTTATATATTAACTAAAAACAAAACTAAACAATATGGTTAAAGTAGGGCCTACCTGGAAATTAAGCAGTGCATGCAGGGCAAACTTGGCTCTTTTGGTGGTAATATGTGTACAGCCTTTTCCATGATGCAATGCCTCTTCCTCCATGTCCTTTATTAGAATCTGGGAGTAAATTTTTGCAGATGTCATGGGGTAGCGCACACTGCTGTTACAGCTTAAAAACCCTGCACTGGATTTGTAGCTCTCCTGAAGCTTGCCTAGATGCTTGTTCACTCCAGGTTTACAAGAAGAACCAGTGGAACGAATGGCATGTGTTTGAGCTTGAAATGTATAAATTCCTTTCGCTTTGTTTCCTTGTAAACCATGTTGGGGTTCTGGTGATAACATTCTCGGAGACCCTGTAGGTGAAGATTTGGACAGGATTTTGCTGGATGGGTTGGAATATACCTTTGTCAAAGCAGACTGAGTTTTAAGTCGACTATTCAAGGTGACAATGTAACTGCTGCTTTTTGATGGCAGCTGGTATGATACTGGCAACGTAGAGCCAGTAGAAAACACAGCCACACGATTGCTAATCTGCTGGGCTTCTTTCTCAAGATACTCATCCAACATGTCACTACAGAATGCTGAAGAGTTTCTCAGACCTACAAAAACAAAACATTTAAAGAAACCAGTTTATATAAACACATCACTCATTTTTCTTTTAACATTTTTTAAAAATGGTGAGACACTGCTTTTTATAATTTAAGTAAAGTAAGAGGTCAGCAAGGTGCAATTCATTTTCCTGATGGCATTCAAGTCGTCAGATTTATTTATTTATTTGATTTTTTTTTACGCCACTTAAGTTGTCAGATGATCTGATAAATGATGACCTATAGACTTAGGTCTGTTAGCTAAAATCATTAATGACGTGTAAAATCACAAAATGTCAGCTGTTAAAAACATTATGAAAGAAACATTATAAGACTAAACTATGACCTTGTTGGTCGAGAACTCAAGTATGAAAAAAATGTAATCTGTTACAGATTCTGTAGATTACTCCTACCTTCGGGCGTACTCTGTGTGGGGCTAAACTTTTCTCGCCAGCCTTTTATTTTAGTGGGATCGTTTGTCTTTCCAGTCCGTGACACAAAAGAACAAGCTGCATCTAGAGAACAATATGCATTTTACTGTCTCCAAAATCTGTATGAATTATGTATAAAAAATACCATTTTAGGGGTACTCAGGTGGTGCAGTTCAACACTAGTAGAAGAACGCATGTGGACAAGGAGAAAACCTGCAAAACCCCTCACAAACAGTGAGTAAAGACTAACTCATGTTCCCAGGGCCCATTTGGCAGTTTGACACAGGCATTTAGACTGACAGATTGTGACTGCATCAGTCCTCCAAGGGAACATATACTAGTGGAAAACACTCCGAAAATTTAAATAACAATAGACAATGTTACTAAACAGTCAGTCACTAAACAATTTAATTCTACTGTATTGCCAGTTTTACCATGAAAACAATAGTTCTTTCTTGCTTGCTTGCTTACCAGGAGATGATAGGTCATTGTGAACTGGTGAAGGAAAAGGCAACTGCACACCCAGGTACTGCAGATCTATGGCTAATGTTGGATTGAGAAGGCTCAGCTTCATACCAACTGTAAATACAAACAATAAAACCAACCAACGTTACTTTTGCCACATCAAATAATTTCAGTCAACTTGATGTGTCATATAAACACCAATTCTCCTCGCACCATCTTGTAGGAGGGGGTGAATGACTTGTCTGTGCTTCATCTGTTGTAGATCATGAAGTAAAATACTCTCCAGTTTGGAAATCCTGGAAAGACTAGCATCTGCAGTAACAAAAGATATTTAAGCATAAATGTGGAAAGGATTGCTAAAAACATTTCTAACAACATACAATAAATCAACAGTAAAACAACGTCATTCTTTTTACCTTCACTCTCCTGGTTATCTAACCGATCCAGAGTTGGTAATGGTGGAGATGATGTTACCTCTTGCTCTACGTTTTCAACATCATTGCTCAAAGTATTCTTTGAAATAAGAAACACAGGCACAAACTCATTTCAAATATAAGAATAAAAATACACAATAATGCATGATAACTGATACAATAATTCATGGTAAATATATACTGTTTTATTGCACTATAGATCATTTAATCTCATATATACCTGGTGTTTACATTTCTGAAGGAAAACTAGTCTGTAATAACATTTTCATCATTCAGATGATTCATTAAGGTAGAATCAGATTTTAAATGTTTGTTTGTCTGTTTATTAGGATTTTAACGTCATGTTTTACACTTTGGTTACATTCATGACAGGAACGGTAGTTACTGGTTATACAAGATTCATCAGTTAATCAAACACAGTCATGGACAATTTAGTGTCTCCAATTCGCCTCACTTGCATGTCTTTGGACTGTGGGAGGAAACCGGAGTTCCCGGAGGAAACACACGCAGACACGGGGAGAACATGCAAACTCCACACAGAAAGGACCCGGACCGCCCCACCTGGGGATCGAACCCAGGACCTTCTCGCTGTGAGGCGATAGTGCTAACCACTTAGCCACCGTGCCACCCAGATTCTAAATGAAAGAACAATACATTAATTATGCTACAATAGAAAAGCCATCTAAGATACACGGTCAAACATATCAGCAAAACTGATCTGTTCACCTTCTAACTATCAGGTTAAGCTGCTTCACTTACTGCATGATTACTTAAGTAATCAAGTATTTAGACACACCAGGTGTAAAAGATGTACTGAGTCATAATTTAGTACACAGACTTTCAAAAATTCAAATCAAGTGTTAAGAGATATATCATCATACCTTTGCACCAAATGATACAAAAAGCATTCCATCCACATCATCGAGGTCTGGTTGTAAAGAAATATCAGGAGTTGTGGTTACAGGAAGAGGTCTTGCATACTTAGACCACCATTTAGACTTTGCTTTAGTCACTTCAGTAAGCTTTTGAGGAAACAAGTCAGTTGTGTTGTGCTCATCAGAAAGCTGGGCTTGGAGTAAAAGTTCCACAGAATCTAGCTTTGAGTTTTCCTGAGTCTGAGAAATATCAGCAGGCAGGGAGTCATTTGGTGATTTACTGTCTGTGAGGCTGATTTGTGAATTTGCTGCATCAGAGATATGTTTTGATGCTTCAGGGTTGCTCTGAGGCAGAACCGCTTCTTCAGTGCTTTGTAGGGGTTCCTGCAAAGACTTATTTTCGCTTGGTTTAATGTCCGAGGATGTCACGAGCTCAACCAGTGGAGGGTTTGTTTGGTTTTCACGTACTACAATTTCATTTTTACTGCAATTAAAAGTTTCCTTACACACAGTAATGTCATTTGAGTAGCTTAAGGCAGTGTGACTCGTTTGTGCTTCTCTCTCTTTAGAAGGCAATGACACTGGATCCTTTTTGCTACAAGGGCAAAACAACAAACAGTTAACATTAAAGGCTACTGTTCAAACTAACATCATACATAAGTGTTATATTTTTACGAATTATTATTTTTTTTTTTGGAATGACGACCTGTCCTGGGTATTTTTGCCATGTGGCCAGTGTTTCCTGGTGGAACTGGACCTGCCTCAGTCTTGACCAGGATATAGTGGTTCATGAAAATGAAAACTAAGGACACCAATTGCTGTGAATATGAAATTAGTTAGAGAGTTAAAGACTATAAGGAGCACACAAGAAGGGCCAAGTAATATTTCCGGCTTTAAATATCTTCCGAAACTTGCTGCCTCAAGCTGTGCAACAGCAAATGAGAGACACTGGTTCCCAAATACCACATTATGTACTTAGATTGCTAGATAAGTTCAATGCAAATGATAAGTGTTTTAAGCACAAAGCACAGTTAATATTGTGCAATTGAAACACAGCCCTACAGTTTGCCAGCTGAAGAAGCATCCTATCTCTGCTCTGTGTGCAGTCCTATAGAAGCTTTTTAAATTATGCCAAAATAATTTATACTGTTATTGCATGTACCATGTAAAATAGTGCTGGTTTTAATTGTTTAAGACTTATTTACTTATGCCTGTACACTGTAGCCTTGTACATTTTTCAATTTTGTTTAACTGCTTTATCCTGGTCAGGGCAACAGCGGGCCCGGCTCCAAGGGGAATCACTAAGCACAAGGCAGGAACTCCCTGGACATGGTGCCAATCTATTGCAGGGCTTCAGCCATCACCCCTGTCAGACATAACCATTCATGTGTAGATGCCTGACCGGCCAATAGCACCACTAAGATTCCAACCCAGAACATAGTGGGCTAACTTTATAGACCGCTGCATCACTCGAGCGCCCTGCCCTGCCTTGTGCGTTAATACTGTTATTTTATGCACTATTGGCAATTATATACAATACAGAGTTGTGACTGAGCAACAGGTTGCAGCGCACATCGTTTTTTTTATGTTTAGATGTTATCTGTTATACACTGATGAGCAAAAATGATGAGCAAAAACATTATAACCACCCTCATAAATGCAAATAGCAACACATTTGCATATGTCACTGTCAGGGAAATATGTTGGGCCTAAGGTAGCCCCTCATAATATAATGTGTTATGCAGCAGACATGGGAAGACACTAATAGGGCCAAATCGTTATAGTCAAACATCTGGTTAAAGTATCTCTGAAACAGCAAGAAGTGCTCATAAACAGCCATGGTCCAAAGAGTTACAAACCACAAGCTCCCAAAAAGGTATTGGGCAGCCAACCTTCATTTTCTGGCTAATCAGTGTATTCAGTGTTGAGGGTACTCGAGTGCTGCAGCGGTAAATTACACTAACTCACCACCACTGAGATCCAGAGTTTGAATCACGGTTGTGATATCGGCTGGCTGGGCATCTACACAGACATGACTGGCTATGTTAATAATCTTACTATTGACTAAAAGATGAAAGCTTGATATCCATTATACATAGTTCATTTAAACCTAGGGATTGTATTTTTGCCCAAAATACCTAGTACATTTCTTTTTTCATCTACTAAGAAAATCTGAAAGAAAACTAACAAATACCTGTTGTCTTCATTGCAGGAGGTGGCTGCATTCTTTAATGCACAATCTTTTCTTTTCATGCTTAAACTTCGAGCCAGACTCAGAACAGGAGACTTTAAGTTTGTACCAGCAGTAGAATGGAGTCGGAATTTGTTTTGAACCAGTCGAATGCTTTTGCTGTCTTCCCTGAAGGCCATTGCAAAAGGATTACAGTCAATTTTAAGTTGTGTAATTTGGGGGTTCTGGTAGCTTGTGACTGCATAGAACTCCGTTACAGGGAAGGTAAACATTTTAACATTTGGGCTGTCCAGTGCCGCTGGCTCTTCTGAATCCACTGGAACTACATAAAGTCGTGGTTGATAGCGGTGCATGGGACGTAAATGCAGGCAATCCTCCTGGTCTATGCACTCATTAGTCAGCTTCACCTTGTAAAAAGACACTGGGCTCTCCATCCACTGCTGTCCGTGGGCTGGAGACTCTGGGTGAACACACACATTTCCTGGCACGTGTGACTCACCCACTGCAACTGGCTCCCATGTCTTTCCATTCCATTTGTATGTAAAGTCATTTACAGGCATGATATCCATAATCAGTGAGTACTTCCTCGCTGGTTCTAATCCACTCAGTCTAAAGCGGCAGCAAGGGAACATACGCCTACCTTGCTTTGTCAGGATCATCTCTGTGCCCAAGCTGTGAAACCGGCTCCAAACAGATTCATTTTCCAGAGTAACTTGAATGTTAGTGCTCATATAACTAGGTTGTGTAGAGCCTTTGGTGGGTGAAACAGGGTTTATTGCAAGTTGATGACTTGTCTCTTTTGCAGTTGTAACAGCCTGGTTGTTACTATACACATCATTTTGAACTTGTTTCATACACCCAGTCAGTAAGAGATGAGTGGCGGTTTTAGAAGCCTTTTCCAAAATCACTTCGGTATTGCTCCCCTCCATGGTGCATGCAATATTAGGCAGCTGATCTTAAAAAGTGGTGTTGCATTCTTTCATTCTCAAGGATGTTTTTTCCTGATAATTGGAGGCACACAAGGAAAACATTTGATTAACAAGTAAACATGTACATTACATTTTGGTTGCATGAGAAATAAATGCAATTGCTCCTTTTTTTTTAAATATATAGTGATATAGAAATAGTAATAGCTTGTACTATTTATGTATTGCTTGTCTTTTTCCATTACCTTAGAAAATGTTTTATTTTCCCTTATCAGTCGACATATTATTCTCAGATTAGTAGGTCCAGCTGTTTTTATCCACAAATGTGGGTCATTTTGCCCATTATGTATTCCATTTGGTTTATTGTTATTTTTTATTTGGCCCTCACAGTGGTTCAATTGTGTTTTTATGTGTTCCTATTTAATAGATTTAACAGGACTGGCTGGGATCAAACCTGTGTGTATCTACACTGTTTAAGACCAGTAATGAATTAAAATTTGGTAAACTGGTTAATTAACAAAAGGGGCACATTTTTGTTTGACACCAACTATGCTAGTTGGTTTTGGATAACTGCATAAACGCAATGTTTTCTGATTTATATTGTCCGACTTGTATTACTTGAAAGTATGTGTGACAAATGTGCAAAAATAGAAGAACTCAGGAGGGGGCAATTGTACTTGGTTGTGGTCTTGCATAAACTTATTGGAGACAGTCTTAAAAGGGCCAAAGTCATTCATGTCAAAAATAAAATTTAAACTAAAATCAACACAGTTTAAGACAAACAGACCTACAAAAATGAATTTAACATCTTTATTTGTATCACTGTTGCATTACAGACAGCTGTACATTATGCACACATTCACACTTAAATTATTTATTTTATTGCATTATTTAAAATATAAACCTATTTTAATGTACTTGGATTTTGGCAAAACATAAGACGTGAATGCAGAAAATAAGAGTAAGACCGCATGAGCTTTTAACCCTATACTGTACGTATTTTCAGCATTCTCAGCTAATAGTTTTTATACAGTGGTACCTTGTAACTCGAAGTCCCCTAAACTCAAAATCTTTGAAACTCAACGCCCTTCGTCTGGGAAATTTGTACCCTTAAACTCAACGTTTACCTTAAACTCAATGTGTTCAGTTTGTTTAAAAAAAATGGATTTAATTTCAAATTAACAATGATTAATAAAGCTTTGTTCAGAGCTTGGCTTGAGCGGTGCAGTAAAACATCATCAAAGTGCGAATATGAGACGAATCTGCATTTGTGTGAAATAACTGTCAGAAGTACTCTGAAAGCATCCACATGTATCTGTGTTTAGCTGTATAACTTGTGTTATAGCTGGGGGTTCTGAGAAATTGTAAGAATCAGCTTTTTTTAAGTCTAAAACACTTATTGTTAAAAAAAAGCTTTACGTGACAATGTATTATAAGAACAACATAGAAACACTAAACCTCTCTTAATTATTACTGCTCATAACATCTCTCCACTAATGAAATTCTTCGCTTGTTTTAGTACAATAAGTCACGTTAAGCTTCTCATGTAAATGCGCCTTTACTGAATGTAATACAGCATTTCAACATTAGGCATCTCCATGATTAAGAAGCATACGGAAACAGCTGTACCAGCTGTAGCCTAGTGGTTAAGGTACTGGACCAGTGATCAGAGGGTTGCTGGTTCAAGCCCCCACCACTGCCAGGTTGCTGCTGTTGGGCCCTTGAGCAAGGCCCTTAACACTCAATTGCTCAAACTGTGTACTGTAACTGCAATGTAAGTCGCTTTGGATAAAGGCGTCTGCTAAATGCTGAAAATGTAAATGAAACAATGAAGATGTAATGGTAGAGTGCAGGTTTTATTGATTTGTAACTGTTTTCAATTGTATTTCAGTGTTTTTATATCATATTTGTGTTATTTTCAGTGTATAAGTCTCAAAAACAACCCCATTATTTTACATAAGCCTAAAATATATGCAGTTCCACGGGACCATGGAACGCATTAACAGGTTTCCTATACATCCTTACGGGAAAAATACCTTGAAACTCAACGCCACTCCTGGAACCAATTGACGTTGAGGTTCAGGGTACCGATATATACTTCAAGCGTTTTATAAGAAACTATAATGTGACCTCGAAACTCTCTAGCCAATTCATTTAAAACATGCAGTCAGTTGTAAACAACCGACTCATTCTGCACAGCTGAGCCGCACCTCTATTCCCAAACCCTATTAACATCAGGCTCTGGGTAAATTGACGATCTTCCAAAATAAAATTATAACGTCGACAAGGCAAAACCTCAATATACAAAGCAACACAGTTTCTAAACGTAAAACTAATAATCACTTAAAAACGAATTATTTGAAGTGCTGAACAATTAATGCAGAAGTATAAAACTGTTTTTGCTCCCACAAATACTGTTGAGTTAGCCAATTAGCCTTGTAGCTAGCTAAATTAGCTATTTGAAGTGTAAGCTAACCGCTCTTTGCTGAAAGAGGCTTGAACTTAAAACTTAACGCCAACGAAACGAAAAAAAAAAGCTCCAGATAACATCTCCAGCATTAACTCTTCCGAGCTGAAAACAGAGCGCGTCTTTACCGTGGTTTGCAGAACAACTTCGACGACGGATTCACTTTCACCAATGGAGACCTGCGTGCTGCTAATGCACGGGGTATGGAATACTTCACAGCGCATGCGCACCGTCACCACCGCGGGCATAAATCCGAGTATAAGCGGGAGTCTGTGTATCCCGCGCTTCACCCGCGTCACTCCGGCATAAACAAAACTTGCGCAGAAAGATCTAGATCTTAGCATGTGTGTCAACTACAGCCCGCCCGCTGTTTATAATCAGTCATACACACAAGAGTTATACACAAGCGTAAGACTTCTCGCTGTGTTGTGACTGGAGTATTACAAAATGCCCCGGGAAGCATGTCAGCTTTAACACACACGCACACGCGCATAGATACACAGGCGTGCTCCGTGTACGAGCACGTGACGTCAGAGTCAAACATGGTGGACCTCGTGCAACGTGCTAACAATTAGCAAGTACTAAATGAATTAAACGTTCATACACATGTACACTCTACTTATGGCACTATTTTGTTTCTTAATTACATTAAAACTAGTGGTTTGTACATTAGTCATGAGAAAATACAGCAATGTATTTGGTAAATTATTGCTAAAAACAGTTAGCCTTGCAAAAATGGCTAGATGGTTGATGACTTGCAACATGTCATTACACTTTACCCCTTTTACAAAGCACGACTACTGTCCTATAAACTAATGTTACCTGTCATTTCAATTAAAGCATTTATTTTATACAGTCTAAAACAAAACATCTAGTTAACGTGTATGCTAGCTGGTGTTATAGAATACGCTTTGGAAATGTGATATTCCACCCCTGTTTCCCACCATATACACAGAATTACTCTCTGGCATTTACACAGGCTTAAAATGTTTGTTTTTTATTTTTAATGTTCAGAAATTACTATTGTTTGCTCAAATACAACAGACGTGTCCTAGTAAAAGAACAGACAGTGGACCAAGTTCTTCAATTGTGTTCAACCAAAGTTTGAAACTCAGAATTTACATCATTAGACTTGGAAAAAACGGTGGCTCTGGAATTTCCTAGGATATGTATTCTCTCAACATTTACAGCACACAGCAGATCCTTTTTACAGAAGTGTTTTGGGTTTTCCTCTCTAACACAGTCTTACTCTAATACACTTAAGTAACAGTTATAAACACAAATCTGTTAGGTAGAACTTCAGGTCTTTTTAAAGGAGACATTAGAAAGTGCAATGCTAGTTTCAATTTATTGTTGGAAAAAAGTTGGTTATATTGGCTGGGTACTGTTTTAGAGTGTGTGTATGTGGTAGAAGTAGAGACAAAATAAGGATTAATTATTGGTAGATGTGTTATTTGCACTGTTTGTGTGTGTGTTCTGCAGATTAGTAGTAAATGGCTTAGTAGCCAAATGGCTTCAGGAAAAGAATTTAAATAATTATTGAAAAGGTGGGTCTTACATTGTGATTTAATTATGGTAGGAGACTCAGTTGTCCTCAACTAAGAGTTAGGTGTATATGACATATTAGCAAGGAATTCATTACTAATAGCACTACATGTTTACAATATGGATACAATAGAAATAGATAAATGACAATAAATTAGTAAAAACAGATCCAAGAAAATGTATTAACTTTGTTTCCAGACAGTCTAATTTTGCATTCAAAAAGGTAATGGAATTTAAACAGTGCCCAACTGATATTAGGAGGCCCAATTTGTGCCAAGAAAACATTCCCCACACCATTACACCACAACCACAGCCTAAACAGCCCATGTTGTTTACACCAAATCCTGACCATGAATATCTGCATGTCACAGCATAACACAAAAATACTGATCTTAGTAACATTTTTCAGGTAAACATAATGTAAAATAATAATAATAATAATAATAATAATAATAATAATGAAATAGAAACCCTACATTTTATAATTTTATTTATCTGTTTTCAAAATGTGTTGTATAGGTACAGAATGTATGTGTGTCCTTAGAGACCATTGTACCTGAACATCTCGGGACATCAGCATTTTCTTCTTAAATCAGCTTATCTGTCTCAAACAGTCATGTCATGGTCAAAGTCATTCAAATCAGAATTTATTCCCATTCTAATGTTTGACATTAACAATAACTGAGTATCTTAAGCCATGTCTGATTTTATGCATTGTATTGCCACATGACTGGCTGATTATGTGTTTGTAGTGTAAACAACAGTAAAAAAAATTGTTAATGTTGATAAAATGTTAAGTTCTTGAAATAGAACTACTGGCTACTAGCAAAGGGTGTACTGTTTTAAATGATTTTATTTATGACAAAATTCATTCATAGTTTTGTTTTAGGTAAGCTGCATAATTATAGAGCTTTCTTTATATATGATCCACTCAAGGATAAATACAGAATGCAATGCCACATGGAAAAATAGACATCAAGATCCTTTCTTGTCTCATGTTAAGATGACAAAGCTCTCATGTTAAGATGACAAAGCTCTAAGGCATCAATTACACATCTCCCAGTCCTCTAAGTTCTTTAGCTTTTCCTCAAACTCCAATTAACCAGAGAGCAGCCTGTAAGGTTTTGTAAGTCTCCTGGTATTAGACATCAGACAGGATTCACTGAGGCAGAAAAGCAAGAAGAGAAGGCAAAATGAGTTGTTCTTCACGCTGTAGTTACAGCGGACAGATTGACAGGGATTCTTTAATCCAGACTTTTTGTACAATAATCCAATGGAGCAGCGTGTACTGGCATTACTGGTACTAAGGATTATACTTTCTGCCATTGGAATAGCTGGAAATACAGTTTTGATCATTTCGATCCTTCACTTGTCAAAAGTAAAGACATTTGAAGTGTTCCTACTTGGACTGGCCATCACCAACCTTGAGGAGATTGTATCTGTGGAAATCTATGATGCAGTTGTTCTTCAATCTGCAATTGACATCAGCGTTTGGTCTTGCAGCACAATAAAATTTTTGGCATCTTTTGGAGAAGCTGCCAGCATATTTTTCACAGTGCTTATTAGCATCTTCCGCTATCAAAAGCTGCACAATGCTGCCAAGCGAATAATTACACCTATTTTAATGGACAACATAATATCTGCTGTTTGTCTTAGTTTGGGATGCATTTTTGTATCTGTTCTCGTAAGTATACCCGTTATCATTATAAATCAGAGTAGCATCCCCCACATAGAAAACTTTACTATTGAAAACTGTACAACTGATTTTTTCCAGTGTTCGAAAGATTACTGTCCCACTTTTAACAATGTCTATAAAATTCTATTCATTGTGATCGTTCATATTTTGCCTCTCCTAATTGTTACAGCGACGAGTGTCCTAATTATTAGGATTTTAATTGTTCAGCAAAATGCAGTGGACTCACATCATAATTCAGATCCACCTGCATTAGCTGCTTATCATCATCACCATCATCATCATGAGCATGATGTGTTTCATCGGAGCACCATTGGCATCCTCTCTGCGATGACTCTCTTTCAGCTGTACTGCATTTTGTATCTAATTAATCAGTTAATGTTTACCCGATATGACATGCCTGCTTGGTCAGAGATGGAGTTTTTTATTGCAACAATTTATACAGGTATCATCCCATACATTTATGGTACAGGACATAACTTTTTTTCCTTGAAGCACTTTATGTGACATCATTAGCTATATAACCTCATAAATATGATGATCTAATATTAAGAAATGAAACTTTAATGTTACGAATATTAAAGTAGAAATTAGCCTGATGCTAACAGCAATTGTACAAATTTTGCTTTAAACTGGAATTATAGTGAAATACAAAAGTCCTATTAACTTGTTTGAAAAACATTTATTTTATTTTATTTATTTTACATGGTTTTTGTAAGATGAGGTATAATTTGGAATGTTGTTTATTTTGTTTAATTATATGACTAGTGACTAGGGTAACATATGAATTTTAATTGTAGATTTAAATATGCTAATAATGCCTACAAAGCTCTAATATTGTTTTGTAAATAATTACTTTATTGCCTGTAATCATATGGATTTAAGTTTTAGTATTTACTTAAATCATGTCATTTGACAGTACTTTTATGACAAATTTTTCAATCCAGACTTTTTGTACAATAATCCAATGGAGCAGCGTGTACTGGCATTACTGGTACTAAAGATTATACTTTCTGCCATTGAAATAGCTGGAAATACAATTTTGATCATATCGATCCTTCACTTGTCAAAAGTAAAGACATTTGAAGTGTTTCTGCTTGGACTGGCCATCACCAACCTTGAGGAGATTGTATCTGTGGAAATCTATGATGCAGTTGTTCTTCACTCTGCACTTGACATCAGCGTTTGGTCTTGCAGCACAATAAAATTTTTTGGCATCTTTTGGAGAAGCTGCCAGCATATTTTTCAATTTTAGTAACCTGTTCATATTTGTGCATGGAAAGAATGTATGAATTGATGAATAAAGCATTTTATAGTGTCACTAAATATATGTTAGTTCACAAAAATTGACTTCACTCAAATACATTTCAGTTTTCATAAAATACATTTCAGTTTTCAGTTATATTTTTTATAGTAAGTATTACTGACCATATTTGTTCAAGTACTTTTTAAAATGTGTAATATTTGCATATTCTAAAATAAGAAAAAGTCTTTTGGATGGTGTATTACTTTTATTTCACTATAAGGATTCTACTTTTGTATAATTTCTTTTTCATTGATTGACAAATTAGTCGTACAAAAACTTTGTAAACAAAAACACTACTATGAAGTAAACAACATCTCTTACTACACTAATAAAATTAATTAATTGTTTTCTGTAGGTACACAATGTGTGACTTCATTTTCATAACTTATTTATTTATATATTTGAATTACACTGAGTAATAATGTTAAAACACCTTAAATTGTATGCTATGTTACTGTAAAATTAATAAAATAAAATAATTTAGCATTTGCAGTTCATCATGAATGGCAGTGCATGGCTCTCTGCGCCTTCTGTCAGCCTGCCTCGGGTCTGCAGCGTTCCTAAATCAATAAATCATGAAACTGGTTATGACTAGATGGGAAAGCAAAAAAGAACTGATTAAAGGATAAATAATTTTAAAAAATAGCAACATTTTACCTTTCTTTATTAATCTATTTTTGCATTTTTTCTTTTGTTTTACCAATGTAATTACAATTTATTTGTTGTAAAGGTCACATTTGAAGCTGTAACGAATTAACACATCAACCTCTCTCCCTCAGACACAGCCAGCTGTCAATAGCACAGCTCTCGAGAGCTTTAAATCTCAGCAGTAGTGGGCTAGTGCATTGGACCACTGCGCCACTTGAGTGCCTGACAGCCACAAAAATAATCACAGATTATATCAAATAAATGATATGCTTAAAATAAAATAAAATATATAAATATGTGTCTACTTATATATAAAATAAATATATTTAAAATATATTACCTACTTCCAACTAGTTTGGTGTAGAGGTTTGTTAGTGATCTGTGTTAAACACCTTTGGGATCATTTGGAATGTCACGTCTGAGCCAGGTCTCCTTCTGCCACTGCTCATTTGATTAAATACTACAGACAAAAATCTGTAGCTATGACACCTAGGGAACCTATTTTTATGTGTAGAAATGTTTAAGCATTTGTAAGAGTCAGCATACTAGAATACGGGAAAGCCACTAATATTGCAGTTGACTCCTTAGATATGCTTTTAGGATCTTGTGATGGCTTCTAATGGCAAATGTTCCAGTTCTGTAAAATTTCAAAATTCATTCATTCATTTATTGTCTGATTTACCACTGCTTTATCCTGGTCAGGGTCGCGGGTGGGTAAAATGAGAGAATTACTTATTTAAAGTTCAGTATTTGCACACTATACACAGTTGGGACATGAGCTAGGGTAGGAAGAGGGAACAGAGCTCAACACGTAGACTGAATGGTGCAGACGTTTGAGTAGTGTCTGTGTTTCAGTAATTACACAGTACTAAACAGGTAATGCTGCAGGTGTAATGGGTATCTTAAAAAGCAATCCTTAGTTACATCATCTTTGGTCAGCTATAAATGAGTGCCTTTATGATTGCTTGTAAGAAATTATGCATGAGTCAGACTGTAAATCTGAGTAAATCTTCATTTCAGACTGTTTTATGTGGTTCTCTTTTAGTTTTTGTGTTTTAAAGTAAAATATAGCTGCCCAGCTGAAATATAATACTAGTTATAAGTAATTTGCATAGTTGTTACTGATTGTTGACATTGGCACCATAGTCAGCTTTATAGGGTTGTAAACACAATAGTATTAGTTTTTAACATAGTATTGACAAAAAGAAATTTTTTTAATGAAATGTGTAAGTAGTGATTTGTAAACTGTCAGATACTGAATTAACACCAGCACAAAGTGACGATCACTTTTGTACATTTTTGTAATATACAAATTTATAATTGAATGCCAACACATAGAGGCATCTTACAACAGAGGGCTTTTTAGTAAAAGATGCAGGTGCTAGACTTGCCTGTCTGCAGCCCAGACTTTTCCTCTTTCCTCAGCTGCAGTGTTAAATTAAGCAAGAATGTAAAAAAAAAACCACTACCACAAATACAATAATGGGTGCTAAAAGCATTGTTAACAGTTGATGTTTTACAGTCATAAACACACCCATGCCCCAACTTCTATGACACTAGGTACCATCTGCAAATTAAGAATCAGCATGTACACTGATCAGCCATAACATTAACTCTGCCTCATTGTTTCTACACTCACTGTCCATTTTATCAGCTCCACTTACCATATAGAAGCACTTTGTGGTTCTACAATTACTGACTGTAGTCCATCTATTTCTCTGTGCTTTGTTAGCCCCCTTTCATGCTGTTCTTTAATGGTCAGGACTCTCCCAGGACCACTACAGAGTAGGTATTATTTGGGTGGTGGATCATTCTGGATCATGCAGTGACGCTGACATGGTGGTGGTGTGTTAGTGTGTGTTGTGCTGGTATGAGTGGATAAGACACAGCATCGCTGATGGAGTTTTTAACCACCTCACTGTCACTGCTGGACTGAGAATAGTCCACCAATCAAAGATATCCAGCCAACAGCACCCCTTGGGCAGCGTCCTGTGACCACTGATGAAGGTCTAGAAGATGACCAACTGAAACAGCAGCAACAGATGAGTGATTGTCTCTGACTTTATATCTACAAGGTGGACCAACTAGATAGAACTGTCTAATAGAGTGGACATTGAGTGGACACTGTATTTAAAAACTCCAGCAGCGCTGCTGTGTCTGATCCACTCATACCAGCACAACACACACTGTCAGTGTCACTGCAGTGCTGAGAATGATCCACCACCAATAATACTAAATAATACCTACTCTGGTGTGGTCCTGTGGGGGTCCTGACCATTGAAGAACAGGGTGAAAGCAGGTTAAAAAGATATGTAGAGAAACAGATGGACTACAGTCAGTAATTGTAGAACTACAAAGTTCAGTGGACAGTGTTTGTAGAAACCAGGAGGTGGTTTTAATGTTATGGCTGATCGGTGTATAAACAACCAATTCAAAAATCATAAATTTAATATCTTGTCTTTGAACTGTTTTAAACTGGTTTTGGGGAAAATAAATTGCTGTTTGTTTTTGTTGTCATTTCTATTTCTCTTATAGTTATTTTACTAACTTAAAGAGTAAGATGCAATCAAGGCTATACACAGTTCCACACAGTTTCAACTGAAGGTCAAATGTTTACTTAAGATACATTTACACTAGTGATGCTTTACAACATATTTATGTTACACTTTTTTAGACCTATGTCATTATTATTGTTTCTCACTTCTTTACTCACACATCCACCCACCTCCATACACCCACCCACTTGCTTTCCCAATTCTCCACTTATTCTCTTATACTTTCACTTACCAAATTTTCCACCTACCCAACTTACGTTTTTAGTCATTCACTTACCCACTCACTTAACTGTCTCTTAAACTATCTCTTCACTTAATCACATACCTTCATTTACTTACTCAATGTCACTCACTTGCTAACTTACTTACACAGTTCTCCGGTCTATTAAATCTGTTTACTCAGTCCTTCACCTTTTTATTTATTTACTTCCTGTCACTGGCTCACTATACACACACACTTACTCACCCATTCACTTACTCACTTGCCCACTGCTCAACCCACCACTCAGTCTTCCTCACTCACTCGCTCATTCACTGACTAACTCACTCACTCACTCACTCACTCACTTCTTCACTCACTCACTCACTCACTCACTTCTTCACTCCCTCCCTCACTCACTTGTTTATGCACACTCTCCCTTACTCCCTGATGAGTAAACTTGGGCTGCTTTATCTGTAAAATGAATAAACAAATTAGCTCGGTGCAAAATTGTATTGTTGAATAAAGTCTGACTTGTTACCGCTCCTAGGTCATACCTACCTCATTTCCATTCGGTAATGTTTTTAAGATACTGTTTATGTTAATGTATGGCTCTTTAAAATCCTTTTTTCCCACATCCGTTTTATTTATATGTAAATTATTCATAACATTTTAAAAAAGATTTTTTATTTATACGTAAGATGAGACAAAAAAGACTGGGCTGCTTAAAAGGCCCCAACATTGCAGGGCAAACAATGTTTTTTTGTTTGTTTTTTATATATTTTATATATTTTATTTTTTATATTTTATATATATTATTCATTTTCTCCCCTTTTTCTCTCGACTTTTAGCGCGTCCAATTGCCCAAACTTGTGTATCTGGGTTAGGTTACTGTGTGATGTGCATTAATAATGAGGGCTATACGGTTTGTTGTAAATAGTTAAGATCAGAATGGTTTAAACTCTACAACAAGTATACGATATTAAAAATAATAAAGAGAAATAAAGCAACAGATATTACAGACTTTTGGATTTTTTTTCTCCCCGTCATTAGCAAAACATTTGACAAAAAGCTTTAATTATAATCTGCAAATGAAATAGTACACAACTTATATTTATTATTTAAAATGTTAGTAAATTCCAACAAATTAAACAATCATGTAAATGATACATAATTCCACATTGCTGTATATTCCTGCTGATAGTCAATGCAAGTAAAGAAAGAGTATTGGTATTTAACTAGTTACAGAAGTGCCATGCTCTGAGCAACCAATTCCCAAACAACAGTTTAAAAGAAGTAAACCTGAAAAAGTCTTTTGTTTCTGGGTAATACTGGCAAGGCAGAAAATGTGCAAACATCTGGCTTTTCCCAAACAAGAGATCATTTAGCTACGGGTGTCCTGTTATTGTGTTTTTGCATTTAGAGTGGCAAGAGAGGTTATGTTACAGCATTAGGTTTCAAATAGCAAAAGGGACACATTACTACTTACTAATTACTAATTGACCACTTATGTATCTAGTTTATTAAGTGTACAATTGAATGCAACAAAAACACCTAGTTGGTCCCTCCCAACTAATAATGCACTGATATGTGCCCCCCACCCCCACAGTGGCTAATTTCACGTTATGCCTTGGCCCTTCTGTGTTCTGTATAAACTCATTCTCACTGTTTAGTATGATGGAATAATGTCCTGACGCTGTTTCTCAACCAAAGTCTCAGGGAACCTTGTTAGGATAGATGTCATCATAAACTTTTTTTATAAAAATGTGGCTGCCTTTGCCAACAATCTTAATGTAGGTTGTGTTTGGATCTTCAAGCAGAACTCATGATTCATAAAAACATAAAACCAAATCCAGAGAATGAGTATAGAATCAATATTTTGCAATGACCAGGTCATCTGATCTAGACCTTATTAAATACATTTAAAATGAGGTTAAGTAGCCATTGATAAATGAGGTTAAGTAGTCATTTATTTTTAAAGTTATAGTGTATATATGCAGCAGGAAAAAAGTCAATTGAATTTATTTTACTTTAAGAATTCTATAGATTTTGTTTTTTGGCAGTTTAAGTAATTGTATTATTCTGTTGCTCATAATCCAGCCAGTTACTTCACTTTTTTTAAAAACACATAGGTAACTTGAACATAATGGGACTTTAATAGGGGATTTTTAAAAATGTTGTTAGTGCAACAAAGTCACTCTATGGAAACTCTTGTTCAATGTTTTGAAATGTTTTGGGTATTGATTTTTCCCCACAAAAGACTTACTAATAATGGACTAGTAAATGTTTGTTGTGTAAAGGAAATGTGAGACCAAAGACAATGCCTGTGTTAGGAGAGTGCTTACGTTTCACAATTGTTTTGGACAGTAAAGTAGCAAATGGTTTGATTGTAGACTTTCATGCTGATGTCAAGCTACGTGGGTGGTAGCTTGACAGCAGCAGATTTTGTCATGAATGTAGAACGTTATGTGTTTTTAATGTGGTTTTAATATAGCTTAGGTCAGTTTTCACATACAATACATGCTTATAAGATTCACAGTGGTTTAGGACAGTCATAAGTTGAACTAGCTACACGAAATAATGCTATTTATTAAATAATGTGTATTATTTTCTCTTTCTTTTTTTCTTCAAATAATTTTGTGGATTATTTACAAAAAGCTATTACATAGGTTACACATGCTATAAATTGTGTATTACCTATAAACAGTGTTTTATGTTATTTACAGATAGTTTACATAGCTCATGCTGTGCATTATTTACAAATACCAAAAATCTTCTTAGCCACAAAAAACACAACATCCATTATTTCCAAAAACAAATTGATAGGTGGACTTGTAATGCCAGCCTATCTCAATTGACCTTGAGCTCTGAGAATTTAATGGCGTTTCTAAATGTTGTTTATATGTGGTCTTGGCTTTACAAAGTAGAGTCATACCTTGTATTGTATATATTCTCTGAATGGTTCCTGATCCCATGTTATTATATTCATCACAGACACAAGTTGATGCCTGAAGGATTGAAGGTCACTGGCATTCATTATTGTTTTTCAGCCTTTACGCATAAAGATTTCTTCAAATTCTTTTAATAACGTTAAAGAGTGAAGATGATGCACATTCCTTGGAGTGGTGCAGTTGGACACATTGTTTTTAAACTGTTGGACTTAAGTTGTTTTTTTTAACAAAACTGGAAGCCTTCACCAATCTTTGGTTACTTATAAAACCTGTTTAGCTATGGAACGTTTTATAATAGGTGTTTTTGTTCTGTCAACAAACTTTCCAGGCTTACATTGCCCTTGTCCCAACATTTTGGGAAAGTGGTACATGCATTAAATTATAAATAAGCTTTTAATAAAATGAATTAATTTGTTAAGGTAAATCATCGATTATGTTTTTTGTGCTTTTTTTTTAAATTAAAGACAAATACATTTGCATTTTACCTACTGCCCCAACTATTTTGGAACTGGGTTTGTAATCATTAGGCTTGTTGTGTTTTCATTTAAGATAATCTACGTATATGCATTACTATACACATTATTTCCAGAGTTTTTAGCCTGAACATCAAGTGTTATTAACAAATGGTTGCTTGACTTGTATGGTGTGCATTATTTATAAATAATATTTACTTTGTATGTTTTACAATTGACTAATTGTGCATTATTTACAAACAGTTGTCACTTAGCGTGTATGCTCTCCATTAATTACTAAAACATTATTAAACAGTCTGCATGTTGAGCAACTACATTATAAGTGACTGAATGGCTTTTTAATGGGTTATTTAGAAATAGTTGCAGGTTGTCAATTCAGTTGTGAGGTTTTATTTATTTATTTTACAAATTATCACTTGTTGGCTTGTCGATTGTGAGTTATTCACACAGTCACTATTTAACTTGTAAACTCTTTGTTTTTTGTTTTTACAAATAGTTACCAGGTAAATTGTGAAAATTGTAAGAAATGCGGTGTTTACAAATAGTTACTGGTTAGCTTGTCAGTTGTGCTTTATTTACAAATAGTTGCTGGTTAACTTGTTGGTAGTGGGTTATCTGGTAGTGGGTTATTTGGTAGTGGGTTATTTGCAGATAGTTAGTTCATTTTGCAAATAATTACTTGTTGGCTTGTTAGTTGTGTATTATTAAATGCATAGTTTCTTTTTAACTTGTAAACTGGTTTTTTTTTTTACAAATAGTTACCAGTTAAATTGTAGGAAATGTGTTATTTACTAATAGTTACTGGTTAACTTGTTGGTATTGGGTTATTTGGTAGTGGGTTATTTACTAATAGTTACTGGTTAGCTTGTCAGTTGCACTTTATTTACCAATAGTACATTTGTACATTTTTAGCATTTAGCGGACGCTTTTATCCAAAGCGACTTACAGTACTGGGACAGTATACTGTCTACGCAATTGAGGGTTAAGGGCCTTGCTCAAGGGCCCAACAGTGGCAACCGGACTGTTGTGGGGCTTGAACCAGCAACCTTTCAGCAACCCAGCAACCAACAACCTTTCGATTACTAGCCCAGTACCTTAACCGCTAGTTAATGCATAGTTTCTTTTTAACTTGTAAACTGGGATTTTTAAAAATTTTTTTTACAAATAGTTACCAGTTAAATTGTAAGAAATGTGTTATTCACTGATAGTTACTGGTTAACTTGTCAGTTATGGTTTATTTACCAATAGATGCTGGTTAACTTTAAAGAATTGGGTTATTTACAAATAGTTAGTGGTTAACTTGTCAGAATTGGGTTAGTTGTAAATAGTTCTCGGTTGGAGACGACAGTGGCGGTGCTGCTGATTGGGTGGTTAGTGTGTCAGGCTGGTTGTCTGTGTTATAATTGGTGCGGGTGGGTTAAGTTGAGTGCAGCTCGCTCGCGCTAAAGCAGGAAGAGGACAGCGGGCAACAGCTAGCGTCCATACCACACACACACACACACACACACTCACACACACACACACACACATACGCACGCGCGCGCACACACGCGCGCGCACACACACGCGCACACAGCCTGGCCTTTAAACGCGGAAAATACACAAACCGACTCGTTCCGACGCCTCTCTGGATTAAGCATTAAACTGTAAGTATGGGTTTTTTTTGGAAGATGATTTAAAGCGACTCATATTTGTCCGTGCGCTGGACTACGCGAGGCTTTTTGGGACGAATTGGTTTTCTCGTGGCGGACTGGGCGGATTTGGCTCGGTCTGGTTTGATCGTGTTTAAACGAGGTGTAAACTGCGCTGTGGTTTAATCGTGTCGGTTGTGTTGAAGCTTTCATGTGCGGATGAACCCGGCTGCAGGAACAAACATCGCTCGGTGTTATTTGTTTCTCCTGATGGAGGCTGACGTCAAGTGTGTCACTGCGAGGTGGCGAACAAACATCGTCCTCTTTCGTTTTGTACTTTACAGCGAACTTAGTTTTAGCATGCAGTAGAGTTTTAAAAAAAGCTTTATAACCAGTGTATTGAGTGCGATTAAAGGTTGATAGTAATGCTAATGTAAAGCGAACGCGTTGTTTTAATCGCGCTTTGGTCGCTCGACTCTCTGAACTTCATGAGTCTGCTGTTTCTCAGAAGATCTGTGGGTGTCATCAGCTTCATTACAGCACAATCCAAGTTTACACCGATCAGGTGCAATACTTACTAACACGGCTCTATGTGATCTAACAAATACCCTGTTTTTTATATTAATAAGAAGACATTTTTCCTACCTTGCACTTACATACAGCCGAAGCTCGATAGAAAACAACCATTGGTGACCATGTTGTAAAGCATTAATCATTGTAATGTCCGTCTGTTCCTCCTATCCTGTAGCAGGACTGAACAATAATGGTTAAAATGGCCTTCAGTATTACATTCATACAATTATATTACAGATTGCTCGTGCATCGGGCGGCACACTGGCTCGGTGGGTAGCACTGTCGCCTCACAGCAATAAGGTCCTGGGTTCGATTCCTAGGTGGACCGGTCCGGGTCCTTTCTGTGCAGAGTTTGCATGTTCTCCTCGTATCTGCGTGGGTTTCCTCCGGGCGCTCCGGTTTCTTCCCCACAGTCCAAAAACATGCATGTGAGGTGAATTGAAGATGCAAAATGGTCCATGACTGTGTTTGACATTAAACTTGTGAACTGATGAATCTATTGATGAATGTAATTAAAGTGTGTAAAACAGGTCGTTAAAATCCTAATAAATAAATGGATCGTGCAATTTAGCAAGCCGCATTATTTCATTTTCTCAATAATATTTTAAATTAACAAAACACTGCATTTTCCACACTATACTATTTCCACACTATATATTATACATGTATTTTTTTTTATCCAAATGCCCATTTTCAGTGCTTTGAAATGTCTTTGAGTTTTAGAATGGTTATAAATCTATAGAATGCAGAGTGTATTTTTATATGTAAAATATTCTGTTTAATCTATTTAAATGTGTTGGTAGATGACAACCTAACTGTCAAACGTTTCCATTCATTTGTTAAAGGTCTGTCATGGCAGTATTGGGATTTTAGTAATTTCTGTAGCTATTTTTAATAATTGAATAATTGGAACAAATCTTTCTTTGTCCAAACAAAAACTTTTTTTCATTAGATTATTGGTGTTTTTTAACAATCTGAAATAAACATCTGCTGTAAAAAATGAACAAACAGATACTTAGATTACACATGTAGTGATATAAAGTTATATAATGTCATTTAACTGAACATGTGTCATGGCTTGCTAATTCTGTGTTAGCTATTATTATTGACTACAGCTGGTGACCTCTCTATGCTCATAAATAGGGCTAGTTTGACTGCACCTATACTGAACTATTAGTACTAAAATAGAAAAGAACCACAAATACAAACACTCTAGTTAGGGACCATGTCCTGTGTTGAAAAGCTGTTCAAGAAAGAAGCTTCTGCTACAAAACCTTGACTAAATTTTGTAGCTGATTAGGCTACATGAACTGAAAAAGGAGGGAGCAGGGGCTTTTCGATTTGCAGCCTCTAAGTTAAGTTAACGTGATGTAAAGCTGGCTTGAATTTGTGTTATCATTATCACTACATCATCACTAGCAAACAGTTAGTTTGTTACACGTTACACAGTTAAATGTCATTATAGAACTTTGTACACCATGAATTAATAAGTTGCTGCATGTTTACTTTTAAGCAAACATATTTTTTAATGTTTTAGTAAACCTACAATTAAATGAAATTAATTATAGTTTGTAATATGCTGTTTTTGAAAAAGTAATAGTAACGGACATAACTGAAGTCATATGAGAGAGTGTATGTCAACTTTTTACTTCAAATGTAAACTTTCAATATTTACTACTACTGCTTACATTCGATATACTTTTGGAAGTGCTTATGTTGTAAAAGATATAAACACGATTGTTATATTATTTAATTTCATTATAACATTATTAATATTTTCCTGAAGTCATATGGTCAGTGGACTAAATAATTGAAACATGATATACTTATTTGAATATGAAAGAGATAACGGGGTAGTGCCAACCTTCCGTCTCCAGAACAGCTTTACTGTTTTTTTTATGTTGTTATGTTCCAGTTTTCTGAAAGGAATGAAAAAGGTGGAGATATACTTTGCATTTTTAATTCCAGAACTAAATTGGGAAGATCAATAAAACTACATCTACATTAATCTATATCTACACAGTTGTAAAATAGTGCTAAAGATTATTTTTCTGGAATGTGGAAGCATAATCAGTAAAGACTGGTGCAAAACCACACAGTGCACCTGGTCTTGTCAATTCACTGCATATTAGTTGGCTGTTGTAAGCAATATGCAAAGCATTATTTGGACCCAATGATTTTTACTGGATGACTGCATGCTTTTTTTTATTGAATTATGCTTCACTGTTCCTGACAGCAGCAGATATCCTGAGTTAAAAGTATCCATTGGCTTTCTCTAAACATACTGGTAATAAATGGTAAAACCTAATATTACAAAGTTTTGTAGCTTGTGCAGTTGCCTTTAAAAAATACCCAAATATCAAAAGTCAAAGTCAAAGTTGCTTTATTGTCAAAACTGCAATATGTACAGGACATACAGAGGATTGAAATTGCATTACTCTCTGACCCATGGTGCAACATTAAACATTAATTAAACAATAAACCTAGAATAAAAGAAGAATATAAAAATAGAATAAGAATAAACACACTAAAGCACAAATATATACAGTGTATCACAAAAGTGAGTACACCCCTCACATTTCTGCAGATATTTAAGTATATCTTTTCATGGGACAACACTGACAAAATGACACTTTGACACAATGAAAAGTAGTCTGTGTGCAGCTTATATAACAGTGTAAATTTATTCTTCCCTCAAAATAACTCAATATACAGCCATTAATGTCTAAACCACCGGCAACAAAAGTGAGTACACCCCTAAGAGACTACACCCCTAAATGTCCAAATTGAGCACTGCTTGTCATTTTCCCTCCAAAATGTCATGTGACTTGTTAGTGTTACTAGGTCTCAGGTGTGCATAGGAAGCAGGTGTGTTCAATTTAGTAGTACAGCTCTCACACTCTCTCATACTGGTCACTGAAAGTTCCAACATGGCACCTCATGGCAAAGAACTCTCTGAGGATCTTAAAAGACGAATTGTTGTGCTACATGAAGATGGCCAAGGCTACAAGAAGATTGCCAACACCCTGAAACTGAGCTGCAGCACAGTGGCCAAGATCATCCAGCGTTTTAAAAGAGCAGGGTCCACTCAGAACAGACCTCGCGTTGGTCGTCCAAAGAAGCTGAGTGCACGTGCTCAGCGTCACATCCAACTGCTGTCTTTGAAAGATAGGCGCAGGAGTGCTGTCAGCATTGCTGCAGAGATTGAAAAGGTGGGGGGTCAGCCTGTCAGTGCTCAGACCATACGCCGCACACTACATCAAATTGGTCTGCATGGCTTTCACCCCAGAAGGAAGCCTCTACACAAGAAAGCCCGCAAACAGTTTGCTGAAGACATGTCAACAAAGGACATGGATTACTGGAACCATGTCCTATTGTCTGATGAGACCAAGATTAATTTGTTTGGTTCAGATGGTCTCAAGCATGTGTGGCGGCAATCAGGTGAGGAGTACAAAGATAAGTGTGTCATGCCTACAGTCAAGCATGGTGGTGGGAATGCCATGGTCTGGGGCTGCATGAGTGCAGCAGGTGTTGGGGAGTTACATTTCATTGAGGGACACATGAACTCCAATATGTACTGTGAAATACTGAAGCAGAGCATGATCCCCTCCCTCCGGAAACTGGGTTGCAGGGCAGTGTTCCAGCATGATAATGACCCCAAACACACCTCTAAGACGACCACTGCTTTATTGAAGAGGCTGAGGCTAAAGGTGATGGACTGGCCAAGCATGTCTCCAGACCTAAACCCAATAGAACATCTTTGGGGCATCCTCAAGCGGAAGGTGGAGGAGCACAAAGTCTCGAATATCCGCCAGCTCCGTGATGTCGTCATGGAGGAGTGGAAAAGCATTCCAGTGGCAACCTGTGAAGCTCTGGTAAACTCCATGCCCAGGAGAGTTAAGGCAGTTCTGGGAAATAATGGTGGCCACACAAAATATTGACACTTCAGGAACTTTCACTAAGGGGTGTACTCACTTTTGTTGCCGGTGGTTTAGACATTAATGGCTGTATATTGAGTTATTTTGAGGGAAGAATAAATTTACACTGTTATATAAGCTGCACACAGACTACTTTTCATTGTGTCAAAGTGTCATTTTGTCAGTGTTGTCCCATGAAAAGATATACTTAAATATCTGCAGAAATGTGAGGGGTGTACTCACTTTTGTGATACACTGTATACACTGACACAAATATGAAGATATAGAGGTAAAAAGACCATTTAAAAATTTTTTAAAATAGAAGTCCCAATATAAAAACTTAAGCATTTAAAGTGGCAATGCAGATTATGAAGACTTTGTTAAAACCACTGTAATTCCAACGGCAGTGCAAAATCGATTATCTATAGATAGATTAAAGTGATGTGTACATTGAAAAGATAATGGGGATGTAAGTTTTTGGTATAGATGGGGGGGGTTTAGGTTCGTGAGAGGGGGGGCAGAACAGGAAGCGAGTTGAGGATCCTGACCGCCTGGTGGATGGTGCTGTCCCTCAGTCGGCTGGTCTTGGCCCGGAGACTCCGCAGTCTCCTTCCTGATGGCAGCAGACTGAAGAAGCTGTGTAGTGGGTGGGTGGAATCACCTGCCATGCAGAGGGCTTTGCGGGTGAGGCGGGTGTTGTGTAGTTCGTGGAGGGTGGGGAGAGAGGTGCCAATGATCTTCTCAGCTGCTCTCACAATGCGTTGGAGGGTCTTGCGGCAGGACGTGGTGCAGGCGCCGTACCATACACTAATGCAGCTGGTCAGGACACTCTCGATGGTACCTCTGTAAAAGGTACACGTGATGGGGAGTGGAGCTCTGGCTCTTCTCAGCTTGCGGAGGAAGTAGAGATGCTGATGAGCCCTCCTGGCTAGAGATGTTGTGTTATTAGTCCAGGAGAGGTCCTCAGTGATGTGCACACCCAAGAACTTGGTGCTGCTCACCCTCTCCACAGCAGCACCGTTGATGGTCAGAGGAGCATGTTGTGTGCATGATCTTCTGAAATCCCTTCTTTGCACCACTGGGACAGGCGACTCACCTCACTCCTGTAGTTTGTCTCGTCATTGTTCTTTATGAGACCCACCACAGTCGTGTCATCCGCGAACTTAATGAAGAGGTTGGAGCTGTACAACGGTGTGCAGTCGTGGGTCAGCAAAGTGAATAGGAGAGGGCTCAGTCCCTCCTTATCAGTTCTATAAGGAGTTCCAGCTTTACAAAGCTTGTTATGTAGAGTTTTGTTTAGGTCCTAAAGGTGCTCATTCATGATTTTTAGTTTTGTGGCTTTATTTTTTAAGGCATTTAGCATCTATCCTGCAAAATGTCCATCAAACTCATAAATTTCAAAATCATAAATATTGGAATGCAGAAATGCCTAAAATGTATTTTATTTTTGATATAATTAAAACATTTACATACAGAATGATTTACAGAACAAGTTTTTATACGTTCTGTATTTATTATGTGTGAAAATAAGTTATAACCTCCTCCACATGTACATAGTGTTTTCTTGATTAATTGCCATATTGAAAATACAACATAAAATGTGGAATGGTTAAATTATTTTCACTTAAAAATGACAAAACATGATATTTAAACAGGGGTTTGCAAACCTTTGCATGATATGTGAACATTTTCATTAAGCATATAAGCAAAGGCTTAATGAAGTGCAAGCCAAGCACTTTATAGTTTACACTTTGTGTAGTTCTGGGTCTGCTTGTTATTGCAACTGACAATCTGGCAACAAACTGTAGGAGGTGCAGAAATCAATACATGTACTGTATAAGGTTATTTTTTAACCTGAAATGCAATATGCAGGCAGTTGGCTGACCAGTGTTGTTTTAACCCTGTTTTTAAACAGCTTTTTAACTTGTAATGTGACTCGTTGTCACATTCTTTGTAACAGTGGTTCTTTGGATGGTTTATGGTCATAGAAAAGGTTTGTAAGAGAATTCCTCTTATTATTTGCTCATTCCAGCATAATACTAATATCAATTAAACAATGAAATGATTACATGGTAATCTGTGACTATCTAAATTTATATCAGTAATATTTGAACTTGCAATATACTTGCAATAATTTAAAAATAGTTTTTTTTACATTGCTGTGGTGGAATTGTAGCCCTCATTGTAGAATTAATTTAGTCATACTGGAAAGATTTTGGGCATGAACTCGTCTGTGGCCCTGCTCCAGCTTTCATATAGTGGAATAATGTCTACCATTATTTATGTCGGCTGCTTTTGGGACTTTTAAGCCTAATTTGCATAGCTGGAAAGGTTCCATGTAAGTAAAACATGTTTCCCAGTAATATAGTAATAATAATTATAGCTGTTTAGTCTAATTAAACACAGTTATTAAGCAAATTTGGTTAATTAGTTTTACATTTACATTTTCTGCATTTAGCAGACGCCTTTATCCAAAGCGACTTACAGTACAGTGTACAATCTGAGCAATCGAGGGTTAAGGGCCTTACTCAAGGGCCCAACAGCAGCAATCTGGCAGTGGTGGGGCTTGAACCAGCAACCTTTTGATTACTAGTCCAGTACCTTAATCGCTAGGCTACAACTGCCTTCCCTAGTTGATTAAATAACAATCAAGGGAACAATTTATTTGTCCTCTCATAAATAAAATCTGGGGTGCTCGGGTGGCGCAGTGGTAAATTATGCAAGCCCACTACTGTTGGGATCCAGCGTTCGAATCCCCAGTGTTGCTATTGGCCAGTCAGGTGTCTAAATACAGACATGAACATAAAGCAGCAGTAAAAGAATTTTTTTTTTGTTTTAAACTAAATTAGCAACTACATCTATTAAAATTCACATACAACAGTGGTCTCCTATCAATGCTGGTAATAAAAATGGTAAGAAGAAATTGTGCAGATGTTTTGATTTAATCCAACCAAAAATGGTCTGCCATTTATTAAAAGCTGCTGGAAGATAGGTGACACTGACATCTAAATTATTTACCTCATGGCAAATTAAATTTATTAGCAAAATTTACAAACTACTTTGTAAATTCAGCTTTTTGCGATAAACCAATCAAACAAGATTAATTAAATAGCTCAGCATGACTAATATATAATATAAACTTTTGATTTTAACTGAATGTAATTAAAAAGGTTCCACAATAGAATAACCAGAAACACTTTAAAATTTCCCTGAATAAACGGGCTTGTACTATTAAACACAAATATTTTATTACTATGTCAGCAGTAATGCTGAATGGTTTCTGTGACTTGTTAATTCTTGTTGTCACATTTCATAACATAATATTTGTTTTCCCTGTAGATTATCTTGGAAAGCATGTGATGAGCCAGGCTCGGAAAAAGGGCTCTTGTAGCCACCACTGTGAAGAAAGCCAGAACCGTGTAGATGACTGGTCCTATTGTAAAACCAAAACTTGGCCTGACCATTGTTTGAAAGAGGTCAGGGTTCTGGCTCGAAAGGGTGTGACCAACAGAGGCAAGCAAAAGAGACAAGAACACAAGGAAGGATCGATTAATAATGAATATGAGAAAAGAGCCAGGCTAGATTGTTCTGCAATACAGGGCACAACTATGAAGGTTGTGTCCGAAAAAGGCAAGAAAAAAGGAAGAACTGAGCCGAAAAGAAAGCTTTATCCATTACGAGGGAGGAGTAGCTCATCAAAAGATGAGGACTTGAGTTGCAGTGTTTTACTGGCCAGATTGGAGAAGGATGCTTTGGAACAGGACAGTAACTTGCAGGAGGAGGATGGAAATACAAATCTAAGAAAACATTGGCACAAGAAGAGCTTTAAACCCAACCAAAAGCTAAAAAAAGCCAAGGATTCATTACATACAAAATTCAAATCTGAAGCAACTATTAATAAAACTTTATCTCAGGAGCCTCGTAAACGTCGACTTGCTTCTCTCAATGCCGAGGCTGTTAACAGCCTGCTACTGGAAAAAAAGGATGCAACACCAGGCAGCAAACTTGCTAAAAAACAGCTGCACGAGGCAGCACCTGTTCCTACTGCACCAATTAATAAAAAAAATGCTTCTGTTTTAAAAAATGCTGCTGAAGCCGACAAGACAGAAATGTGCCAAGGCCAGAAGCATACTATAAAAAGCAAACTGGATGTAAAAGACGTTAATGAGATGAGTCTGTTTATTCCCACACCTAGGCGCCTTGCTGGACTCAATGCGGCTGCTCTGCTAAAGCTGACAAGCTCCACTACAGAAAAAAAGCTGCGATCCAAGGTGGACAGAAAAGGTGTTGGCGTGGTAGGAAAGCAAGCAGCATGTAGTAGATCCAAAGTGCAACGGCCTAAAAAGCAGAGACTCAAACAGGCTTTAACTCGGGGTGGTGCTGCAGAGCGTAAGAGCAGAGAAAGTGAATCCAAACTAAGGATGGAAAGAGGTACTCATGGCCTAACTCATGGTACTCATGGCCTAAACAAAACAGGGTACCAGTCGTGCAGTGTGATGGGATACCCCCTCAAGGTTGTGAAAGATGAGCCGGTGGAGACAGAGATTAGTCCTTGCTTTTGCTGTGCTGCTGAGGGTCCAGTAGAATATTGCCACAGGGTGGCACTCTTACTGAGGAGGAAGGCTTATAGTGAGACAGACGATCATTCTGTGGCCTCAGTAAAGCATGAATGCCTGGTTGCTTCATCTTCAGTCGCTCATCCAGCCCTCACGCTTAGTGCCCACCCATGTCTGTGTGCAGACCCCTGCTACTCTGGTTATTATGTTCACATTGCACATCATGGGCCTCATTCTGCTAGCCTAAGTACGAAGCCACTACCTTGTCCACACAGCGCAGTGTGTCCCAGTAGGGTCCCTGGGGCAAATCTGCTGTCCTCCCATGCCTCAGGACTCTCACACCCTGCCTTTTGTCATACGGTTTGTTCGCCTTGCTACAGTGAGGGCTGCAGGGTTGGCAGCTACGCCTTCGCTGACAGAGCTTGCACCTATAACACAGGTTGCACCAACTGCAGCCATCAAATCAAAACAGGTAAGAGATCATAAATCTGGGAAAAATCTGATCTGCTTTATGCTTTTTTCTGTTAACAAGGTTATTGCTCAGCAAGAATCTACCACAATTATTGGCCAATTTTGCATTTGTGTGATTAATAACTCACCTACTCAAGGCAGAACTTTTTTAGGGTCCCATTCTCAATTTCTTTGGCGAAATGCTATCCTACAGGACACACACACAGATGTGGAAAAACAACTTTAGAAGTTTGACTTTTGAAGTTTTTAAATAGACACTTAACATTACAAACACAGCAGCACAAGTAGATAAAATTGGGTTGATTGCAATTACACTTCAGCTTTTAGAAAGCTGAGTCAGTAAGTGCTGTGAGATTTCAAAGCCACATGAGACAACTAACGCTGTGCCATCAGCAAAGAGGAAAAGTGCATGCAAATGGAAGCTTTCAGTAAGAGATACTCTATATGGACAAAAGAATTGGGACACCCCATATAATTATTGAATTCATGTGTTTTGGCTCTATCAGTTGCAAATAGCTATACTAAATCAATTATATAAAGGAAATGATATGCTTCCAACTTTGCAGCAACAGGTTAGGGGAGGCCCTTTTAAGTTCAATTTGTCAGTGTGAAGACAATTGATGATGCCCTCTTTCTTAAACAAGTCCAAAATGGATACTGGAGACAGAACATGGTATCTGAATAAAGTGTAAAAATAATCTTAGAATTATAAATTATTATTCTTATTACTGCTCGTAACACTGAATCCTTTATAATGCACCATATTTTCTTCCAACAGAAGGCTACATGTCACCCCAATCAGATCAAAGTTCCTCACTGCTTGTGCCACCATCCCTGCCCCTTCCTGGGTGCCCATTACCCAGGCTAAACCAATCCACAGTTCTGCCACATCTTCTATCCACTGTTATAGAAAAGAAAGACAAAGAGGTCAAGCTTCAAGGAGCTAAGAAATGCCCTCAAAGCAGCAAACCTACCAATAGCTCCATCGGTGTGAGTACCAAAAAACTGTCTCAGAAACGATCTGTTCCCAGCCAAGAAAGTGCCAAACAGCAAAAAAAAGTGAATCGTTCACACACCACAAATGGCTGGCGCCGATTTGGAGAACCCACAGAGAAAGAAGTCTATATTGCGGTAAATTTCCTTCCACTACTGCTTAGCATTGCTTGCACGGCAAACAATTTTTCACTAAAATGCATTATTTTGCAGGGTGAAGTTGAGACTGCATTGCGACAGTGTTATGAAGGAGTACAGCGAGATGGAGAAGTGATTCGAGTTAGAGATACAGTGCTGCTACGCTCTGGACCACGAAAAAAAACCTTACCTTATGTGGCCAAAATATCAGCTTTGTGGGATGACCCTAAAACAGGTGAGAACATGTCTGGATATGGGTGAATTTTAGCTTTTCTTATATACAGACACAGCTATTTTATTCTGCATCTTTACAAGCTACTTGTTAGGAAAACAGTTTTGACATTTACATTACATTTACATTTTTGGCATTTAGCAGACACCTTTATCCAAAGCGACTTACGGTATTGTGACAGTATATTGTCTAAGCAATTGAGGGTTAAGGGCCAGCCAACAGCCCCCCGTGGGCAGCGTCTTGTGACCACTGATGAAGGTCTAGAAGATGACCAACTCAAACAGCAGCAATAGATGAGTGATCGTCTTTGACTTTACATCTACAAGGTGGATCAACTAGGTAGGAGTGTCTAATAGAGTGGACAGTGAGTGGACATGGTATTTAAAAACTACATGAGCACTGCTGTGTCTGATCCACTCATACCAGCACAACACACACTAACACATCACCACCATGTCAGTGTCACTGCAGTGCTGAGAATGATCCACCACCCAAATAATACCTACTCTGTGGTGGTCCTGTGGGGGTCCTGACCATTGAAGAATAGGGTGAAAGCTGGCTAAAAAAGTATGTAGAGAAATAGATGGACTACAGTCAGTAATTGTAGAACTATAAAGTGCTTCTATATGGTAAGTGGAGCTGATAAAATGGACAGTAAGTGTAGAAACAGGGAGATGGTTTTAATCTTTTGGCTGATCATTTAATATACGTAGAAATAGCTCTTTCGTAATCTTGAAACCTTGTAAAATTCTTTTAGTGGTAACCAAGATAATAGCCTTATTAGTCTGGGTCTTTGCAGAAGTTAAGTATTTGTATTATTTTACTAGTAACTTCAACTTTTGAACCAAACTTAATTTAGTAAATATAAAATAGTAAAAATAACTCATATTTACATTTTTGTAAATATGAATGATATAACAAACTCTATCTACACTATATAGTGTGTGCCATTATTTGTTCCATTAATTCTGACCAGATTTCTTACAGCTAAAAGCAGAACACCACCACCATATTTTACAGCTTGAAATGTTATACCTGGCTGATATGCCTTGTCTGAATGATGCTACAATTACCATTTGGTTTAACACCCTGAATATGGTTGATCCATGAACATTGCCTTAATTTGCAACCACCAAATTTGTAACCTTATGTTTCCTTCCTCCAGGAGAGCTGATGATGAGTCTGTTCTGGTATTATCGACCTGAACACACACAGGGAGGCAGAGATCCCAGCATGCACTGTGAGGTCAGACATTCCCTTGTACCAGACAGGCCTAATGGACAGCGAACAAATGCATCATACTTAGAAATGCATCCATTAGCTTAGTCTGCATTATTTTTGTACTGCTATTTACCTTCAAGTTCTTTGTCTATGTAGTTACACTAAAGGATCAATGCAGAGCTGCTGATTGAAATGTGCCACATGCTTTTTCTCTGGTTTGATATAACTATGAACAGTAAATAAATAAATACATTAATATATTTTGTTAATGTTTTTCAGAATGAGATATTCGCTTCTCGACATCAAGATGAAAACAGTGTGGCCTGTATTGAGGACAAATGTTATGTTTTACCTTTAGCAGAGTACTGTAGGTAAGATAATATATTTAATGTTCATTTAATCTACAAGGCAGCTGTACCTTTAATCTAATCCAGATGTTAAGTCTACTATCTTCGTGTTGCAGATTTTGTGCCTTGGTAAAGCGCCGCTCAGAGGGTTTGCCCAACGGTACACCCATGGTGCCCCAACCCTCTGACAGTGCCATCCCCTCTTACCGACTTGTGCCCGAAGATGTTGATCCTGAACTGGTTTATGTATGCCGCCATGTCTACGACTTCCGCTCTGGCCGAATACTGAAGAACCCACAGTAAAGCAGCCAACATACACCTGCATCTCACTTCTGATGGAAAGCCTCTTTACTGGAAGATTCATGTGCAACCTACTGTCGTCTTTAGTTCTGAGCGTCATCATTTATTATTAAAAACACAAACCATTTATTTTTTGTAATTTTAAAGAATGGTGGTCTGCAACTGAAGAATCAATCCACAATACTTAAAAAATAGTGGTTCTGGAGCAAGATTATAGGTAAACAGTTTTCTTTTTTCAGCAGTGCAGTTTTTTATCTGAGATAGAAGAGGAAATTTAGAAATAAAATGTTTTAGTTTTAGTGATTTGTCTTGTACACTGGACAGTGATACTGGCAGAGACATTAGGCAAAGCTGCCCCTTTATATTCTAAAAAAATCATAATGTGACATATCTAGACTATATCTGGAATTAATTTAGAACTTGAGTTGAGTAGGCTTTGGCTTTAACATAAGAAAGTAAACAGATGTGTTCATATGTGATGGGTTTTTTGTCTGGCTAGATGTAGAAGTATTCTTTCTTTAAAGGGCCTGTAACTGACCATCAATCCACAGATGAAATGACAGTGAGACTAGATGCTCTTTGTTTTTCTTAATATCTTACTTTTACATTTGCAGGTAGCTTCATACACAGCTAGTCTGACTCAGTTCCGTATAATGAAAAACCAAAGGTCAGTGCAGTGCTAATTTTTACTATGTACACCACTAATATCTGCGTGCACCCTCTAATATATTTAATTAAAGAAGATAATGGATGTTCCTCTAGCAAATTAGTTTATGTACTGAATGAAGACTATTTTTCTTGCTTTTAGTTACTCTAGTTTAATTGCACTAATCCAGTTAATTATTTTCGAATTAGTTCTGTCATCTGGCTCTGATTCTGTCAACACTACTTTTCATTTGGCTAGGTTTTCATTTGGCTTGGTAGTTCACATGAAAATGTCACATAGCGGGTTTTATTTTTATCAGAATAAACATATACAGATGACGTTTTTATAAACGCAATGCTATAGTCATATTACTCCCAGACCCACATCACACCCCACCTTGAATTGTGCAATAAAGCATAAACATGATCATCAGGAAAATCTGAGAATAAAGAAACAGATTTGAGAAGAAACAAAATTGCTAACTCTACTAGCTATGAAGTGTTGCCCACAGTAGTAGTGATTAACATTTGAGGCGCTGGGGATACTTCGGATATACAGGGGTTGGACAATGAAACTGAAACACCTGGTTTTAGACCACAATAATTTATTAGTATGGTGTAGGGCCTCCTTTTGCGGCCAATACAGCGTCAATTCGTCTTGGAAATGACATATACAAGTCCTGCACAGTGGTCAGAGGGATTTTAAGCCATTCTTCTTGCAGGATAGTGGCCAGGTCACTACGTGATGCTGGTGGAGGAAAACGTTTCCTGACTCGCTTCTCCAAAACACCCCAAAGTGGCTCAATAATATTTAGATCTGGTGACTGTGCAGGCCATGGGAGATGTTCAACTTCACTTTCATGTTCATCAAACCAATCTTTCACCAGTCTTGCTGTGTGTATTGGTGCATTGTCATCCTGATACATGGCACCGCCTTCAGGATACAATGTTTGAACCATTGGATGCACATGGTCCTCCAGAATGGTTCGGTAGTCCTTGGCAGTGACGCGCCCATCTAGCACAAGTATTGGGCCAAGGGAATGCCATGATATGGCAGCCCAAACCATCACTGATCCACCCCCATGCTTCACTCTGGGCATGCAACAGTCTGGGTGGTACGCTTCTTTGGGGCTTCTCCACACCGTAACTCTCCCGGATGTGGGGAAAACAGTAAAGGTGGACTCATCAGAGAACAATACATGTTTCACATTGTCCACAGCCCAAGATTTGCGCTCCTTGCACCATTGAAACCGACGTTTGGCATTGGCACGATTTAGCCATGAAACCTCCCACACTAAAATGACAGGTGTTTCAGTTTCATTGTCCAACCCCTGTAGGTCGGAGGGCACTACTCTTTTCAGTCAATCTGTGCCCCTCCACCTGCCAGTGTGGACAATTATGAAATTAAGCTGCAATGAGTGTCCTTCATGTTTTAACTTCACATTAGGTTTTGAAGTAAAAAAAAAAATTTATTGATTGGATAAAGTTTCTCTGCTCTTTAGGATGGTTTATTTTTTAACATTTCATTCAATTGGATGTATTAAAATCTATTAAAATTTGTAACATGTATTTTACTAAGACATGTAAAATAATTCCAAACTGCTACAGTTAAGCCATTAATCTGGTGGGCGTGTAAGTATCACTCAGTACAGAGTGCTAATATGACAGAATATGGTAAAAATTAAATGAAATGAATTCTGGTTTTATTTTTCACTGTAAGTGTGACTTTAGTTCAAGTTTTCTTCCAGTTTATTCATTGCAAAGTTTTAGCCACTGTCTTCCCTTTCACATAGCAAGTAATTACAAAGTTAAATGGTAGTATAAAATCTAAACTATTATTACACTGCAACTAAGTGTTGTGTATTTTAGTTGTTTTTATTTTGCTAAGTTTAAACCAACATATTTCCATACAGTTTAATCTACTGTATACTCTTTTGTGTTGATTAAATCAGAGCTCAGCCTGCATGAACTTGTTACATGTGACAAATCTCAGTCATTAAGCTTTGAACAAACACATCTAATTATTAGCACCTTCAACAAAGACTAGCAAAGAATCTGGTTATTTAAACTGATTCCCATATTGTAGTTATAACCATGTCCATAATCGTATATTAGTTGTGATGTTAAGCTGTTGTACTGTGGGATCAAAATTTCTTCTTTAAGGTAGCTTAGATGGCTTTAAAGCGCTATTATATAAATAAAATATACGTGTAAATTTACCTTGTGTAAAAAAAACCTTTTGTGATAGAACCTTTCATTCCATTGCATCATTGGCACACATATCGCTGCAATGTTACGTTAATCAGCAGGTCTTCTTTACAAAAGTAATATTGTGGTTTAAATTAAATTAATGTTTTTTTTTTTTATCTCTTAGGATGTTTAGAGATCTTTTCTGTTTTTGAATTTTTCCTAAATCATAAAATATTTTATTATGTCTATTTCTGGGTAGAATATGCAATATATTTTGGGACTATTTGAAAGAAATCTATTTAAATAAAATGCTTATATTGTTCTATCTAATTAAAATTGTTTTATAGTTGGTTATAAATTCAAAAGAATAAAAATTAATAATATATAATGTACAATATGGGCAGTGTTCATTTCAATGGGTTGGAATCCAAAGGTTTGGAGTATTTGACAGCCACTGATTAAAAAAGTAATGAAATAAGCTTCTTGATTATTGATCTATCACCTGATCTTAATGTAATGAGATATAATGTTGAACGATGCATTTTAGTACTTACATGTAACTCTTGTTTAAAGAAGTTCAATGAAGTATATAAATTATATAATTAGCTATATCTTAGTTCAACACATTATGCTCAGTTTTGTGCTGCTGCGATAGTTTGCTTTTTAAGTTATGAAGTCTTCAGTGAAATAATTAAGTTGGTTGTATTTTTGGAGTACTGGGCATCAAGACCAAAGCACACTATTTTATTGGCACCTTTTTGTGTGTATATATCAACTATGTGGGGCAGCCCAGCAGCTACTAACTGTACAGTGACAACGATGCTGCTGTCACAGCAACCTTTCAGATATGTACTTGAATGCTCAGTTTTTGTGAATCACATATATTCCATGTCTGTGTGGCCTTTTCCTATTTACTGGAGTTTGTCTTTGTTTGGGTCACCAAATGCCACTTAATTACTCTCGTACGAGGAAAATGCAGTTGTTACACTTGTTACTTGTTACAAACATGTCAGGGAAAGTGAGAGAATGTTGTACTCTGAATAACCCTTTGAGAACAGCAGGTAACAACAGTGTCACTGCACTACTGTTTAATTGGTCATTGTGGGATGTAAGTCTGCTGTTTCTGCTTTTTATTTTATTTTTTATAGAAACTGTATAGAATGTATATTAACAATCTTGTTTCTTATAATGGATGATTGTTTCAGAATTATTCCTGTGCCTCTTGTGTTTTTTAAACTTTAGGGTTGTGGTCCTTTCCAAAGTGATCAACAGAGTAACAAGCCACAGAGGTCATTCCGAAATGAATTGAAGAAGATTGTTGGCTTTAAACAGCCCTTCGAATCAGTCAATACTAGTTGCAGTAACAAGCAGGTTAAGTTATATGCTATAGGCATTTAACGGCAGTTTAAGTGCTAATTATCTTTGGTAACTGCTTTATTTCAATCAGGGTCATTGTGGGTCTGGACCTAAAAACACTGGCCACAAGGCAGGAATACACCCTGTTCACTCATTAATTCTTACTTAAGGGCAATGTAGTGCAGCCAATCTACTTAATGCTTAGTTTTGTGAGGTGGGAGTACCCAGAAGTAAACCATGCGAATATGTCAAATTAACCCTGGTAATATATAGCTCCCGCATTACCTGATAATCCATAGCAATGCTATAAATAATCTGTAATTTACTTTTTGTTTTTATAAAAATCAAGTCAAATCTGTATTTAACCCATAAAGATTTGACCCTTTAGTGTCTAATCAGGTGCATCTTTTGAGGAAGTTAATGTATAGTCATTATAACTTTAGAATGGACCACAGCCTAGATCATGTGCTCCTCATGGGCGGCCTCTAGAGCAGTAGTGCTTAACCTGTAGTCCAAGTGCTACAACACATATGAATTGTGACTCAGATCCTTCCTTTCCTATACAGTATGAGACCCATTGTTACATTAATGAATGTATTCGTTCTATAAGAATTGCTCATTTCAAAGCTTGTCGTCTAGCTGTAAAAAAAAAGTTGAGGATAACTGCTCTAGAGGGTTGGATTCCTTTTTTTATTGTAGAAAATTTCTAACCACAATGACCAAAAAAAAGGTGTTTTGGTTTACCTTGACCAATACTATTCATTTCCATTGGTTCCTTTAATGTCTTTTGCTAACATATTTTTTAATACAGTGAAACAATGGCTAATAGAAGTTATTTTTTAACTGTGGCTGGGCAGAGATATTTGTATCAGTGTCGCTTAGTCATGCACACTTTTTTTCAATAACATGAAGATCCTTGCTGATTTTTGTCAAGAGTATTTATAAAAGTCTTTTCGTTAAAACAAGTTTGAAGTGTTCTTACTGCTTTTCTCTTTCCAGTGTTAATGAATTTTTAGTTTGACAAATTAATAAATGAAACATTTTATGTATTTTTTGCATAACTTATACTGAGCCATTTTTATAATGAAAGTTTTTAGAACATGTTTTTGTCTACATATTTTCTATATAAACAGGTAGCTGTAAATTCAGCCAGGACTAAAGTACAGTATATAAGCAAACAATTGTTTTTCATTGTTGTTGGATATTAAAATGGTGGCAGAAATATCAAAGCAGGAATAGTTAGTAGTAGTCAATCTTTTGAGTGTTCACCGATCAGCCATAACATTAAAACCACCTCCTTGTTTCTACACGCACTGTCCCATTTTATCAGCTCCACTTACCAAATAGGAGCACTTTGTAGGTCTACAATTACTGACTGTAGTCCATCTGTTTCTCTGCATGCTTTGTTAGCCCCCTTTCATGCTGTTCTTCAATGGTCAGGACTCTCCCAGGACCACCACAGAGTAGGTATTTTTTGGGTGGTGGATCATTCTCAGCACTGCAGTGACACAGACATGGTGGTGGTGTGTTAGTGTGTGTTGTGCTGGTATGAGTGGATCAGACACAGCATCGCTGATGGAGTTTTAAACACCTCACTGTCATTGCTGGTCCACCAACCAAAAATCTCCAGCCAACAGCACCCCGTGGGCAGCGTCCTGTGACCACGATGAAGGACTAGAAGATGACCAACTCAAACAGCAATAGATGAGCGATCGTCTCTGACTTTACATCTACAAGGTGGACCTACTAGGTAGGAGTGTCTAATAGAGTGGACAATGAGTGGACGCAGTATTTAAAAACTCCAGCAGCGCTGCTGTGTCTGATCCACTCATACCAGCACAACACACACTAACACACCACCACCATGTCATTGATTAGGTGGTGGAATCATCCACCACCTAAATAATACCTACTCTGTGGTGGTCCTGTGGGGGTCCTGACAATTAAAGAACAGGGTGAAAGCTAAAAAAAAGTATGTAGAGAAATAGATGGACTACAGTCAGTAATTGTAGAACTACAAAGTGCTTCTATATGGTAAGTGGAGCTGATAAAATGGACAGTGAGTGTAGAAATGAGGTGGTTTTAATATTATGGCTGATTAGTGTATTTAATAGGGTAATGCACAAAGCACATTCATATAACATAGATTTCTACAAATTGATAAAATATCTAGCTTGACCTACTATACAGTTACTCACTCATGCCTAGAAGCAATTTAGTGTAATTTCATGCTTGACACTTTAGCATGAAATTGGGGGGAGGTAAAAGATCCCTATTAAAACCACCACAGTTAAAGTAAAAGAAGTGTTGTAGAGGATCAATTGAGAAAGCAAAATTATACGTGCCTCATGTAACCAAGGTGTGCTAGCAGAAATCTTTAAAATCTTAAAGCTTAGTTTTTTTTAAAGATATTTTAATCACTATGGATATGTTTACAACATTTATATGAAATTGAACACCACAAAATAATAAGTACTTAATAAATGCAAAGCTGTAGTTCACAGTTATAGCGGTAAGACATCGATGTAAGAAATAATTAGCTTCTTGAGGCAAATTGGTTTAAATTTCACCAAATGCCTTCTGGAATATATTTCAGTAGATTAGCTAGACCATGCAGCCACATTTACCATCTGTTTTTGAAACCAGTATTAGATTATTTTGGCTTTATGTTTGGAATCATTAGCTTGTTAACCAGCCATCTTATCTCCATTAGCTTCTTGTCTTATATTAGGATTTGTTTAGATTAGATTAAAATCGTCCCCTTCTTATACTGTATGTCTGGGTGCATTTTTTGAGATTATGTTTTTAAGGTTTTATGCACAGTTATTGTTTATTGTTGAATAGTCATTTTTTGCTTTGTCTGATGAAAGTTCCAAAAGTGGTTTAATTCTTCTAAATTCTAGTGTGTACATTTAGAAGTACATCTCTGTAAAGTGGGGTGTATGAACAAATATGACTGTGGTGCCGTTTTTTTCCCTTTTCTTGTTTTTTTTTTTTTTAATATATATATATTTTTAAATAATTTAGCACGACCAATTTCATCTAGTCAATTAACCTCTCACTAATGCCGGTCCCTGCTCCTGATTGGGGCTGACGAGGCCGTTCCACGCCTCCTCCGACACGTGCACAGCCAATCGACCGTCTTATCACCCACACTTGACGAGTGCAGTGTGGCAGAGCACTGTGCACGGAGGATCACACACTCCGCCGCACCCCCTCCCGTCTCCATGCAGGCGCCACCAACCAGCCAGCAGAGGGCGCAATCGCCCCAGTCCTGAGAGAGCATCCCCTCCGGTCTCAAATCCCCCCCACCTGAACAACAGGCCAATCGTTGTTCATATAGCCGCCCAGCCTCGACCGGTGAAGGCAGAGCTGGACTCGAAACGACGCACTTTCGAGATCCAGCCCTGGTTGCAGCGCGTGTCTTTTACCGCTGCGCCACCTGAGTGGCTCCTTTTCTTGTTTTTAATTTATTTTCAATTTATTAAATGGATTTTTAAAAATAAATTCTATAAGGGCGGCAAGGTGGCTCGGTGGGTAGCACTGTTGTCTCACAGCAAGAAGGTCCTGGGTTCGATCCCCAGGCGGGGCAGTCCGGGTCCTCCAGGAGCTCTGGTTTCCTCCCACAGTTCAAAAACATGCAGGCAGGATAATTATAGACACTGAATTACCTGATAGGTGAATGGGTGTGTGTATGTGTGTGTGCATGTGTGTATGTGTATCTGCCCCTCGGTAACCCTAATTGGATAAGCGGTTAAGAAAGTGAGTGAGTGAGTGAGTGAAAGAGTGAGTGAGTGAGTAAATTCTATCATTACTAAACTGGACTGATTAGCATCATGTCTGAGAGTGTTACTGCATTGTGCTGACCAGGATGGAGTGGGAGTAGAACATTGTAAAACATGAAACTACAATGAAAAATTTTAATCTCAGTGGTGCTATTGACTGACCTTGTCTGAGGAGAGGGGAACCCCAGGATACAGTGGTTGATAAAAATGAAATGAAAATGAAATATTAATTAAAAAATTTCTAAACACACTAAATACACTAAAACATTACATTACACATTAGAAAAAAACTAAACTAAAAACATATAAAAAAGTAACGAAAGCTTACTAAAATGAGCTCAAACTATTTTTAAGTAAAAAAATAAATAAATGTACATAGTATGTATCTAGTATACAAATGTTATTTGCAGTTGGTATATACGTAGTTGCTTTGTTAAATCCTTCTGCTGGTGTGGCTGTAAGCTGTAAATCCTGTCTGTTCTACTCTGTCTGAAAGGACAATGAATGTCTGTGTTACACCACAGTAAAGCCTGATGTCCTTATGTGTTGTTTCCGTAGGTGAATTTAGCTTTTGACTCTGATCCTCTTTAAACACATTAACTGTGTGGTGCTGTCAGGAGAAAGTGTAACGGGTCGATTACCTGCGGCCATTTCCACACGTAGTCGGAAGCGCAGGTCGACTCGTTGTAGTCCAAAAGGAACTGCAAATCCCAGGAGCTGCGGCAGCGCCAATCTGCGCTAATTGGCAGCACCTGATCGCGCTCTATTTAAGAGATCCTTAGCCACGCGATCAGTGCTGAGACATACTCAGTCGGTAAGGTAGTTGGCCGGTGTGCGTTCCTCCTTACTTCCTAACTCTATTCTTAAGCCAGCGGTTTTGTTAACGCTCTAAAATACGAACGCGTTTAGCGTTCACTTCCGCATTTAGGAAGTCCTTTTCTGCGCAAGCGATTCCGCTGCTGAATCGACTCTTGGTTCGGAGTCGTTTCGCACGAATCGATTCGGAGTCGATTCCCTAATCGACTCCCTCGCGCTTTTTACTTTTGTTTTCTGATTAGAATAGAAGAGAAGCACTGGGACCACGACTGTGTGTTGGTATCCTGGTGGATTGAGTAGCTGGGGTACTGACCATGGTTATGGTTCCACCTAGCGCTCTCTGATTTCTCTTATTCTGTCTTCGTGGCCTACCACGGTGAGAGGTTGGTGGAGTTTACCTCTCATCCGCTTAATAAGTTCACTTTTGTTATTGCATAAGCACGTTCCTTCCCTGCAAATGGGTCCAGCCCCCTACTGGTGAGCTTCCCACCATCTGGCACACCAGTGCAACCCCTGACAGAAAGTACTGTTAACTAATGGTTGTAGGTTCATCACTTTTTTATAAAGTGTTTTAATGGGAATGACCAAACAGTAAACGTTCCTGTTATTAACTGTATATGCCAACAAATACAAATATTAATTGACTAATAGGACAAGCCAATTTTTGATTGTTTTAGAAATACTACACATGCAACAATGTACTAAATTACACTTGTAGTTGAAATGTACATAATAGATACTGTATATTTTAGTGATCATTTCAGTGATAATAGTGACTTCTGATCTGCAGCTCAGAAGTAGTACAGATTTGTGGGAAAAAAATTTGTCTCAATTGCTGTACAGAAATGAGTTTGAATATAATTTCCCCTGTTCTCATGCTTTAATATCGAGTGGACGCAATACTATTATTTACTGCACCAATCCATTATTAGCTAGTATTTACTTACAAGTTAATTACTGTGTAATGGGTAAATGTGTGTTTGTTATTAAATGACAAATCAAAATCTAACTTAAATCATTTTACATTTATATTTTCAGCATTTAGCAGACGCTTTTATCCAAAGCGACTTACATTATACAGTCTAAGAAATTGAGGGTTAAGGGCCTTGCTCAAGGGCCCAACAGTGGCAACCTGGCAGCGGTGGGGTTTGAACCAGCAACCTTCTGCTTACTAGTCCAGTACCTTAACCACTAGGCTACAACTGAGAAATGAGAAATGTTGGCGATAAAGACTTTTTTGTCTTTTTTGCCCCCCATTATTACAGTATTGTTGAACTATCAGTAAAATCCGACACTGACATGTTTATCTGACATTTTAAGCAAATAGTAATCATAATTTACTCAGGTTATTATCCTACGAGCTAAGTCGAATTGTCCACTGTGTGTGCAAGACTATCTCAATGTAGTCATTATATTTTAGGGCTTACTCAATATTTATCAGGTTGGCTGATTATTTATACTTAGATTAGGTGAGTTAGCCACCAACCACAACTCTCCATTTATAGTTACTTAATTGGATTTAATTAGGGAGGATAGATTGTTATATGTGGACACAGCACAAAACAGAACTATGTACATTGCCTGCAGCGCCCCCTTGTGGTAAAACTTGTAAACGTAAAGGAATAAGTTTCTAGCCATGGCCATGAATTTAAACTGATCTTTATAGGTTTCATGTAGAGAACCAACAAAATGTAAGTTTTTTTATTTCTCAATAATTCAGTATATATAGCTAGATCATGGAAAACACAAGACAGTGTGGCAAATCATTGCAGGGCATCAAATCATTTACTCTTTCCCTTGATTTTTAAAGCAACTGATCCACATTCTGTATGTTTTTGAGAGATGAGTAAAGTCTCATAAGCGAGCCCTTAAAACCCATCACATACTCATGCACGTAGACCGCCCACACTCGGATGATCTCTTTAGATGGCTTAGCAGAGTCAGTAATCTGGCAGCAGTGACATCATTCATCTGAAAATGTTTGTTTCTGAGGATTAAGAAGGTCGTACGGGGAGGTGGCGGGTGCAGTCATGTGGCCTGTTATACGCTTATACACTTCTTTTTGTATGCACTTACACAAACACAGACACACAGGCTACCTTCAAGCTGATACACTCTCGGAGACACTTTTAGGTGAAGGAAGGTAAATATGGAGGTAGCAGAGGCCGACATGCACAGGAAGGAACTGGTGGAAATATCTGAAGCAGGAGAAGGTGGAGGAGCTCAGCTCAGAGAACCCTACCATGATGGAGAGCTTCTAGCAGACTTTTTAGTAGGTCAGTGGTTGTTTCTGTAATTCTTTCAGTCATTCTTTTAGATTTAACTGTAAGAAAGCACATTTTAGGTAATACACTGTGCTGCATCTAATTTATAACCAGATGTGCTTTGTCTTTTTAAAAGCTTTTGATTTTACAGAATACTGTAAATATACAAAAATATACTATAAGTAAATAATAAAATGCATAATAATTAATATAATATTATCATTGTAATTGTATAATTATTGCAGTAATAATAATAATAATAATAATAGTGCATAACTGGCATTCAAAATAACTAAACTGTAAATGGAATTTAATTAATGTCACAGTCAAAATACCTTTTTGAAACAAAGATGAGACAAAGATACATCCTGCAATGTTTGATATATATATAAAATATATGAGGATTTTCAACTGCATTTCTATTATAAAATGCTATGAGGTAAGTACTACTGATACCCTGTTTTTGTTTTTGCTTTAAATGTTATGTAAGTGGATTGAAAGTAAAGCCAGGGTTGTTTGGATTTTTGCTGCAACTGGATGCAATCTCACTAATTCCCCTTTTCCTGCCCTGGGATTAAGCTCTATTCTAATCCTAGTCTGCATATGGGTCATCTCATGATAGAACTGCCTTCTGTGGTATTTAAGTGAAGCAAAAGATAAAGAAAGAAGAAGATAAATATTATCTCACCTCTATAAAACTAGATCATATTCTGTTAGACAAATGTTTACAAAATTGTCTTTTATTAGTGACAAAAAAAAGTCAAAAAAGCACAGTTGGTGCTTTGAGTATAAAAAGTTCATTAGGATCTATATGCTTGCAATAAAGGGCACAGAATTGTTCCTAATTACCTTTTCGCTCTTGTGTGATGATGGTTATAGGAGAGCCACATATTCGTGTGCATCTGTGTTAAGTATTTAATCTCCTGTACAGTGTCAGTGTGCATGACTTCCCTTACCAAGATGTAAAATCCAGTCTGAGAACTCAGATATTCGTTCATAGCTCACGTAGACTATCGTACATACTTGATACATGCAGTATTTCCTTATAAAGTTTTTTATTAAAGTGTAATTTTCTGAGTCTTGATAGTGCCCCCAGTTTGGTTATGCTTACAACAGACACAGTTGGTCATGTTTGCGACTCCTACTGTTTGATTAAGGCACCAACATGAGCGGGGAAAGTAATCAGCAGCTTCACACATATCAGATGAGGCCTGTGCTACTCTGGGGCCTTCTTTAGCTAGTAAAGATGTAGCAGGGGTTGCCAGAGTGCATAGGATTTAGATACATCCAAAAAGGGATGTTATGCATGAGCTTGTGTGGCATAATGGTAAGTGTCTTGGCATCCAGTGTACAAACTGTGCCAAAAGTAACAATGCCATTTTGTATGTGATGACAGATGAGCACAGCTCAGTACACAGTCACATGGATGTAGGAGACCGGCTCACGTACCTGGAGCAGCGAATGCAGATGCAGGAGGATGAGATCCAGCTGCTGAAAATAGCACTGGCTGATGTTCTCAAGAGACTCAACATTTCAGAGGCACAAACTGCTGCTCTCACTAAGAGAGGACCTGCTAAAGGTAAAACATAATAAATAGAGGGATTTTATTTCATTCTTTTATATAAACCACCACCCCAATATTACAACAAAACTTTACCAAGCACATGAGTGTCTTATTTAAAATTTTTTTTTAAAGTTTGTATCAGGATTAGTACAAGTCCCAGTTCCCAATTATGTAAAACATGTTTGTAAGTAAAGCAGATTTAAAGTATTGTACAATGTTTTAGCAGAGTTAAACATGTATGCCATATTAAACGTTCCAGATTAGAATAGACGTAAAGCTTAACCTGTAAAACTATAGTGTGCTGTTTTTTTTCTTTAACAGCCAAGCCTGTTTCTTTGGCCTCACCATGCAAAACTGCCAGCAATACAGCTGTTTCTTTAAAGAAAGGCTCCTGCAACACACTGCCCTCTTCCACATTCTCCAGGAACTACAGCCCAATACTGGCCAGCAAAAGGTACACACACAACTGCCAGTGACTTAGATTATTTTTTTACTCAGTTCAATTTTGATAACTACGATGCCGTATTAGGGCCATCTCAAAGAAAAAAGTTTCGATTTTGAGAATAAAGTGGTATAAGTTTTGATTTTGAGATTAAAGTCAAAATATGATGAGATTTAAGTCGAAACAATTACGAGATTAAAGTCGAAACAAATACGAGATTAAAGTCGAAATAATTACGATATTAAAGTGGAAATATTATGACCATAGCAACCTCCTTGTGTTCAAATGAGGGATGTTCATGATTTGTTATACTTTCATATCGGTTTCACAAATAAAGAAATCCCCAATCTCCTGCACATCAGCACCAGTTTGTTATTAGTATAAGGACAATAAAATGGCTTTGCAGTAAACTGGGTTTATTTAGAAGAATGTGCGCCAATGGTGCGCTCGGCATCTGCGTCGTCAGCAGCACTTCAACCGAGCCTTATGGACTCGTATGACAAACTAAAGCCGTATGGCATCGCTATAAATAATTGCATTGACATGTTTAATCATCATGTCATGTGGATGGAAGTGTACAATACAAACAGCCACCCAAAAATAGTCACAGGTTATTGAATAACCACAGTAACAATTATAAGCTGCCCTCGGCACTTGCGTGCCGATCCAGGTACTGAGACCCGTGCTTCTCTGAACTGACAAGCCTACAACGGCTGCACACTCTATGGCCATAATATTTCGACTTTATTTTCATAATATTTCGACTTAATTCTCATAATATTTTGACTTTATTCTCAAAATCAAAACTTTAAAATATTTTCAGTGGCCCTAATACGCCATCGTAGATAACTGTTTTGGACTAAATGAAAAGCTTGTTCTCGCTTTCTTATTTAGAAGTCCTGCAGGTGGTGTGAAAGACAGTTCAGGCACTCCCACCAAGCGCATGCCTGCGACCACCAGTACCACTACGACCACCTGTAGGAAACTCCAAGAAAGGTCAGGCTTCTTAAAGCAATTTATTTATAGTGATATTATAGTTATTGAAATCTATTCTGAAATGCTGTGTAACATATTTTGACATTTTGTTTGTCCCCCCTTAATCAGCAACAAACCGAAGGAGACCAGTGAAAGTGTTGTAGGTAAAAATTATTTGTTTGTCATTTATGTAGTACTGTTTTCTTTACCGTTAGTTAACCTTTATTATAGTGTTTTGTATGAATTATATCTATGTCAAAAGAACTCCAGAGGCACAGCACTAAAACACTAAAATGGTTTGTTGTTCAGGAGGGTGCTGGAGGGGGTTCCTCATAACTGATACAACTACAACCTCTGCTAGCTGATTGATGGTGCCTGAACAGAGATGAGGGATACTGGGATTAGGTTGTGTTTCTCTGTGCGCAAAGCTGATCCACATATGAACTCGCCTCATGCAGATGAAACAAGATGCAGTCGGCTACTTCACACGTGTCGGAGGGGGAGTGTGTTAGTCACAGCTCTCCTTAGTCAGGAATGAGGCCAGCATCAGTAGACAGAAAGTGTATTGCAATAGGGTAATTGGATACGACTAGATTGGGAGGAAAATAAGGGGAAAAATGCAAAAAAAAAAAAAAAAAAAAGACTGCACTGTTTTTCTAACCACAAAAAAGAGATCCAAATCCTTTTGCTCACTGATATTTCACTGACACCCAAAACCAACAGAGCTGTATAAGTTTGTTCTGTTTAGCTAGTTATGATGGCTGAATGAGAATTGAATGCAACATGCATATCCCACCAACCTACTAAATCACTAAAAATAAATACAAGCCATTAAAATTAAGTCTGACTAAAGACAATTTAGATTTAGATATTGGTAAATGTTTGGAATAATATAGTGTGGGATTATGTGGGCAGAAATGGAACAGATTTTTGCACTGTAAGCAGGATGCAGCGTGACAAAGCTGGTGCTGTATGGAAGCATGCAGGCGTTGATGAAATGGGCTGGAGCTTGAGAGTGTGGTTTTTAAAAGATTTACATAGACTTCAAATTCAACCACTTTACCTTTGGAAACATGTGTTTGTCTATCTATTTTAAAAGCACAAGTTTACTATTTTAATTTGAATAAGTCTACATTTATAAGTACTGTCAGAATGTGATCACATTATTTTCTGTTTTTTAGGAACACGACGAGTGACTCACTGCAAAGGTAGACCTCATGCCACCTTACATTTGCTTTTCATACTAATTTGAGCTAATAGCAACATATTAAAATGTCACTAAAACATCAAGCCTTAGACATTGAAACTTCCACAGTAATTGTAATAGTTATGACTCCTTTTGTTGCTTTACTTTTTATTCTTCTTCTTTAGAAACCCATTTCTAATTGCAATTTTTTTCTCTTTCTTACTTACTTTCACTCCTCCCTGGTCTGTCCCATCACCACACGCCTCTTCACTTAGTGACTATGCAGATTTATCTGAGCCCCCAGTCAAAAAGGATTGGACCCACTAACACACCAGTTGCCACAGCTGTGCAGCCGAATGTGTACCCGCCTGCGAGTGGCCCCCCTCCAGATAATGCATCCTCCAGAAAAAGTAAAGCAGGATCTGGAAAAAAACCTCCCTGCACTCTCTCCCTGCACAAGAGGCGATGCCAGAGCCCATTCTCTCCTGCTGACACCCCCACCTACAAGAGCCCCATCAAATCCCCCAGCCAGTATTTCCAGATATGTTACTAATGATACATAAGTAGAAGCAGCCTGATTTTCTGTAAATAAATTACACATAAAAGCTGTTGGGACCAAATGCAGATCCAAATTGGTGATTGGGTTAGCACTGGCAACCTATAACATCTATCTGGAGACCTTAGGCCACCTTAACAATACATATTTCTTACACATAGACCTAACTAGGTAGAATACTTGTATTAAAATATGTGTACCCAACTTCTACACACTTATATTAAATGTACTTTATGTCCCCTAAAGTGGCCTTGGCCACCCCTGATATTTAATTTAATATTATTAATAATTATTTTGTTTTAGAACCACCATTGTTGTTAAAAGTTTTCTTGTGCTGCATCAGAAGCCACAAACTTAAATAGTAATTGACCTGCTACTTGTTTGCATCCAATTAATCCAGGGAACTCTGCAGGCCATTTGAAGCTCACAACATTACAGGTTTGACCAAACAAGTCTAGTTTATTGCATGTGGGCAGTTTTTGGTCACAGCCTGTTTTGGCCCAGTTCATAAAAAGGAGAACCACTACCCTAATCCTTATGTCCCAAAAATGTTCAAAAAATATACAAACTGTTTCTTTAATTAATATAGTTCTATTTAAAAGGTTACCATATGTTAAAAGTTTATTACTCAACCAATTTATGAAGAAGTTCTAGGATCTTTTTTTGTGAAACAAAAACATTTATTTACCAGTGATTAATCACCTTTTTGTTTGTCATTTATAAACCTATTGTTTTACAGTGTCTCTTAATTGTATTATTTGTGTAAAACTGCTTTGATAAATGTGTTTTTTTTATTTCTCTGATTTCTCTGCTTTGTAAATATTTACAGTATGTTTTATCAAAACAATGTTCATATCACTGTAACCCAGTAGATGAGTCTCGTGCCAGTGTATTTTCCAAATCAATGCATAAATGATCATAATTCATTCTTTGATTAATGTAATTATTCAAGTAGTCATTTATTTATCTTTCGTAGTATTTAGAGTTAAATCATCTTTAAATCTTTAGAGTTTAGAACCCATAAACATTTTAAGTGAAATACTAAGCTAAAAGACGAATTTCACAATAGACTGGGTGTCATTCCTTTGAATGCATAACATTAGAATATTGATAGCTCAGCAGTTGAGTATTGACCTAGTAATTGTAAGGTTGCAGGTTTAGTCCCCACCACGGCCAAGTTGCCACTGTTGGGCCCCTGAGCAAGGCCCTTAACCCTGAATTGCTTGCTTCGTATTTAGTCACAGTTGTAAGTCACTTTGGATGTATCTGCTAAATGCCATGTAATTAACATTAAATATACAGCAAACAGAATATGAAACAACTGATATGTAGGATGTAAAATTGTGGTCTGCCAAATTGGACATATAGTGTTTCCTTAAATTATAATAGAGGTATGTGTACAGAAAAATCAGTAATTAAATAAGATGAGAATCTTGTGATATGCTAGTTTACTGTAGTATTGCTAGCCGATTTTAGATGTATGATATAGAAGGTCCATATTGTAAATGTATTTGTGGGCACATTACATCCAGGTCTTAATTTTAAACATTAAGGGGTGGTTTGCAAGATAGAGATTATGCCTAGTCCTGGACTAAAGCAGCCTTTTAAATCAGATTACCAGAAATTTGCTTTCTCAGTCATGGCTTGAAATAGTCCTAAATTTACCCTAGTTCGAAATTATCTAAGATAATTTGCTGAAGATTAAGCTATTTTGCTAAGATTAAAGCTATTACAGGACTAAATCGAGGGGAGGCAGATTTAACTTCAGATTAATGTTGTAGACTTGGGCTATGTTAATGAAGATCAACGAGTACCACCAGGTAGACATGTTATTGCTGACAGAAGTGACCCAGTGCGACATTTTGATGACATTTGTTTTCGAGATCATTTTAGAATGCATATATGTAGTGGAGATTATCTCGCCTGTTGGTCTCCAGGTGCTCATAACTTTTTGATATGTGGCACATTTAATCGAGAAACTGAAGCTTCCTGTGGTGTCAGTGAACCAACAGTATGTAATGTCATTCACAGAGTATGCAGGGCCATTTGTAAACTAAGAGGACGGTTTATAAATGTCCCTGATGCCACAGCCCAGATGAACTACAATTCTATAATTATGGGAACTTTTCAGGAGTCATAGATGCAACACATGTTCCCATAAAATGCACATCTACTCCAGATGCTGAGGAACACAGGAACCACAAAAACTGGTTTTCCATAAATGTCCAAGGTGTATGCAATCCCCATCTATAGTTGTACTACTTATGTGCTACTCATAATTTCAGTATTTTCCTTAACTCATCCCTGTGAATAACACAAGTTAAAATAGTTAATATAGTAAAAGGTAAAAAATGCTGTAAACAGTTACCCAGGGGCGGCTCGTTCCTTAGGGCGATCGGGCGACGCACCACCAAAGGACGAAAGGGAAGAAATTTTTCTATCACAGCTGTGACTGTTCTGGAGTCTGTCTTGCCTCTGAATATCGTAGTCCAATCAGCGTCGAGTTGTGTTCCGTACAGTACCGCCCCTTTTGGAGCGATTTCAGTCTGACTGAAAATCGCCCCAGATTGCTCTCATAGACTCTCATGTTAAGGCTCTTTTTTTTTAACTGCAGGCGCTGCAATACATTCTGAATGGCTTCCGGGAGGACTCGCACTTACGTGCTTGCGTCACACGTAACCTGGTGTCGCGATCTCGTCACTATGACTACCATCACCTCAGTTCGGAGCAACTCCATCGTGTCATTAAGGGAAATGCCATTCAGTCGTCGTAGTAATCAGGATAAATTAGCAACTAAGGAATTAGGGCCACCCAGACCAAATTTAAACATCAAGTATCTACAAAGGGGGGAAAATCATATAAGTAACAAGTAAATTACAAGTAAGTAATGTAATTTTTAAATTGTGAATTGTGATTGCACTTATTGTATCTCCCCAATTGTTTAATTGTACTTCTTTATTCATTGCACATCAGCCCCGATGCCCCGATCTTTATTCTGGATCTGCTGCACCTAAAATAAAATGCTATCTGATGAAGACTGAATTAAATTGTTAGGGTGAAGGCTTTACTTAATGTTATGATTAATGGTAAAGCTGGTCTCTCTCCATGTTCAAAGTTATTTGTGAGGGCAAACTGATAGATGACTTAAGATGTTAATTATTTAAGCTTTAATTTACTTATTGAACGGGTCACCTTGGCCATCATTGCAACAATTGCCCCCCCTGAGAGATTTGGCAGGAGCTGCGGTTACCTCTGTGTCAATATCCACCCTATAATTATCCAGATGTGATGTTATGAAAAAAATGAAAATAAAAAATGAGACCAGAGTTTAGGAGATTACACTTGTAAAAATTACTTTAAAATGTGTGTTAGAGAAAAGGACAAACAATGTCACTGATGTGAAGCACCAGGCTGACTATAGAGTCAATATCTTCGCTTTGTGGAGTAGCTCCAACCCCAAGTCAGTGAATCACAATGCCCAGAGATGCTTTGCATCTAAAAAGACACTGAAATTAAAGAAATGCATTATGGTGTATTTGCTGAAGTGGGTGCTCAACATCAGCATGGGTCTTGGGGACCTGTGCTTGATTTTTGTCTTCAATTAGAAGTTTTGCATGTTCTTCCCATGTCTGCCTGGGATTCCTCCCACCTCTCAAAACATGCTACTTTAAACTGCTTCTATTTCATAATGACTGAGTGAATGAGTATATAAGTGAGCGAGTGATACTCTGCAATGCAGTCTGCCCAGGATGTATTCTGTGCTTGTTTCCTGCTGGGTGGCATCGGACCAACTGCGACCCCGATCGGAATGAACAAGTTATTACAACTTAATGAATAAATAATTTCATGTTAATTAGTTAATGAAACAACATTTGTGTGAAAATGTTAGATTCGCTTGTGCAGACGATTCGATTCATTAGACTCGTTCACAAGTGTCGTTTGAAACGAACCGATTCATTAGTCCATCTCTGGACTGTCAGAGCAGACCGCTCTTCTCTTTCGCTCGTCTGCTGTGTTTGTCCGCTGCTGGCCTGGAGGAGGATATAAGATGGCAGCCCCGCAGACCCTGACTCCTCGCACATTTACCGATGACAGACAGACCGCGGTGGAGGTCGATGTAAAATGGAAGTGAGGGAGAAAGCGGAGGAACGGTTCGCGTGGAAAAGCAAACAGGAGAGCGGCTCGCGAACTGCACGCGACACACTGAATCGTTTGTCGCAGCATCTGCACGTTCCTGCGAGCGTCTGTGATCGAGTCGGACTGTTTAACCTGAGATCAGAATCAGAAGAATAAGATAGGTAAAAGAGACTGGGGCACATATTGGAAGAGCACTAGGGGAAGATTTGGTTGCAGTCCCCCCGGACAGAGGGGAAAGATGAGGTAAGCAAACCCCTGCACCAGCTATGACACGCGCACAATGAAGCGTTATTCTGCTTCATCCACATGCATTTCATATTATGTGATGCATAAACTGGAAAGATTGTATGAATGAGATCAACTCATCCCATCTATCTGCCCGATGTGCATTTTAATTCTTAATAAATCATTCCTAAATATAAAAAGACGTGGTGATTCACTGACCGGCTTTTACCTCATGTTGAAGGCCTGAGGTGGGGCAGCACACCAACATTCCGGTCTGTCCGGTGTGTGTGTGTGTGTTTACAGGGTTGTTCTGAATTTCTCTTTACACGTTACCACTGTATTACTCGATTTATAAAAGTTGTGCTAAACATAGTCGTTTAAATGAAAGAAAAATGTGGATAAATGATTCTGAGGGATGCGCAGGAAATGTAGAGAGAAGACGTTGCCATGGAGACCGGCGTGCACGTGTTGCGTGTGGAATCCGCCTATTGCAGCCGTCATAGAGGCTCATGTAGCAACATCAGCAACACACTGCGTGGATACCTGAGGTCAAAAGTTTACATACATACGTCTGTAGGGATCATATATGGCAGTACTGGAGTACTGGAATGCTTGCTGCGACTTATATGATTGGATTTTTGTGATGAAAAGATTGGATTGGAAAAGATTGAATACTTTTGTGATGGAAAAGATTGGATACTGTTGTTTGTTTACAGTCTGTTTTTTTTTTTAGGGGTCATCACAGCAGATTATTTTGGTTTTCCTTATGCATTATATGAAGCACTAAAATTTTTTACATGAAACTGGATAAAGAACAGCCATCCACTCAAAGAGGAAAAAAAATATATAGATAAACTACATACATTCATCAGGCAAAATTGGGTGTGGAGCAGAAATACACAACGCACAGGGCACTATTTCATGAATTAAATTAAGACTAGCTAGTCGACCGTCTGCATGTTTTTGAGAGGTCTGAGGAAAACCCTTAAAAACACAGGGAAAACATGCAAAACTCTCTTGACAGTGAGAATAGCGGGATCCCAATTCTACTCTAATAGCTGCAAAAGTGTGCTTTATAAAAGATAAATAATTTTGAGCGATCTAGAGGGCTTAAAAGCAATGCAAACTTGGTCCTCAAAGCATTACTGTGTGTTTGATTACGAACTATAAACCTTATTACACTTGCAGACAGTCAGTTTTCACATACTGGTACACTTGCAGTGATTTAGGGATGCAGAGTTTGTTAGATTAAATTACTAAAGTGTAAATATTACCCTTCAATCTTCACTGGATTAGTTTATGGCATTTAGAAAGTACACTGGACAGCACTGATGAGTGGAGTGTTTTGATATTTGTTATTGTTTTTAACTTGTCAAACTTAAACTTCCCTGTTTCATTCATTATTTTAGAAGTTGACATACCAAAATTTTTGGTATTTGGGTGTTTAAAGAGCTATCTGGAAACATTTTAGAACTGCAAGCAACTTGTTAAACAGTTTGTAGGGTGCTCGGGTGGCACAGTAGTAAATAACACTAGCACATTAAAGCTGGAATCCAGAGTTTGAATCCCCAGCAGTGCTACAGACATGATTGGCTAGCTCTGAAAGGGAAATGCCTGAGGCCCCGCGATGGATCATGTCTGGGGTATGTTACTGCATTACACCCAGTGATTCCAGGAAAACAGGACCCACCGTGACCCCGGCCAAGATAAAGCAGTGGTAATACTTGATGATAACGATTTCAGTATGTTGTGGCATCAGTCATTAATAACACATGGGATATGAAACCAAAAATTCATAAATTTGACAAAACAGTAACTTTAGTAAATCTGGTCTTTTTGACTACAGTAAGAAATTGAAATCATTCGTTTTATGGACACGTTAATACTAGATGTTTGATAAACACTTACTGAAACAGCTGGTTTATAAAATATACATTTTTTATTTATATAAATAAACATTTGTAAGATAGTAAAAACGTAAAAATCTCATTGATAAAATTTCATTATGACTTTGAAACTACATTCATCTGAAATCTTTTTTAAGCCTTATTTAATTTTAACGTCAAGCCTAGGGTTACAGAGGGGTGTGTAGGTGTCAGATTGAGGCTAAATATATATGGCAGTTCCTGTAACAGACAGTGAGAAGATTTGCTTCTTGCCCTTGTTCAGGGACAGAGGCTGCCAAATGTGCCCGGCATCACTGTCCAGCCGGTCAGTACACACACTGGCTGATCTAATACCATAGCTGTAATTAATGCTTCAATGCACATTCACTGCACATTAGCTGTCTGTGGTTGTTTGAAAGAGTATTATTGGCCTTTTCTGGGTGTCCTGTGTTCATCGAAATCATGCAAATTAACTCCTGGCATCTGCTTGTTTGTGTCTATTCAACTTAATTTTTAGATGCAGCAGTAAGTAACTTGGCCTGGTCTTCCAGTTTTGTGTGAGAGTTCCACCATTCCAGTTTTAGGTAAATCCATGATTCATTAAATACAGTTATTTTTAAAACAACACTGATAGCACTGATAGATACAGAAATCCAAATGCTAACTGAAAGTCATAGCCAGAACGTCTAGAAATTGGCACACTAAAAATAAGGTGTATAAAAGGGATAGATTAATAGCACCTATCTGAAATTGTGCCAATGTGCCAAAAATAGATGGACAATAAAAATAAAATATTAGCAATATACTTTGGTGCTTGGGTGACACAGTGGTCTAATGCGCTAACCCACCACTGCTGGGATGCTGAACGCTCGAGTTTAAAGCTCAGCTGAAATATAGGGCACATGACAGTGGAAGCTCAGTGGTTAAGATACTGGACTAGTAAACAAAAGGTTGCTGCTTCAAGCCCCACCACCCCAGGTTGCCACTGTTGGGTCCCTGAGCCAGGCTCTTAACCCTCAATTCCGTGAATTGTTTTCAGTCATGATGGTAAGTCGCTTGGATAAAAGCATCTGCAAATGTAAATGTAAACATGCCCACCTGGCGGGACTATGTTAGCCGGTAGGGGGCATGGAGCTGCAGATTAACTGAAAGTGCAGTTCTCTTTGCACTTTCGCAAATGTCTTCTGCACCTAATTAAGCATGATTTGCTTCAGCTGTAGGATGGCCCTTTAACGTGGCTCAGTCCTGTGCTCAGTGACTGCTTGTTTGTCTGTGTGTCTCATTGGTGGTTTGTCAGACTGCTATGTCTGCCTATTCTTTTGTCGTCTTTTTGATCTTGTGTCTGGGAATTTGGCAGGTGACGTGGTACCATTCTTGTGTATTGTGCTTGGCATTTCTGAATGAAGCCATCACAAAAGAATCATTCCGGATTTGAGCTGCCTACACAGAATATTTTGTGTGTGGTTATTACAGAGCAATCTTTATTTTTCTATTTTATTTATGCATTTTCTCCCATTTTTCTCCCAATTTTATCGTAGTCAGTTTGCCTTCCGCTGCTGGGGGATCCCTGATTGCAGTCGAGGTCGGTATATTGCTGCTCACTCCTCCTCCGACCCATGTGCAGCCCTTAGCTGAACCCTTATTCACCTATGCACTCTGCACAGGCGCCTTTCTATCTGCCAGTCAGGGTCCTTACACAGCTTTTGAAGACCCCACCCACATAGTCCGGTCATCCCGCCCTAGCAGAACTGTGTCTGCTGCAGGCACTGGCAATTATGCCTGCTAGATGGTGCCCAGCCAACCTGGTAACGCCGAGTTTCAAACCGAGGAGGTATAAATCTTGGTGCTGGTGTGCTAGTAGAATATCCCGCTGCGCCACCTGGGCGCTAGAACAGTCTTTTTTAAGCTTGATTGGTACTAATTATTGGATCAAGTACCTGGGAATCCAGCTCATCTTTATTTCCTCTCTAGTCTATCGCATTTTTGAGGTTTTTGGGCAAGTATTGATTAGACTCATGTACAGTGATTGTCTGCCTTTTGTTGTTTTTGCAGAAAGTTTAGTCGTACTGCTAATAGTGTGTTTGCCCGCCTGAGCTATTTCTTAATGCCACTTGAGCTGCAGCTTTTGGTTTTGGTCAGGTTCTGTGTTTATTTAGTTTTACTAGGTTGTTTATTTTTATGCCTTTATTTCCTATATTTTTTGGTGGGCTGTTTTTTAGACACATTATTGTTCTGCCTCTTTTAACCACCAGCTGTCAGTGCTTTCTTTCTTATTAATGCATCTCATACACCAAGTGAGGTTATATATTTTAAAATATTAGTGATCCATAACTCCAGTACAATTACAGAAACCTGTAGAATTTGTACCAAAGGACAATGTAGCTGTTTTAATGAATTGTGGTGACCCAATACCTAACAAAGACAAATGATGCTATTTTTACTTTAATGCCTGACTGTATTCACCCGTCTCCTGGTGTAGACTACAATCTGTAGCTGTTTTGGATAACCTACAGAGGCTGATTGTATGTGTTAACCCAATTATTTTGCCATCAATTGACTGATGTATTTGACAATTGTAATTTACTTTACTGGAACACTTAAGAAAGTTTACGATCATGAACAGCATGTGAATTTTACTGACCTTCTTTAAACCAGTGGGGCCCTGCAGTAAAGTGTTCTGATTTAACTTTGCTTAAACAGACAGTGTAAGCAGTTTCAGCTCTATTTTAATTTCTCTCAGAGCTGCTGAGTCAGACACACTTACTCCCCATGTTCACCACTTCAGTCACTGTAAAATCTGTCTCACGTTATATGGGTCTAACTTTCTTTATTTATAGGTCTAGCATGTTCATATAACCAGGGGCGTAGCTACCGGGGGGCAAGTGCACTGGGGACCATGACGTGGAGGGGCCCTCCACGACATGAACTCAACCCCCCACCGCACTGCCCCCCCCCATTTGCTGCACTCACCAGGTCGTTATTATTATATTACAATATTGTAGCGGTGATATGTGAGTGATATTCAGCTCAGCCAATTAGAATGCAGCACCCGGTTTTTACATGTGCGTTTGGACGTTCTGCAGTTAGTTAGTTTTGTATATGAAACTTGCCGTATGGCCCCAGCATTGAACCCAGTAGGTAGTTCGGGTGCTGGAGCTAGGCAGTCTAAAGTGTTGTAATGCTTGTTGAAGTCCTAACTAAACAGTTACAGTGAACTGTACCTTGTCGAGTGTCTTTATTCCCACACCTCCACCACCGCACACAGCAAAAAACCTGTAGCATCCCCGCCGGATGAGCAGCACTCGCAGTGGCTAGGTGAGCCGACCCTCTACAGTAGCAAGTGGCTAACGAAAGTAAAAACACAACAATATTTTCATTAAGTAATATATAAAAATAACTAAGACAATGAAATATCAGAATACATGTAATCAAAATATAGAGTGAGTGCACAGCCAGTAATTAATCTGTGTAACGTTACTAGACAAAATATATATATATATATATATATATATATATATATATATATATATATATATATATATACTGTATATATATACAGTGGGGCCAAAAAGTATTTAGTCAGCCACTGATTGTGCAGGTTCTCCTACTTAGAAAGATGAGAGAGGTCTGTAATTTTCATCATAGATACACTTCAACTATGAGAGACAAAATGAGAAAAAAAAAATCCAGGAAATCACATTTTAGGATTTTTAAAGAATTTATTTGTAAATTATGGTGGAAAATAAGTATTTGGTCAATAACAAAAGTTCAACTCAATACTTTGTAACATAACCTTTGTTGGCAATGACAGAGGTCAAACGTTTCCTGTAAGTCTTCACCAGGTTTGCACACACTGTAGCTGGTATTTTGGCCCATTCCTCCATGCAGATCTCCTCTAGAGCAGTGATGTTTTGGGGCTGTCGCTGGGCAACACGGACTCCACAAATTTTCTATGGGGTTGAGGTCTGGAGACTGGCTAGGCCACTTCAGGACCTTGAAATGCTTTTTACGGAGCCACTCCTTCGTTGCCCGAGCGGTGTGTTTGGGATCATTGTCATGCTGGAAGACCCAGCCACGTTCCATCTTCAATGCTCTCACTGATGGAAGGAGGTTTTGGTTTAAAATCTCACGATACATGGTCCCGTTCATTCTTCCCTTAACACGGATCAGTCGTCCTGTCCCCTTTGCAGAAAAACAGCCCCAAAGCGTGATGTTTCCACCCCCATGCTTCACAGTAGGTATGGTGTTCTTGGGTTTTTCTTCTTCCTCCAAACACGACGAGTTGAGTTTTTACCAGAAAGTTCCATTTTGGTTTCATCTGAACACATGATATTCTCCCAATCCTCTTCTGGATCATCCATATGCTCTCTGGCAAACTTCAGACGGGCCTGGACATGTACTGGCTTAAGCAGGGGGACACGCCTGGCACTGCAGGATTTGAGTCCCTCTCGGCGTAGTGTGTTACTGATGGTAGCTTTTGTTACTTGGTCCCAGCTCTCTGCAGGTCATTCATCAGGTCCCTCCGTGTAGTTCTGGGATTTTTGCTCACCGTTCTCATGATCATTTTGACCCCACGGGATGAGATCTTGACCCCAAGGGAGATTATCTTGGTCTAACAATGGTCATACAATTGTTATACAATGGTCTTGTATGTTTTCCATTTTCTTACAATTGCTCCCACAGTTGATTTATTCACACCAACCTGCTTGCCTATTGTAGATTCACTCTTCCCAGCCTGGTGCAGGTCTACAATTTTCTTCCTGGTGTCCTTCGACAGCTCTTTGGTCTTGGCCATGGTTGAGTTTGGAGTCTGACTGTTTGAGGCTGTGGACAGGTGTCTTTTATACAGATAACGAGGTCAAACAGGTGCCATTAATACAGGTAACGAGTGGAGGACAGAAGAGCTTCTTAAAGAAGAAGTTACAGGTCTGTGAGAGCCAGAAATCTTGCTTGTTTGTTATTGACCAAATACTTATTTTCCACCATAATTTATGAATAAATTCTTTAAAAAACCTACAATGTGATTTCCTGGATTTTTTTTTCTCATTTTGTCTCTCATAGTTGAAGTGTACCTATGATGAAAATTACAGACCTCTCTCATCTTTCTAAGTAGAAGAACTTGCACAATCAGTGGCTGACTAAATACTTTTTGACCCCACTGTATATATATATATATATATAGTATATATATACAGTGTATCACAAAAGTGAGTACACCCCTCACATTTCTGCAAATATTTTATTATATCTTTTCATTAGACAACACTATAGAAATAAAACTTGGATATAAGTTAGAGTAGTCAGTGTACAACTTGTATAGCAGTGTAGATTTACTGTCTTCTGAAAATAACTCAACACACAGCCATTAATGTCTAAATAGCTGGCAACATTAGTGAGTACACCCCACAGTGAACATGTCCAAATTGTGCCCAAAGTGTCAATATTTTGTGTGACCACCATTATTATCCAGCACTGCCTTAACCCTCCTGGGCATGGAATTCACCAGAGCTGCACAGGTTGCTACTGGAATCCTCTTCCACTCCTCCATGATGACATCACGGAGCTGGTGGATGTTGGACACCTTGAACTCCTCCACCTTCCACTTGAGGATGCGCCACAGGTGCTCAATTGGGTTTAGTCCATCACCTTTACCTTCAGCTTCCTCAGCAAGGCAGTTGTCATCTTGGAGGTTGTGTTTGGGGTCGTTATCCTGTTGGAAAACTGCCATGAGGCCCAGTTTTCGAAGGGAGGGGATCATGCTCTGTTTCAGAATGTCACAGTACATGTTGGAATTCATGTTTCCCTCAATGAACTGCAGCTCCCCAGTGCCAGCAACACTCACGCAGCCCAAGACCATGATGCTACCACCACCATGCTTGACTGTAGGCAAGATACAGTTGTCTTGGTACTTCTCACCAGGGCGCCGCCACACATGCTGGACACCATCTGAGCCAAACAAGTTTATCTTGGTCTCGTCAGACCACAGGGCATTCCAGTAATCCATGTTCTTGGACTGCTTGTCTTCAGCAAACTGTTTGCGGGCTTTCTTGTGCGTCAGCTTCCTTCTGGGATGACGACCGTGCAGACCGAGTTGATGCAGTGTGCGGCGTATGGTCTGAGCACTGACAGGCTGACCTCCCACGTCTTCAACCTCTGCAGCAATGCTGGCAGCACTCATGTGTCTATTTTTTAAAGCCAACCTCTGGATATGACGCCGAACACGTGGACTCAACTTCTTTGGTCGACCCTGGCGAAGCCTGTTCCGAGTGGAACCTGTCCTGGAAAACCGCTGTATGACCTTGGCCACCATGCTGTAGCTCAGTTTCAGGGTGTTAGCAATCTTCTTATAGCCCAGGCCATCTTTGTGGAGAGCAACAATTCTATTTCTCACATCCTCAGAGAGTTCTTTGCCATGAGGTGGATGTTGAATATCCAGTGGCCAGTATGAGAGAATTGTACCCAAAACACCAAATTTAACAGCCCTGCTCCCCATTTACACCTGGGACCTTGACACATGACACCAGGGAGGGACAACGACACATTTGGGCACAATTTGGACATGTTCACTGTGGGGTGTACTCACTTATGTTGCCAGCTATTTAGACATTAATGGCTGTGTGTTGAGTTATTTTCAGAAGACAGTAAATCTACACTGCTATACAAGCTGTACACTGACTACTCTAAGTTATATCCAAGTTTCATGTCTATAGTGTTGTCCCATGAAAAGATATAATGAAATATTTGCAGAAATGTGAGGGGTGTACTCACTTTTGTGATACACTGTATATATACTAAGTAACATTGTTCACTGTGTCCAAACTAAAAGTCCAAAGCTTTTAAACAGCTGCGCAAAGCAGACTGCTTTTTTCCTTGCTTGCTTACAATTATTAAAGAAGCAGCATTAATAATAATACCACAAATCATTGTAATTGAGGTGGAAGAGCCACCATTTGGTTTTCCACAGTTTTTACATTTACATTTCAATAATATAGTCCAACTTATTTGGCCAGACCAGCAATGTCAGCTGTAAATTCCAGTTATCATTCAAGTCAATCAAGTTAATAGCACTTTTATGTCAAACATGTACTACTTTCTGTCTTATTGTTTTGTTTTTACTGTCTTACGTTTTCCTTTTGCTTTACTATTTAGTCTTTTTCCTCCTGTTCTTTTACACTCACCCACAAAGACACACACACACACACACACACACACACACACACACACACACACACTGTCATATACATGAACTGCATTTTGTGCCTTTGTCTCATATTTCTGCCTTCATGTTTTTGGTGTCTTTACATTCTTCATCCTGGGTGACTAGGTTAGTGTTCGGTTGGACGTCTCGCAGAAGGCCGTAACCCCTGCTGTGTGGTAATGGCAGTGCAGTTACTGTTGGCTCTTGGCTAGGTTCTACTGTATAGGAGGTGTTTCCCTTTAAGGATTAGAATGCAGTCTGCAGCCATGCAGGAACCTGCAGAGAGTGCAGCTGAGAGAATGATGAGGGGGGAAGGGCTGCATGCTACCTCTGCATATACAGCCTCTACTCTTGCATCTTTATTTAGCTCTATATGTCAGTTCCCTGGTATATAGTATAATATGTTTCATTACTATTGGAGGTTCTCACACAGCTGAACACAGACATAATATTATGCTTTCATGTATACAGTATGCGAGTGGGTCACCCTGTGTTTATGGTTATTATTCCTCAGCTGGTCTCACTCTCTGTCTCTGCTTTGTGAATTCCAAAAGAATTGTTTATTCTGTTCTGGCATGAATTTAGAAAAAGTATGAGTTAGATTGTTGTACCAGAAGCAGAGTTCACATGAGTCCTTTGACCTGTAATCTGCAGGTAATCCGCACGGCTTCCTGCATGAAATATAATCATGTTTAACAGAATGATCTATACAGATACTTTAAGTTAAAAGGCTTGAATTGATTAAAAACCATAGGCCACGATTAACTAAAGACTAGATTCAGCTAGTGTTTTAGCTCTTTTCCCAGTTCATACATTGTCCAGACATTTCAGGACTCCTCTGGGTTGTAATAGGATTTGGGCCAGAGGTCTCAGATAACCATGGTTAACCATGGCAAAACCTAATTCTTTGATCATTAATTCATTATACATATTGTTAAGTCAGGTATCCCTTGTTGCAATGTGGCTCGGTGGGTAGCACTGTCACCTCACAGCAATAAAGTCCTGGGTGCAATTCCTGGGTGGAGCAGTCTGTTTCCTTTCTGTGTGGAGTTTGCATGTTCTCCCTGTGTCTGTGTGATTTTCCTCCAAAGACATGCAGTCAGGTTATTGGAGATACTAAAATTGCCCTAGGTGTGAATGTGTGTATGTGTGTGTGCCCTGTCCAGGGTGTTTCCCACATTTCGTCCAGTAAATTGTACCCACAGTACCCACAGTAAATTGACCCTGAGTAGGATAATGCGGTGGTAAAAGAGACAATAAATGAATTGCTCTTATTTATGACCTCTGATTAGGGGCACAAGGTCATTCATCTGCCACATGCATTTATAATCTCATGCATTCCACAACATAAATGTATACTGACATGTTTCCCCCCACATGCATTCACAATTGCATGCATTCACAAACATGAATTTGCAATCACTTGCATCCTCAACATACAGTTACATGTCCTCCTAAGCATTCATGTAGAACATACATTGCCAACATTTATTTACAATTATATGCAGTCTGTAACATGCATTCACAGTTACATATGTTCCCCAGCATTCATTTAATCACACTTCAATCATCTATTTATCAACGTGCATGTAGAATCACATTTACAGTTGCATGCATTCTTGTCTTTTCTGCCAACACTGTTTTATATTTTGCAAAAAACATGCATTTAGCTGCATTTCTCAACATGCATTTACAATTATATCCATTCCATAACATGCATTTATAGTCATGTGCATTTTGCAACATGCATTTACAGTAAGTAACATGGATTCCCATCTGCAGAAGTCCTTAATGTCAATGCATTAAATATTATATTTGTGGCAAAACATCAGTAAGTCAATAAAGATAGTTTAAAATAGATAATTTAAAATATAAATATAAGCAGAAGAAGAGTAAAAAAAAGAAGGAAGGGAGAAAAAACCCAGAAGCAGAAGCAATGGTGGTAAATGGGGGTGGGTGGGTGTGTGTTAGGGAAGGGGAGGGGGTTTGTAGCCCTTCTTTCATATTACAGCTAGATGAAGCAAAGGATGGAGAGATGTGGGAGGGAGCTAATCCAGTGGATGGTGTGAGACACTGAGAGGCAGACTGTGGGTAACGCCTCACTGGGAGCATCATTTCATTCAGTCCTCTCATTACGCTGGAGAGAGCGATCTCTCTTTTTGTTAATGTGCTGCTCCTTAGTTACACTCTTTGTCAGGATTGATTCATTCACAAATACATCTATCTTTTTTCTGCTTACTAAAAGCATAACCTTAAAGTCATTTTAATTCATTTTTGTTCAACCCTTGGCTGAGCAAATTCTTTCTCAGGTCATTGTTCAGATGGAGGCTTTGATCAGCTGTTGATGTAAATGGGTTACGGACGATGATGTGAGAGCATCTGCCCTTTGTTCGACTCCTGCTCGGATAAGATGCCGCTGCTATTCCAGTCTCTAATTCTTTAACGAGTGCTTTATTGGAGAGTACAGGCGGGGGGAGGCCAGCTGATTGCCTGACGAGTGTAGAAACGTGTCAGTGAGAGCACCTGTTCCTCTCTGTAAGCCAAGAGGATGGATATTAATCTGCAGTCACACCGCTTTTACTTCCCTCAGATCTACTGTGATGTTGGAGCTCAGGTCACTGAGTATAAGCCCAGGTAGGTACAGCTGACCGTCCTCTGTTCTCTGTGGCTGCTCGAAGGCGTTGAGTGGAATTCTAATTAAGCATTTTATTAAAAATGCGAGACTGAAGGTTGATTTATGCTTTTACTTCAGCTTGCCAGGCTGTGGAGAGTGGCTGTGCTAAGGCTTTTAATGTGATTAAAGCCAACAACTGTGGCTCTTTTGTTCAACACAATTCTCACAGTCTTTATTGCTTTCTGCTGCTTGTAAAGGTAAAGCAATACCATGATTCTTGTTAAATTGAGGCCCAACATGAAGGTAAAGAATCCTTCTTGTGGCTTACGGCAAGAATATTGTCTTTACACTTATATGTATAAACAAAAACATCCATTCAATTTATTTAAAATTAAAGTCTGCATTACAAGTATGGAGCAATTACACAATAAAGCGTTTGTGTTTTGGCTAACATTAACATTTTAGTTTGCTTTTTTAAAACTTTCAAAAAACAGAAATCATGGTGTCTCAGCAACGATGTACCTTTATATGATTTTTCTTACATTTGTTTGTTTTGATGCTCCAGACATGTGGCAGCACATGATATTTGATCTAGATGACTTTGAACATGACAGAAAATGCAGAATATCTCCTAGGAATTTCACACATAACAGTCTCTAGAGTTTACACATACAAGTGCAGAACATCAAGTGAATAGCAGTTCTGCTATTAGAAATACATAGCTGATACAATGGCCAATCAAAAATCTATGTACAGACATGGCTGTGTCTGAGGGGGGTGGCCGAGAGCCCGTAATTGATTGGCATCTCGTTTGAGGTGTGTTACTGCAGTTTCCAGGAAAACCAAACCCACTACGACACTGCTAGGATAAAGCAGTGATATATATGTATAAATATGTGAGTGTGTGTGTGTGTGTGTGTGTGTGTGTGTGTTGGATTTCCTTCTGTCCTCTAATCCCCTCTGTAGTTCCCACCATATTTTTTTATCTCACTTGTACGATTATAGACCCTGCCAGTATTATTGTCCTAATCAGATTTTATTGCTGTGACCTTCCCACTGGGCAGAGAAAATAATAGATCACTTTTCATGTCTGGATTTTCAGTTTGGAGCTGTTGTTTATCATATATCTATATATCTTTATACTGTATATGTGTTTAATTTAGGTCAGCTATGTTAGTGCTTAGGTTTAGAAAATAATCCATGCATGCCTATTTACCCTGGCTGTAAAAGCTATAGATTGACATTTAATTCACAAATGAAATATTAGTGACAGTTTTAAGTACAGTAATTGCAGAATAATACACAACACCATTTTAAGAATAATAAATAGCCATAAAGGGTTGATGATATGTTTAGTAGTGGGTGTTTATGCGGTGGTTTCCATTGGTCTGGTGTTAGTGAAATGCTGATCAGCAGAACTGAACTAAAGGACAGTCAGAATGAGGTCACAAACACTGGAATACAGGATGATCAATACTGAAGCTATTAGAACATATGAATGGAAAAATAGGTAATGTATCTAACTGTATTTATAAAGGATTGCATATTTTAATTGTGCAATATATCTTGTCTGGTTTATTTTGCAGTGTTTTATAACTATAACAAACTCATTTACCCTCCATCCTGGGTAAAATAAATTTAAAAAGGCATTTCAAGTACAACAGTAAATTAAAGAGTGGGTACTAATCTGATGTAGTTAGCATGCTGCCAACTTCTTTGTCACGTGGTTTTTTTTTTGCATTTTCCTCCAATTTTCCTCCCAATCTAGTCGTATCCAATTACCCGATTGCATTACGCTTCCTCTTTACTGATGTTGATCTTCATCCTGACTGAGGAGAACTGAAACTAACACACGCCCCCTCCGACACGTGTGCAGTAGCCGACTGCATCTTTTCACCTGCACAAGGTGAGTTTATATGAGGATCAGCGTGTTCGGAGAGACACACCCTGATTCTCATTATCCTTCGCCTCTGTGCAGGCACCATCAATTAGCCAGCAGAGGTCGTAATTGCATCAGTTATAGGGAATCCCCTTCCGACACCCCCTAGGAACAACAGCCAATCGTTGTTTGTGTAGGCACCCAGTCTGCCAGATGGCAGATTTTGATGTAAAATTTACACAATGGGTGCAGTTACACAAAGAATTAACATCTTCAAATTCAAGCTCAATAACAATTTGTGTTAATCAGCAATGATACTTAATAAAATACTCTCTTTTGCTCTGTTGCTGTTTTTTAACCCCACTCTAAGCTTTCTTCCACTTCTGTTCTATAAAATGTGTTTTATTCAAATGTGGAATTTTTTTTGGTTAACATTTTCTTTGATATTCATTTTTCTCAGATATAAATGGCTGACTAACAGAAGGGGTCTCTGCTTGCACACACACAGTAATTCTCTTTTTTTTTTTACACAGTCTTGTTGGTTATAGAAGCACAGCATATGTGCCAATTTAGTCTTACATGCACACAATTTTATATATTGTTTTTGTTTGCTCTTTGGATGTGTTGTCACTTGCAAATTGTGAAAATATTAATCACTTGTAATATGCATACTAAATACATGTACAATATAGACTGTGTATGCAAATTAGTACTGTTTACTTCAGAACTGAGATTAAACCCAGAATAAAGGGGATGAGGCAACAAGGGTGTATTAAAATACTGGAAAAAAAGAGAAAAGAGAAATTGGGAAAGATTATCTTGGAGCAATGCATAAAATGCTTGCATATGAAACAGCAAGGCACAACAAAGAAAATGAGTAAAGCATGTGTGTAGTTATATGGCTAGAGAATATAAGGAAATCGGTGCTCCAGCAAAGCCTTTGTACTGCAGGAAAAATTCCGGATACCATGGATACATTGCGCACCCCAGCATCCCATAATACAATTGGACGAGGTGCTATGGCAACCACGCCACAGGAGAGCACTCGCTGTATCCTGTCTGCTTGGCTGGTGAGAGCCTGAGAGACACAACATGATCTTTCCTGATGTCTGTGCATACTTTTATTTCCGCAAAAGAACAGATTTACGCTGTTCCTAGCAGAGCAGGTTTTAGCTGAAGTTTGCTAAAACACAAAATAAATAAAATTAAACCAAATGTGCTCATTGTGTAAACTCTCATGACTGTCATGATTGCTAATGAAAGAAAACCAGAGTAAAACTTTAAATGATAACAGATTACAAGCATGCTTTGTTTGGGGTTTTATTTCATTTCATCCCATGACTATAACAGGGGGTGCAAAATTAGCTACTGCTAAAAATATTTTGACACTCACATGGCTCAGTGGGCTCATGTTTCTGCACAAGAGAATCTTTTCTAAGTATGGCAGACAATAATGCTAAGAAAAGAAAAGAGCTATTAATTAGCAAAAGTTTAATTAGTCAAACTAATGTTTCAGTCTCTTTTAGTTTTAGGGCCAAATGTCTAGCTATATTAGCTATACAGTAGACCCTTAAGTTTTGAACGGTTTACCATACGATCATTTTGGGTTACGAACGATCTTTTTCAACTTAAAGTACGAACAAATTTCAGATTACGAACCGGAATTCGCAAAAAATGTGACGTCACGAACAAGTTTACTCTGACCGTCTCTCTCTATATATATGTATATACAGTGAGCGAACATTCGGACAGTGTTTTTCCGGTGTTTTCTTTATATTTTGTAAAATTCTATATTAAAATGTCCCCAAAGAATGTGCAAAGAAAGAGCAGTGGTGAGAAAATGAAAAAATCTATTACATTTGTTGTATAATTACTCCTGCCAGTAGCTGTCACTGTGTATCAGACAGAGGGGACAGTGAGTGAGAGAGAAGAAGGAATTCGGCTGAGTAAAGTATTCTTTCTTTCGTGCAATTACACCTACAACATACAACACTATTAAAATAAAGAAGGAAATAATAGAGAAATATGAGAGTTATTGTTGTTTCTGGTAGATACATTTTATAAAAAAAAGAAGGAAATGTATTATGGTGTATGGTACAGCACACATACTGTACTGAAATGTTGTGTGTGTTTTATGTACAGCACTACTGTGTATTGTTGTTTATTATTGTTTATTACAGGAATGTCTATTCTATAATTTAAGATTAAGGGATAATATACTTGTATTTATAACTAAAAAGACTAAGACATTAGAGAGGTTAGGTAAGGGGGTGGTTTGGGAGGTCTGGCACGGATTAATTCTATTTACATTATTTCTTATGGGAAAAATAGGTTTAACTAACCAACATTTTGACTTAAGAACAGCCCTTCAGAACCAATTAAATTCGTAAGTCAAGGGTCGACTGTACTAGTTTTTGGACAAAAAAATGTATTTAAGTGATATGTTGACAAATTTTTTTTTCTATTTCTATTTATATATTTATATTTTCAGCATTTAGTAGACGCTTTTATCCAAAGCGACTTACATTACAGATACAGTATACAGTCTGAGCAATTGAGGGTTAAGGGCCTTGCTTAGGGGCCCAACAGCAGCAACCTGGCAGTGGTGGGACTTGAACCAGCAACCTTCTCATTACTAGTCCAGTACCTTAACCACTAGGCTATGGCTTGCCTATTTATTTAATTTAATTTGTCTTCTGCTGCTGGGGATCCCTGATTGCTTTCGCGGAGGGTATATTTCCTCCTCACGCCTCCTCTGACCCGTGCGCAGTCTTAGTGGACCCCTTCTTTTCGCCCATGCTTACTGCACAGGCATCTCTATCTGCTAACCAGGGTCCTTTACACAGTGTTTAAAGACCCCACCCACATAGTCTGGTCATCCCGCCCTAGCAGACACGATAGCCAATTAGTGTCTGCTGCAGGCATTGCCAATTATGCCCGCTAGATGGCGCCCAGCCGAGTTTCAACCTGAGGAGTTCAGAATCTCGGGTGTTGAGATATTTTAAGCGTAGCTTTCCAGCACAAACTTTCCAGTGGACTGATAATTGATGTCACAAAATTCAGAGGTTAGTCTGGTCTTTGTGGCTCATCTGTTATTACTCCTGTCATTTGGCGGCCACTCTAAACTAATTGAACAGCCCTGGTGTAAAATATAAGACTCAGATATAATCTCAGATTTATAATTTGTCATTCCACCTGAGGCATGTTTTTTATAATGGTCTGATCATTCTATTGTTGTAATAATTATATTTATAATAAAGCTATCTGTAAGATAAAGTTCAGTGTAGATCATATATATTAAGTAATTAATTAATGTTAATTAATGTATTCCATTCATGTGATTTTCCTAGTTCTGTGCTGTCTTTGTGTATTGTAGTCCCATATGAGCAGACTTTTATATGGGGATGGATGTGATATTTGCAGATGGGACAAATGCAATCCAGCTTTAGGGCCCTTGGGATTTGGGCCCAATTCTTTAGCCACTGTCTGTGCAGAGTATGGCACGTTCTCCTTATGACTTTGTTTCTCTCTCTGCCCTGTAATATATTGGAATCTGGTTGTACAGTCTTGTGCCCGGTGTTTCCATTATAGGAATTCACAATAAATCACAATAAATACTTCTCAATAAATCCATCTGTATTTTGTTTAGCTTGATCTGTTCAGCATTCATCCCATTACACTTCAGCTCAATACAGGACCTTGAATCAAAGCACTTAAGCAGCTTTTACACGGTATGCAGGAATTGATTAGAGTGTGAATATTTAAAGCCATGCAGAGTGCTATTACACTGTTTTTTTCTTCTCAGCATTTTTTAGGCGAGGTGCATTTACCACAAATAGATTAGTGTGTTAATGCAGTGTATACAGTAAACTCTATAAGCACTAGTGCATTTTAGAGATTTCAGCAGCTTTCTTGAATACATACTGCCACTCTGCACACACACACACACACACACACACACACATTTATCATTCATGCATAATTCATTACTTATAAATTAAACACTGCACTCAGATACACTGAGGATGTACTGAAATATCTAAAATGCTATAAATGTGCAAAATATACCGTGAGTTAGCTATACCTAGCTGTGTGATCACATGAAAATTACAGTTTTGAGAAATATACATTATTGTTTGTTTTGTAGTATCATCATAACCATTGTATTACCTACCTAGTGCATCATTATTTATAATTATACACATAGTGCCATAAATAAAACCACTATGTATTCTGCTATGTAGAAGAAGAGATAATTTGAACTGCATGGTTTCTTGTACTGGAAGGCTGAATTGTTTTACTTGGCAGGACAATTTTCAAAGGCTTAGTTGTGTGGTCTAAATGGCCTCTAATGCTGTTTAAATTGGATAAAGACTCTAAATCTATTTGTTAGATTGCACGAGATATTTGAATATGGTCTTCATTGACTGGTTGATTTTCATTGACTGGTACATGCTCTAAAAGAATTGGAATAGCTGTGGCTTTATAAACTTACCACTGGGAGTAAAGACAGATTATTATTGGAATCATATCATATGAAATGCCATTTTTTTATCCTGGCCTGGTTACATGTGTCTTTTTGGCAGATGGAGAATGATATACAGACCGACTAAAAGTTATAACTTAAAGTTATAGTTTTGCATTGCTTCTCTGTATGTTTCCATCAGGCCGTGTAATTATGTGTGTGCTGGACGGAATTCAGCATAAAATGAATATTAATGTATGGAGGAGAGTTCATATTTTCCACAGGGACTGTGGGCTGATCTGTATATCCACTGAAAGCACAAGTTTTCTGGGTTTTTGTCACATTTTACAGACTTATAAATGTTACAGAAAAACATGCTTTCACTTTACAATAACAGCACTTATAATTGACCAGGGCAGTTATTGCAGGGCAGATGTTGAAATACTTGATGTGCTCATGTACTTTAAAATCATTTTTACCCATTCTCTTCCAATTTGGTCGTGTCCAAGTCTCCGATTGTCACTGAGTTATAGAAAGACGCAGACTATCATGCGGAGTCGCAGACTTCCAAAGATCTGTACTGCTATCCGTGCAAAATCCATCCTCTTGCAGGTGACTTGACCAGCCAGCAGAAGCCACAATTGCAGGAGCAATAAGAAATATGTGCAATGAACATGCCTGCTGGATATCTAGCCTGGTCGACAACACAGCTGAGATTCAAACTTAAGAGCTTAGAATCTCAGCAGTGGTGGGCGAGCTCAGTAGGCTGTTGTGCCAGATTTGCCAAATGTTTTTTGGTGATTGTGACCAAAAGTTACATTTTACCTGATTGGTCCACTGACTAGTTTCCAAAATGCCTCTGTCTTATTTAGATGTTGTGTTGCATTCTTCAGACATTGATTTTTCTAATGAGGTTACAGGTTATTCTGTTGAATGACACTTCCGTGCAGATGACACTTTTTTGCATGGTTTTAATGTTACATGGTGGTTTTGCTGTGCATTTCTAGAGAGAATATGAGTTCTAGTTAGTTGTCTTTTAGATTTTGCCTCAGCTTTTACAGCTCTCCATATGTGCTGTTGAGCTTGAGCTGTCTTGATATCTTTCCCCTGTGTTCTGTAAGCATCATTTAGCTTCTTTTTCAGATTCCAAGTTAGCTGCTTAAAGAAACAAATAACTGTTGAGTTGTAGGACAGGATTTAAAGAGTCTGTCATTTATTATGCTTTGAAACTATCAGCTGACAGTTAGTAAGAACTTTACAAGACTTTACAATTGGAAGGATTTCCAATATTTAACAGAAAGTTATCAAATATAATATAACTGTGCTTTTAGTATTTGTAAATCTAACTATCCTTTGAATACTTTGCTGTAGATGATGTGTTTACTTTTTTCCACATTAAAAGCCAATAAAATATTGATTTTGGCTGTGTATAACAGTGCTATATAAATAGTAACTGAGCGATTTAGTAAGATCCACTTTACTGTATGCACATCCTTGCTTTCTGTATGTCTTTATTTCATGAACATGATTTACAATAAAATAATTTACAAAAAGATAAATCCTTTTTGAAATACTTCATGGGCAGAAATGCAAAGCTAAACCTGTTAAAAATAAAATAAAACAGACCAGCTCATTGCAGTCATTGCATGCAGGTTTTTCCTACATAAACTCGCTCTTCATGGTACACATCTCCTCTTGGTAAAAATAGCCATGCTCTGAATCACATGCATTATCCCAATGTGTGAGTCATCATTCAGTGCAGTAGAGTTTCATATAGCTAACTGCTGTTTTAGACTACAGCTTATGATATTGTATAATTATAAAAGCGTAAATATGACAGTAAAATGTTCATGTTTTGAGTGTAAGTTAAGTGTGAATATATGAGTAATGAGTAAGGCCCCACCTAATTCACGGACTGTAAAATGAGCCGTTTCACATGTAATATGCAGTTTGCCATGAAATTCAAAATTTAAGGTTTGTGCTTAGCCATTTAACATTTTTTATTCGCATAGTGTATGCAATGTGAGGCGCAATATGCAATATGAGACAACCTAGCAATCACACGGTAATTAAGTTAGTGAGAACACAAATGAGAATTTTCGTCTTTGAACTAATAAGATAGTCTGTGCTGTGTATTGTAGCTTCCACTGACATTCTGTCAATGTATGTATGTTATTTAATGACTGCTGTGAATTGTGGCACCTTTCTTTAAAAATCCGTGAAATTTATTATGTTTGAAAAATGAGGTCTGTGAAATTAAGCACATTTATTTGTGAATTCAGTAGGGTCCCAGTAATGAGTGTGTGCTCTCCCATAATGGATTGAAAAAACTGCCCAGAGAGTATTTCTGCCTCGTGACTGGTATTTTTGGGTGGTACCGTACCCTAGCTAATACATTAAAAGTAATTTCTCTCAGTTAAATAAAGAATCAACAGAATGATTAAATCACAGATTCTTGTTTTTATTGCATGTTCAAACTTTTCTAAAAATGGAGTATATACAGTAAAAGATACTTCATGCTCTTGTTGCTTTGTGACAGATAAAATCTGTGTACAGCCAAAAACTCTTTTATTATTTAACCATGTGCCATGGTGTATTTAAATCTGTTTGACTTATTCATTATCTCACAGAACACTTATGAATTTTTTAGAGAGTGCATCATTTATTGCACAGTGTGGGCAAGCCGTAGCCTAGTTAAAGTACTGGACTAGTAATCAGAAGGTCGCTGGTTCAAGCCCCACCACTGCCAGGTTGCTACTGTTGGGCCCTTGATCAAGGCCCTTAACCCTCATTTGCTCAGACTGTAACTGTAATGTAAGTTGCTCTGGATAAAGGTGTCTGCTAAATGTCGAACATGTACAGAAAGGATGTGTATTGTTTTTAAAATGTATCTAGGTTGCTGTGTGTTTTAAAAAGATTTTTAAAAATTATGTACTTAAATATCAATTATTAATGGAGAGCTTGTGTGGTGTAAATTACGGTAGCCCACTGTGTTTGAATCCTCAGCGGTGTTATCGGTCAGTCAGGTGTCTACATACAGAGGATGTGCTCACTTTTTTTGATGTTGATAATCAATAAAACATAAAAAGTGACTAAGGGTGTCCAAAAGTACACAGTGTTGTGGCGCTTTGATGTGCACAGTAAGTGTACAGCCACACATGAGCAATTACAGTATTTGGAGATAGTGTTAATGCATGTGTGTGTTTGATGTTCAGAAAGCTTCTTTTTTAATGCTTGCCACATGTTTTAGATTTGCTTTGACATGATCTCTGGAGGTCAGTGAAGATTATAAATTGGAGTTGATTATAAAATGTGATACAGTGCCAGGACTGAATGCTGGTAAGAAGCCACACAGCTAAAGTCTTAACAATCTGGAGTTTTTGGACATACTTACTGCTTTCACCACTGAGGATTAATCCAAATGGATAGAAACAAAAACTTGAATGAGAGAATCAGGACCAGAAGGACAAACTGAGATGACACACGCAGATGACAGATCTGTAGCTCACACGTATTGGCAGTGCAATTAGACTTTAACATCACTGCAACTTGGCAGATATCCTATAGATACAGAATATATAACGATTATATTTGTTTTCTCATAGTCTTGAGTTAGGCCATGATCACTTCATAACAGAAACAGTTTCTCTAGAAATGTTTTTTCCTATAATACATTAATTTATGTGTTTTTTCCAGCAAGGCATGAAGCAATTTTGATTTGTAGGACTGTGATTAAATAAAAATGGGACAAGCTGATTAAATATTTCTGCTACTCTGACAGCATTGCACATGGAGATGTTTGATCTGATTTTGTTATATGTTGACCTGTATTTTATATAACCTTAGGATATAGCTTCAGAATTCTTTTGTTTGTTGACTTGTTGGTTATCAAATGACTAGATCTTGAGAAAATTCTTAGGGAATGTGTTTTTAGGAAAACAATACTTTTTATCTAGTGAAATTTATATTCATAGACAAATTACACTTCTTTCACAAATAGGACAAAAAATCAGGACTACACCGATCAGCCATAACATCCTTGTTTGTACACTCACTGTCCATTTTGTAAGCTCCACTTAACATATAGAAGCACTTTGTAGTTCTACAATTACTGACTGCAGTCCATCTGTTTCTCTGCATGCTTTGTTATCCCCCTTTCACCTGTTCTTCAATGGTCAGGACTCTCCCAGGACCACTACAGAGCAGGTATTATTTAGGTGGCGGATCATTCTCAGCACTGCAGTGACACTGACATGGTGGTGGTGTGTTAGTGTGTGTTGTACAGGTATGAGTGGATCATACACAGCAGTGCTACTGGAGTTTTAAAATACCGTGTCCACTCACTGTCCACTCTATTAGACACTCCTATCTAGTTGGTCCACCTTGTAGATGTAAAGTCAAGCTCAAAACTCATTTATTGCTGCTGTTTGAGTTGGTCATCTTTTAGATCTTCATCAGTGGTCACAGGATGCTGCCCACAGGGCGCTGTTGGCTGGATATATTATTGTTTGGTGGACTATTCTCAGTCCAGCACTGACAGTGAGGTGTTTTAAAACTCTATCAGCGCTGCTGTGTCTTATCCACTCATACCAGCACAACATGCACTAATACACCACCACCATGTCAGTGTCACTGCAGTGCTATGAATGATCCACCACCCAAATAATACCTGCTCTGTAGTGGTCCTGGGAGAGTCCTGACAATTGAAGAACAGCATGAAAGGAGGCTAACAAATATATATATACAGTGTATCACAGAAGTGAGTACACCCCTCACATTTCTGCAGATATTTAAGTATATCTTTTCATGGGACAACACTGACAAAATGACACTTTGACACAATGAAAAGTAGTCTGTGTGCAGCTTATATAACAGTGTAAATTTATTCTTCCCTCAAAATAACTCAATATACAGCCATTAATGTCTAAACCACTGGTAACAAAAGTGAGTACACCCCTTATTGAAAGTTCCTGAAGTGTCAATATTTTGTGTGGCCACCATTATTTCCCAGAACTGCCTTAACTCTCCTGGGCATGGAGTTTACCAGAGCTTCACAGGTTGCCACTGGAATGCTTTTCCACTCCTCCATGACGACATCACGGAGCTGGCGGATATTCGAGACTTTGTGCTCCTCCACCTTCCGCTTGAGGATGCCCCAAAGATGTTCTATTGGGTTTAGGTCTGGAGACATGCTTGGCCAGTCCATCACCTTTACCCTCAGCCTCTTCAATAAAGCAGTGGTCGTCTTAGAGGTGTGTTTGGGGTCATTATCATGCTGGAACACTGCCCTGCGACCCAGTTTCCGGAGGGAGGGGATCATGCTCTGCTTCAGTATTTCACAGTACATATTGGAGTTCATGTGTCCCTCAATGAAATGTAACTCCCCAACACCTGCTGCACTCATGCAGCCCCAGACCATGGCATTCCCACCACCATGCTTGACTGTAGGCATGACACACTTATCTTTGTACTCCTCACCTGATTGCCGCCACACATGCTTGAGACCATCTGAACCAAACAAATTAATCTTGGTCTCATCAGACCATAGGACATGGTTCCAGTAATCCATGTCCTTTGTTGACATGTCTTCAGCAAACTGTTTGCGGGCTTTCTTGTGTAGAGACTTCAGAAGAGGCTTCCTTCTGGGGTGACAGCCATGCAGACCAATTTGATGTAGTGTGCGGCGTATGGTCTGAGCACTGACAGGCTGACCCCCCACCTTTTCAATCTCTGCAGCAATGCTGACAGCACTCCTGCGCCTATCTTTCAAAGACAGCAGTTGGATGTGACGCTGAGCATGTGCACTCAGCTTCTTTGGACAACCAACGCAAGGTCTGTTCTGAGTGGATCCTGCTCTTTTAAAACGCTGGATGATCTTGGCCACTGTGCTGCAGCTCAGTTTCAGGGTGTTGGCAATCTTCTTGTAGTCTTGGCCATCTTCATGTAGCGCAACAATTCGTCTTTTAAGATCCTCAGAGAGTTATTTGCAATGAGGTGCCATGTTGGAACTTTCAGTGACCAGTATGAGAGAGTGTGAGAGCTGTACTACTAAATTGAACACACCTGCTCCCTATGCACACCTGAGACCTAGTAACACTAACAAATCACATGACATTTTGGAGGGAAAATGACAAGCAGTGCTCAATTTGGACATTTAGGGGTGTAATCTCTTAGGGGTGTACTCACTTTTGTTGCCGGTGGTTTAGACATTAATGGCTGTATATTGAGTTATTTTGAGGGAAGAATAAATTTACACTGTTATATAAGCTGCACACAGACTACTTTTCATTGTGTCAAAGTGTCATTTTGTCAGTGTTGTCCCATGAAAAGATATACTTAAATATCTGCAGAAATGTGAGGGGTGTACTCACTTTTGTGATACACTGTATATATACACCGGCAACAAAAGTGAGTACACCCCTAAGAGACTACACCCCTAAATGTCCAAATTGAGCACTGCTTGTCATTTTCCCTCCAAAATGTCATGTGATTTGTTAGTGTTACTAGGTCTCAGGTGTGCATAGGGAGCAGGTGTGTTCAATTTAGTAGTACAGCTCTCACACTCTCTCATACTGGTCACTGAAAGTTCCAACATGGCACCTCATGGCAAAGAACTCTCTGAGGATCTTAAAAGACGAATTGTTGCGCTACATGAAGATGGCCAAGGCTACAAGAAGATTGCCAACACCCTGAAACTGAGCTGCAGCACAGTGGCCAAGATCATCCAGCGTTTTAAAAGAGCAGGGTCCACTCAGAACAGACCTCGCGTTGGTCGTCCAAAGAAGCTGAGTGGACGTGCTCAGCATCACATCCAACTGCTGTCTTTGAAATATAGGCGCAGGAGTGCTGTCAGCATTGCTGCAGAGATTGAAAAGGTGGGGGGTCAGCCTGTCAGTGCTCAGACCATACGCCACACACTACATCAAATTGGTCTGCATGGCTGTCACCCCAGAAGGAAGCCTTTTCCGAAGTCTCTACACAAGAAAGCCCGCAAACAGTTTGCTGAAGTCATGTAAACAAAGGACATGGATTACTGGAACCATGTCCTATGGTCTGATGAGACCAAGATTAATTTGTTTGGTTCAGATGGTCTCAAGGATGTGTGGCGGCAATCAGGTGAGGAGTACAAAGATAAGTGTGTCATGCCTACAGTCAAGCATGGTGGTGGGAATGCCATGGTCTGGGGCTGCATGAGTGCAGCAGGTGTTGGGGAGTTACATTTCATTGAGGGACACATGAACTCCAATATGTACTGTGAAATACTGAAGCAGAGCATGATCCCCTCCCTCCGGAAACTGGGTCGCAGGGCAGTGTTCCAGCATGATAATGACCCCAAACACACCTCTAAGACGACCACTGCTTCATTGAAGAGGCTGAAGGTAAAGGTGATGGACTGGCCAAGCATGTCTCCAGACCTAAACCCAATAGAACATCTTTGGGGCATCCTCAAGCGGAAGGTGGAGGAGCGCAAAGTCTCGAATATCCGCCAGCTCCGTGATGTCGTCATGGAGGAGTGGAAAAGCATTCCAGTGGCAACCTGTGAAGCTCTGGTAAACTCCATGCCCAGGAGAGTTAAGGCAGTTCTGGGAAATAATGGTGGCCACACAAAATATTGACACTTCAGGAACTTTCACTAAGGGGTGTACTCACTTTTGTTGCTGGTGGTTTAGACATTAATGGCTGTATATTGAGTTATTTTGAGGGAAGAATAAAATTACACTGTTATATAAGCTGCACACAGACTACTTTTCATTGTGTCAAAGTGTCATTTTGTCAGTGTTGTCCCATGAAAAGATATACTTAAATATCTGCAGAAATGTGAGGGGTGTACTCACTTTTGTGATACACTGTATATATATATATATATATATATATATATATATATATATACAGTATATATACTGTATATATATATATATATATATATATATATATACAGTGTATCACAAAAGTGAGTACACCCCTCACATTTCTGCAGATATTTAAGTATATCTTTTCATGGGACAACACTGACAAAATGACACTTTGACACAATGAAAAGTAGTCTGTGTGCAGCTTATATAACAGTGTAAATTTATTCTTCCCTCAAAATAACTCAATATACAGCCATTAATGTCTAAACCACCGGCAACAAAAGTGAGTACACCCCTAAGAGACTACACCCCTAAATGTCCAAATTGAGCACTGCTTGTCATTTTCCCTCCAAAATGTCATGTGATTTGTTACTGTTACTAGGTCTCAGGTGTGCATAGGGAGCAGGTGTGTTCAATTTAGTAGTACAGCTCTCACACTCTCTTATACTGGTCACTGAAAGTTCCAACATGGCACCTCATGGCAAAGAACTCTCTGAGGATCTTAAAAGACGAATTGTTGCGCTACATGAAGATGGCCAAGGCTACAAGAAGATTGCCAACACCCTGAAACTGAGCTGCAGCACAGTGGCCAAGATCATCCAGCGTTTTAAAAGAGCAGGGTCCACTCAGAACAGACCTCGCGTTGGTCGTCCAAAGAAGCTGAGTGCACGTGCTCAGCGTCACATCCAACTGCTGTCTTTGAAAGATAGGCGCAGGAGTGCTGTCAGCATTGCTGCAGAGATTGAAAAGGTGGGGGGTCAGCCTGTCAGTGCTCAGACCATACGCCGCACACTACATCAAATTGGTCTGCATGGCTGTCACCCCAGAAGGAAGCCTCTTCTGAAGTCTCTACACAAGAAAGCCCACAAACAGTTTGCTGAAGACATGTCAACAAAGGACATGGATTACTGGAACTATGTCCTATGGTCTGATGAGACCAAGATTAATTTGTTTGGTTCAGATGGTCTCAAGCATGTGTGGCGGCAATCAGGTGAGGAGTACAAAGATAAGTGTGTCATGCCTACAGTCATGCATGGTGGTGGGAATGCCATGGTCTGGGGCTGCATGAGTGCAGCAGGTGTTGGGGAGTTACATTTCATTGAGGGACACATGAACTCCAATATGTACTGTGAAATACTGAAGCAGAGCATGATCCCCTCCCTCCGGAAACTGGGTCGCAGGGCAGTGTTCCAGCATGATAATGACCCCAAACACACCTCTAAGATGACCACTGCTTTATTGAAGAGGCTGAGGGTAAAGGTGATGGACTGGCCAAGCATGTCTCCAGACCTAAACCCAATAGAACATCTTTGGGGCATCATCAAGCGGAAGGTGGAGGAGCGCAAAGTCTCGAATATCCGCCAGCTCCGTGATGTCGTCATGGAGGAGTGGAAAAGCATTCCAGTGGCAACCTGTGAAGCTCTGGTAAACTCCATGCCCAGGAGAGTTAAGGCAGTTCTGGGAAATAATGGTGGCCACACAAAATATTGACACTTCAGGAACTTTCACTAAGGGGTGTACTCACTTTTGTTGCCGGTGGTTTAGACATTAATGGCTGTATATTGAGTTATTTTGAGGGAAGAATAAATTTACACTGTTATATAAGCTGCACACAGACTACTTTTCATTGTGTCAAAGTGTCATTTTGTCAGTGTTGTCCCATGAAAAGATATACTTAAATATCTGCAGAAATGTGAGGGGTGTACTCACTTTTGTGATACACTGTATATATATATATATATATATATATATATATATGTTAGTGTTATAAAATATTTTTATTATTTTGTAATATTATTTAGTAATAATAAATAAGAATTATTTAGTTTTTGTAATTTAGTACTGTTAATAAGTGTCACATTTTAAAACAACAAATGCAATTTAAATGTTTTTTTCTTTACAACAAATGCAACTTAAAAAATCCATTGTCTCATCTCTAAGCAAACTTAAAATGTAATTCTTCAACATAAAAAGAGAGAATAATTATGGAAGTTATTGGAGAATTATTGCAGTCAGCATGATGGCACAGCAGATAATGTGGATGCCACATAGCTCCAGGGTTCTAGGGTTCTAACTTCTAACATTAATTATTTCCTCTGTTTACTGTCAAAGAGTTTGCCATTTTCTTCCAGCGTGCACATGGGCTTCTGTGGGTACAGATGTCATTTGTTTTTTATTTTGTTAACTGATTTATCTTGGTCAGGGTCATGTTGGGTCTAACACCAACAGGAAACACTAGGTGTGGGGTAAGAATACCTTTTCAACAGTGCTCATTCATCATAGGGCCCCAGCTTTACCAGTGCTGCTTCATGTTCTACCTTATTTCTGTAAACATGCCAAAAGATGGATTTGCTTCTTAAATATTCAAAGGTGTGGATTACACTGTGAGTAAGTGTAAGCATGTAATGGACTGGTGCCCTGTTTAACGTGTGTTTTTGTCTATAGAAATTCTGATTTACTTGCATTTGTATTTTACCTCGGTGATACATCATCTTAAACTGAACCCTTTGTCACAGTTAATGTCTGTAGAATGCAGAATGACTGTACAAAAATAAAGCTGTCATATTTAAATCGTCAAAGAATGTCTCTTATGACCCTATTTTCATCTATTTTCCTTTTCATTATGTTCGCTTGTTTGCTCTCAGACTATTTTGGCTCGAGCTGCCTCAGGGTCCAGCGCACAGATGGATTTTGTGTTTTTAGTGAAAGCTCATATTAGTGCTCAAATCTCTTTCCCTGTCACCCATTACCATTTATCTTTTTATAATATTCCCTTTATCTCTTTTAAGTTTAATTTCCACTCTATGCAAGGGAGTCCCCTTAATGCCCTTTTTGTACAAATGCCGTGGTTTTCTAGACATAGACATTTGAACTGTAATTAATTTTAATTAATGTTAATGAAAGATCTTTACTATTTGTGGACAGTTCCGACAGGTTCAAAAGGTGTACCAATAAAGGTAGCACTCAAGCAACAATGACAGGTACATTTTATTCTTTGCATTTTTAATTATGGATGAATTAGTTTCTTAGATAAGTTGATTAAAAATCATGCAGAGGAATACCAGCATGGTGGCCATTCAGATGTCAGATGTAGTCAATGGGTGACTTAATGTGTTCATTAAATCCAGTCTGGGTGGTTGACCAGCTTTAGTTATGGCTTGAGGAAACAAAATACCATACTGAGTGCAAGGCTAATCATTCTCTTTTGGACTTTCAGTTTTGCAAGGAAGCTGGGAATTACATCAGGGTGAACTCATTACATTGAATGGTTGAAGCATCTTTAGTAAATGTTCTGACTTTCTTGTCTGCTTATTTGTGTTGCAGTGAGCAGAGCATATGCCAGGCCCGTGCCTCAGTCATGGTCTATGATGACACTAGCAAGAAATGGGTGCCAATCAAACCAGGACAACAAGGCTTTAGCCGCATTAACATCTACCACAACACTGCCAACAACACCTTCCGTGTGGTGGGGGTCAAACTACAAGACCAGCAGGTTAGTGCCTCATAAAAAGGTGCATTAATAAAACTCTGTAGGTCTATTTGCCTATTGTCATAAACTTCCACAACCCCCATCAGAGAAAGTGTATAGAAAATAGACAACAGAGAAATGACAACTAAATGGTGCAATATGATAGGCTACTCTGGCTGTTACAACACAGAAAAGACAGGGAACGTTGAACCTGCAATATGAGAGTGGAACCCCTACCAGATTAGTTCGCACTTCCCCTGCACATAACCATGGTTTTCAGGTGAATTCAACTCAGGAAAAAAACAGAATGCTCAAGCAGTTTGGCATCACAGTTTTAAAGAAATGCAAGTCTGCCAAGGCGCTAGTGAAGAAGACAGAGAGAGGCCGGGATATGTAGTAAACCTTCTACCTGAAGCAAATTAATACTTATGAAGTACAGGTGACTGTCAATCAGGAAAGAGCGACAGATAACATGCAACTGAGATCTCTAACCCCATCTGCTAGACCAACTAGGCAATGTAGAGGAACATGACTCCTAACACGGAGCAGCTCTTTTGACGGCTTCTGCCATGTTACACATAGCATCTGCTACTTACTGAATACTGAAACGGCACTAATATTTCTCAATAATTTTCTTCCAGGTCGTTATTAACTACTCTATTGTAAAGGGGCTGAAGTACAACCAGGCTACTCCTACGTTTCACCAATGGCGTGATGCCCGGCAGGTATACGGACTCAACTTTGCCAGTAAGGAGGAGGCCACAACTTTCTCCAATGCCATGCTCTTTGCCCTTAATGTACTCAGCACCCAGGATGGAGGTGAGCTTGCATGGTGTAAAGCATGACAACATGAGCATCCCTTCATCATAAGTATTTAATGTCATTAATTAGAATATAGACATATAGTAACAATTAAGTCTGAGTAATCAGTGATCTTATTGATTATGGTCATTGGTAATGGGTGGTCTGGAGGAGGCAAAAAATTGTTATATCCAGTGGTACTACACTGGTCAAAATGTTCATGTATTAAGACTTAACTTTTATTCAATCTTTCCATTACCTATTTCGGGGGGCTCAATGGTCATTTAAAGAATGACGTAGGTCTAGTCCTTGAGGATTACCTGAGCACACGCACTGCACATTACACACATGCAATAAATCCCACTTGTTTTCTTACATAATCAGTTGGAATTATGTGACCTTACATAATCTTCCCAGAAATGAAACGTGTCACGTTCACATAAAGACACTATATGGCTGAAATTATGTGGACACCTAAACATAAGTTTGTTGGAAATTCCATTCCAAAACCATGGGCATAAATATGAAATTGTCCCCTTTCCTCCATTGCAGCTATAACAGCCTCAACTCTTCTGGGATGGTTTTATAATAATTTGTAATGCTTCTCTGTGTACATTGGGATGTTCAAACTGAATCATCTTTTACCTTAAAAATACTGGAGAACTTCTCTTCCCTATAAATAGTTGAATGCTATTATCCCAGCAAATACTTGTGTAGATCTGCAGTTTAATGCAGAGCAATACATACATGCCTACTAACCCTTAGTCTGGGCATTGAGCCTACACAGCCACCTGGGAATCACAGGGCCCTCAAATAGCAGCCATTGTAAACTACATTACATGTGGTATTAGTGAACTAATTTTAGAAAAAAACATCAAAACATGAAGGTTTGTTGTGTATAAAAGAGAGAATTAAAAGGTTTGAATAAAGATACACTGATCAGCCAAAACATTAAAACCATCTCCTTGTTTCTACACTCACTGTCCATTTTATCAGCTCCACTTACCATATAGAAGCACTTTGTAGTTCTACAATTACTGACTGTAGTCCATCTGTTTCTCTACATACTTTTTAACCTGCTTTTACTCTGTTCTTCAATGGCCAGGACCCCTACAGGACCACCACAGAGCAGGTATTATTTAGGTGGTGGATCATTCTCAGCACTGCAGTGACAATGACATGGTGGTGGTTTGTTAGTGTGTGTTGTGCTGGTATGAGTGGATCAGACACAGCAGTGCTGCTGGAGTTTTTAAATACCATGTCCACTCACTGTCCACTCTATTAGACACTCCGACCTAGTTGGTCCACCTTGTAGATGTAAAGTCAAAGACGATCGCTCATCTATTGCTGCTGTTTGAGTTGGTCTTCTTTTAGACCTTCATCAGTGGTCACAGGATGCTGCCCACGGGGAGCTCTGTTGGCTGGATATATTTTTGGTTGGTGGACTATTCTCAGTCCAGCAGTGACAATGAGGTTTTTAAAAACTCCAGCAGCGCTGCTGTGTCTTATCCACTCATGCCAGCACAACACACACTAACACACCACCACCATGTCAGTGTCACTGCAGTGCTGAGAATAATCCACCACCTAAATAATACCTGCTCTGTGGTGGTCCTGACCATTGATGAAGAGCATGAAAGGGGGCTAATAAAGCATATAGAGAAACAGATGGACTACAGTCAGTAATTGTAGAACTACAAAGTGCTTCTATATGGTAAGTGGAGCTGATCAAATGGACAATGTGTATAGAAACAAGGAGGTGGTTTTAATGTTATGGCTGATCGGTGTATTATACTGTATTATACAGGGTTGAACAGTAATGTTCCTAAAAATTAGGTATTACATTTATTATCATCAGTCTGAGTATCAGCAGTGCTGTTGGATGTTCGGGCATCTTTACAGACATGAAAAATGTTTTTGTAAGCATAAATAAAATACACATTTACATTTATGGCAGAGATGCTTTTATTGAAAGCGATTTGCAGTTATGACAATACAATTCAAGCAATTGAGGGTCAAGGGCCTTCCTCAAGGGCCTAACAGTGGCAGCGTGGCAGTGGGGGGGCTTGAACTGGCAGCCTTCTGATTATTAGTCCAGTACTTTAGCCACTGACCTACCAGTGCCCACACCTTTTTAAAATTGCTGATATAATGGCATGACTTTGTGTACCCCTATTGCTGTTTGGTAAGTAATGAGAATGCAGCTAAACAAACAGACAGGCCACTGAATGATATTTTGTGCTCTCTAATTCTGTGTTTAATTTCATGTTTATATTTGAACATATTTACCTTGTACACTTCAGATATAATCTTTACAATGTACCACACTCAGTATTACTCCACCTAGATGTTTATATTTTGCCCAGTTTGCATGATTGTAATGATCTTCAGATGTTTTTAATTAAATCTGATGTATTACTGCGTGTTGGGCTGGCATGCTCATGTCAGCGTTTCCTTGGCACCTCACTTGTGCATAGCTGAAGATATTCTCAAAAATGCTTATGGGGTGACATTAAGAAGAAGGGAAACTACATTTCAAAAATAATCATATTTATGAGGACAGAGCCTCAGGCACCTGCTATTTGTCATGTTTATTTTCACACTTCTTCCAAATTTAATACCAGTTAATGACAGTAATAAGGACGACAGCCACAGTGAGGCTGTATAGAGATAAATTGGAGGTGGCCCTTCTAAGTTATTAACGGAGGAGTGTTTTCCCAGTACAGAGCTAATCTTAATTAAACTGAGTGCTTGGAGGAGTGCTCCCCTGGGCTCTGTACTAGACTCTGCATGACTTTTTTTCTTTCTCTTGTTAGAACAGAATAAAAGATAAAAATGAAGACAAAGATCTAAAGACAGAAGAAAGACACTTGTAAGAGCTGTAAGAGAATAATTATGAATAATTAGGGTGCAATATGCAATAGGGTGTAATACATTTTAGAAAGATAGGAACACATGCTGATTTCTGTATGTAGCGTATTCTCAAGGTTATCCAAATTTGTCCTTTTTGGAAATCAGGTCATGAACATTGAATAGAGAGAAACCAAGTTCCTGCTATTCTTTCCAGGTTGCCTGTCTCTTTTTGAATATATACAGGGCTGGAGATACAATTTTCACCTCCCTTTAAAAGCACATGGGGGCGGCACGGTGGCTAAGTGGGTAGCACTGTCGCCTCACAGCAAGAAGGTCCTGGGTTCGACCCTGGGTTGGGCGGTCCGGGTCCTTTCTGTGTGGAGTTTGCATGATCTGTAATGGGTTGGTGCCCTGTCCAGGTTGACCTCCATTTGTGCTGCAAGTGGTTTTTCATGAAAGAAAAGATATAATTTAAGATAGGTATATATTCTAAAGATATAAGTAAGAGGCTCAGAGAAACATGAACCAGTCAGGGTTCACTACCCTGCTGCTACACTGCTGCTACACTGCTGGTGTGAGGTTACCCCACCGAGAAACAGGAAACCTGCAGGGAGAAGAGTAGGGACCCAGAGAGGAAAAGAAGGAGAAAAGAAAAGAGAAAGAGAAGGGATGAAGGACCCAAGTACACTATGATCAGCAGTGAGTTGATCTGCGGTTGTCTCTGTATTTGTCAAGGTCGGATTTTCTTCTTCAAGATGTCCTGTAGGTACTGCTCTTCTTTTCTACCTCTACATCCCCATTTCTCTGGTCCTGACAGTGTAGCAGAATGATGTGTACTGATGGATCGTGGCTGTTGAGTTTTGATGGCGAGAGGCATTCTGTGTAGGATATATATTTATTATTCTGGAACTAATATAGGACAATCTACACTGCCTAGTACAACAGTTGTCCAGGAAAAAATAAGCAGTTTTATTAGCAAACAGCAGCAATGATATCATATGTATATTTTATTAATAATCGTATAGGTGTATGTCTTGCATTATGTCTTGCATTATTGTTAAATAAATTAACAATATATGCTATAAGTATAATTTTGTGCCATGCTTTAATTGCACCTAGCAGGTTTTTGAACTGAAACATTTAAAGAATGGTTAACACACCTGAATAATTTGGAAGTGAAAAAGATAATGAAAATATAATTAGATCACATTAACATGCTGGTAGCAGCTCTGTTTACATAATGTTTCTGTTCTGTCTGTGTTAAAGAAATCAAACTTCTTAAGCTATAGACAGTACAGTATGTAGCACATGCTTGCATTTGTCATAATGAAAGTGAGTTTGTAATTGGTGATATTGAGTACTGAGAGGTCAGATCAGGTTCCATTGTTTTATGTGTTGATGTGAAAAGTTTATTTTATAAACAAAACATGTTTAATTGAAAATATTCTTCTTTAATCTAGAAATAATTTTAAAAATAGATTTTTAGATTTGCAAAAAATATATTATTAACCACAACTGTATTGCCAAAAGTCTGTTAAGACCCTTAACATGACTTCCAATATCATAGATGTTATTAGAAAGCTGATACTTCTTTGTTGTACCATAATTTTTTTTTAATGCACTTCCCCATTTTCCTCCAGATTTTAGCGCGTCCAATTTATACCCAATTGCGTAATGCTTCCTCTTTACTGGTGCTGACCCCGACACGTGTGCAGTAGCCGACTGTATCTTTTTACCTGCATGAGGCGAGCTCATATGCCGATCAGCTTTGTGCACCGAGAGCCACACCCTGATCAGCATTATTCCTCGAGTCTGTGCAGACGCCATCAATCAGCCAGCAGAGGTCATAATTTGCTCAGTTATGAGGAGTCCGTATCCGGCTTGTCCTACCCTATGAACAATAGCCAATCGTTGATCATGCAGCCGCCCAGCCCAGCCAGATGGCAGAGCTGAGATTCGATATGATGTATTCAAAATCTCGGATCTGGTGTGCTGCGCAACCTGAGCGGCTGTTGTACTATAATTTTTAAGTACAAAAATTATCTGCAATTTTCTTAATTTGTATTAAATGAAAGTGTAATTATATCAAAGACAAAAATAACTAATACTAGAAAATGAAATGTTATAGGCATGGATGTTTCCCAAGTACTGAGGCTGGGGGTTGAAAATATTGTGCATGGATGTTTGTCAAGCACACTAAATGTTTTTCATTTAAACTTAAAATTATATTTGTTCTGAAGTTAAGATGGTAATTAAACTGTTAATTAAAGGAAGAATTCTGACTCGGTTAGAAGATAAACTACTAAATGGATCATGTTTTCTTACCACAACAATAGTATCAAAAGTTGTTGGCCATTTAGTAGGGCAGTGTTTTCATTTAGAATGTGTAGTGGAGTGAAGATATGTTTATAACATCACTAACAGAAGAAATGTGATCAAACCAGTTTAGCTTTGTGTTTTTCAGATGCTGTTTTCTTATTGTCTCATATAAGCACCGCTTTGATCACATTGTTTTAATCATTCTGTTTTATCATGTTTTGCTTTAAATGCCAAGCCTAATTGTTATGGTTGGCATTCTTTCTTCATAACAAGACACAAAGGACTTGCTGTGATGTCTATTTTTTTCTTCTACACAACAAACTGCAGTGATCACAATTCTCTTTCTTTTATCTTTATTCAGGTCCAATAGTTCAGCGGCAAGTACAGAACGGCCCCACCTCAGAAGAACTGGAGGTGCAAAGGAGGTAAAATTAAACTTAAAAGGCTTAGTGCTTTATCCCTGTGTAAGACTTCTGTGGGGCCAAATATCACGATTAATGCAAATTAAGAGACATTACCATCTACAAATATGGTCAGTGTTAATGGCTGCACAATGACGGCTAAAGATTATTTTGCTACACATAATAACGAGTATTACAATTATTCAGGCAGTTTAGAAACATTCATTCAGGTTGCCAGTCCATCACAGCTTTATATTATTTCATATATAATTTTAACATTGGTTTTAAATACACAGAAAGCAGCCTTTCCCCCCTTGGTGAACCTTATAAGTCTATAATATTTTATGTATGTACTGTATGTTTGAATGTATGTATGTAGTTCTTGAAATCAGAGTAAGACTGCTCTCTAGTTTTATTAATTAATTTAATGTGTTTAATTAACTTAACGTTAATGTTATATAATGTTATAATGTTATAAAACATTGAGCAAGCCAATTAATCACAAATAAAATACGCTTAATTGTAAAGTCCTAGTGTGTTCACAAACAATGTCTCTGGATTTACATCAGCATCACTGTATATAGGTGCTAGATAGAGCCCCGCACCTGGAAGGTTTTGAGCAAATAACTGATTATGCAGGATGCTTAACCAAGGAAGAACAATACTGTAGCTAAAGAGCTAAACACCACAAAAAAAATATGACAAAGGTAAAAGGTGGCTAAAATAAAAGAAACTATCAAACGTATTGAAGGGAATCTGAAATCAAACCTCCAGAAAAGAGTGAATGGGCAAATGAAAGAGAACTAAAACTAGTTCTCACTAACGGTCCAGCTAGTCAGTCCACCGGCGTTCCAAACAGGTTCTAAAAAAAAGATCTGTGCCTTCATGGCAGGTAGGCATGATAATGTCATCTGCTCCCCCTGCTATGCTAAACAGAAGCTGGGCCTGTTACGATTATGTTCAGTTGTAAATCAAGATGTTTTTGTTTCAATAGCGTATAAAATGATGAATAATTGATGATTGAGTTTTTTTAAGAAGGTGGGAGTGGAGTATTTATGGAGACATTTGTATATTCTCTTTAATACACAATATACTGAGTGTATTTAGTTACTTATTAAATAATATTACTGATTAAAAGTCACTGACTGAGCAAAACAAATGAAGCATGCATAAACACACTTGTGCACTGGCACATACAGTGGGGCCAAAAAGTATTTAGTCAGCCACTGATTGTACAAGTTCTCCTACTTAGAAAGATGAGAGAGGTCTGTAATTTCATCATAGGTACACTTCAACTATGAGAGACAAAATGAGAAAAAAAATCCAGGAAATCACATTGTAGTATTTTTAAAGAATTTATTTGTAAATTATGGTGGAAAATAAGTATTTGGTCACCCACAAACAAGCAAGATTTCTGGCTCTCACAGACCTGTAACTTCTTCTTTAAGAAGCTCTTCTGTCCTCCACTCGTTACCTGTATTAATGGCACCTGTTTGACATCGTTATCTGTATAAAAGACACCTGTCCACAGCCTCAAACAGTCAACCATGGCCAAGACCAAAGAGCTGTCGAAGGACACCAGGAAGAAAATTGTAGACCTGCACCAGGCTGGGAAGAGTGAATCTACTATAGGCAAGCAGGTTGGTGTGAATAAATCAACTGTGGGAGCAATGTAAGAAAATGGAAGACATACAAGACCATTGATAATCTCCCTCGATCCCTTGGGGTCAAAATGATCATGAGAACGGTGAGCAAAATATCCCAGAACTACACGGAGGGACCTGATGAATGACCTGCAGAGAGCTGGGACCAAAGTAACAAAGGCTACCATCAGTAACACACTACACCGAGAGGGACTCAAATCCTGCAGTGCCAGGCGTGTCCCCCTGCTTAAGCCAGTACATGTCCAGGCCCGTCTGAGGTTTGCCAGAGAGCTTATGGATGATCCAGAAGAGGATTGGGAGAATATCATGTGTTCAGATGAAACCAAAATTGAACTTTTTGGTAAAAACTCAACTTGTCGTGTTTGGAGGAAGAAGAAGAACCCAAGAACACCATACCTACTGTGAAGCATGGGGGTGGAAACATCATGCTTTGGGGCTGTTTTTCTGCAAAGGGGACAGGACGACTGATCCGTGTTAAGGGAAGAATGAACGGGACCATGTATCGTGAGATTTTAAGCCAAAACCTCCTTCCATCAGTGAGAGCATTGAAGATGGAACGTGGCTGGGTTTTCCAGCATGACAATGATCCCAAACACACCGCTCGGGCAACGAAGGAGTGGCTCCATGAAAAGCATTTCAAGGTCCTGGAGTGGCCTAGCCAGTCTATAGACCTCAACCCCATAGAAAATTTGTGGAGTCCGTGTTGCCCAGCGACAGCCCCAAAACATCACTGCTCTAGAGGAGATCTGCATGGAGGAATGGGCCAAAATACCAGCTACAGTGTGTGCAAACCTGGTGAAGACTTACAGGAAACGTTTGACCTCTGTCATTGCCAACAAAGGTTATGTTACAAAGTATTGAGTTGAACTTTTGTTATTGACCAAATACTTATTTTCCACCATAATTTACAAATAAATTCTTTAAAAATCCTACAATGTGATTTCATTGTTTTTTCATTTTGTCTCTCATAGTTGAAGTGTACCTATGATGAAAATTACAGACCTCTCTCATCTTTCTAAGTAGGAGAACTTGCACAATCAGTGACTGACTAAATACTTTTTGGCCCCACTGTATAAATGCACCTGAGTGTCATTTTTTGTGTGCATATGTATGAAAACATTTTCTCATTTTGTATGTCAGTTTTACGATGTTCAAATCCATAAAATGTATAATAAAAATTTATTATAAACATGACCTTGGAGTTGAGAATCGCTGAGTTTTGTCTTGACTGAGACTTGATTATTAGTTCCTTGGCTACAACACAGAAGCACCAAAATAGAAAACATGATGACAGCGCAAAGATGTAGATCTAAGATGTGGCATATTTCCACAAAGTCTGCTGTGTCATCTTTTTAGCAGTAGCAGCGTGTAACTGGAAAATTCCATGTCTCTATTTTTATCATCTCAGTTGTTAGAAAAATGATTTAGTAAGGGCCTCAGGGGGTATGATACAAAATAACATCTGTTTAAAACTGATTGCAAAAACGACTGTTTAATAATGTTGGCAGTGTCCTTGATACATTACTCTTTAAAAGCTTTACACCCTACTTTACATGAATCATAGTCACAACCTTTGTTTAATCAATTTAAACATTCATTTTTAAAACAGAATTTTTTCAGTAAAGACTGAAAGGAAGACAACTGTATTTCTTGAAAAAATAATAACAATCAACAATCTTTAGTACCATCTTTTGTCTACCAATTATTAGTTTACCAAGTCATACATACCCCAAATAAATTACATGTATTTTTTCATATAAAACAATAAATAATAAAAGTTATCCTATAACAAGCAAAGTAAATTATTTTTGATGTTAAAGTTTAGCCTTATCCTAAAGCCAGCCAAATTTTACCAGCTGTTTACCCTGGTCAGAGTTCTCCAGTTTCATTGGAATCACTGAGCACAATGTAACAACACATAGCCAAACATGTCTGTATTTAGATGCTCAACCAGCCAATAACAATGCTGAGGATTTGAACCATGGATCCCAATGTTATTAGGCTAGTGAAATTTACTGTTGTTCGTGCCACCTGAACAACCTACAACCAGTGGTTTTCTTCTTGATTATTTTCATTTATATTTCCTTAACTTGATAAAGCAGTCTGTCCTGACCAGGATAAACCAGTGGTAAAACAGACAATGAATGAAAAAATGAATGAATGAATGAATGAATGAATGAATGAATGAATGAATGAATAAAAAAATAAATGAATGAATAAAAAAATAAATGAATGAATGAATGTTTAATTCTTTAACTTGTATGTTGAAATGGCTGATTGGTGAACACTGCCTTCAGTCATAGCCCCTGAGTTTTGCTGTCACAAAAGCCTCTTTAGTTATTGGCCTAAAAGTTTGTAAGTCAATTAGATTCCCAGGCAGTGTGGCTGTAATTTAAAAATTTCTTGATTTTTATGATGGACTGTGCTGTAAGGGAAGTTTGCTACCTATAAGATGGTCTAGTATTCTTCTTAACATCTGTTCTGTAATAAGACCAAATGCCTGACATGTTTTGAACTCCTTTATGACTTAAATTTTAGTTGTTCTCTGGACAGTGTCTACCATACTGATAAACCTTTTCTATAAAAACAACTGCTGATCCACACATTTCTTACACAAAATATGTAAAACTACATCATTCTTTTTATGTTTGACAAATATGAGGCAACTGGAAAGTCAATGTCAGGAGCATGTTCCATCCCAGTGTTTCTTCTTAATGCTGAGGTCTGATTTCATGACAGTAATTCCACTGTAATGATCTTTATTCTTTATTATAATGTGCATTCTGTGCTCTGCTCTGTGTGTAACTTTGCAGGCAGATGGAGATGCAACAACAGCAACAACAGCAGCAGCAACAAATGCAGGCACATATTGAGAGAGAGCGACGGACATCCAACTCAGGTAGAAAATCTCTCACAGTTAAAAACGATCACAAAGTAATATAATAGTGCACGAGGAGTGCATTTTTCTCTCATATTCTTTTGTTTTCTTTCTTTGCTTTACCATCTGTCTCCTATTTTTTTCTCTTGGCAGGTTCCCCATTTCAGGGACACCCTGTGGTGCTCTCAGTGGCACCTCCAAGTGTAGCACAACCCGCCATGTCAATGGGAGGGCAGTGTCCACCACCGCCTCCTCCTCCTGCACCACCTGGACCTCCACCTCCCTCGGCAGGCGCTCCTCCACCTCCTCCACCCCCATTACCTCTGGGTGGAGGGGGTTATGGGGGTCACCATCATCACGAGGAAGCACAAGCACCCACCGGGCTTGCCGCGATGATTGCTGGAGCCAAACTGCGGCGAGTGCAAAGGGTGGGTTTGAACTTTGATGTCTTTGTTGTTTATTGTGATACATTAAAACAAATTATGATTTATAAATATTATATTATATTATATTTGCAAGTCTTGCTGCAAAAAGCATATATTTTGATGCTTGACTGAAAGTCAGTGGAGGCATTCCTGTGTGTAGTTGTCATGGGCATCCTTTATGTTCTTGAGTTTTCTATTGGTGGCAGGAAGCATTTTGTGTTTTTTGACAGTACCAGTTTGCCTGGTTCTCCAGTCTTGTTCTCTTGTGAGCATTTGGGTTGTAACTCGCTTGCGGACTGAGTAACTGGTGTACAGTGGGGCCAAAAAGTATTTAGTCAGCCACTGACTGTGCAAGTTCTCCTACTTAGAAAGATGAGAGAGGTCTGTCATTTTCATCATAGGTACACTTCAACTATTAGAGACAAAATGAAAAAAAAAAATCCAGGAAATCACATTATAGGATTTTTTAAGAATTTATTTGTAAATTATGGTGGAAAATAAGTATTTGGTCAAATACAAAAGTTCAACTCAATACTTTGTAACATAACCTTTGTTGGCAATGACAGAGGTCAAACACACTGTAGCTGGTATTTTGGCCCATTCCTCCATGCAGATCTCCTCTAGAGCAGTGATGTTTTGGAGCTGTCGCTGGGCAACACGGACTCCACAAATTTTCTATGGGGTTGAGGTCTGGAGACTGGCTAGGCCACTCCAGGACCTTGAAATGCTTTTTACGGAGCCACTCCTTCGTTGCCCGAGCGGTGTGTTTGGGATCATTGTCATGCTGGAAGACCCAGCCACGTTCCATCTTCAATTCTCTCACTGATGGAAGGAGGTTTTGGCTTAAAATCTCGTGATACATGGCCCCGTTCATTCTTCCCTTAACACGGATCAGTCGTCCTGTCCCCTTTGCAGAAAAACAGCCCCAAAGCATGATGTTTCCACCCCCATGCTTCACAGTAGATATGGTGTTCTTGGGTTCTTCTTCTTCCTCCAAACACGACGAGTTGAGTTTTTACCAAAAAGTTCCATTTTGGTTTCATCTGAACACATGATATTCTCCCAATCCTCTTCTGGATCATCCATATGCTCTCTGGCAAACTTCAGACGGGCCTGGACATGTACTGGCTTAAGCAGGGGGACACGCCTGGCACTGCAGGATTTGAGTCCCTCTCGGCACAGTGTGTTACTGATGGTACCTTTGTTACTTTGGTCCCAGCTCTCTGCAGGTCATTCATCAGGTCCCTCCGTGTAGTTCTGGGATTTTTGCTCACCGTTCTCATGATCATTTTGACCCCACGGGATGAAATCTTGCGTGGGGCCCCAGATTGAGGGAGATTATCAATGGTCTTGTATGTCTTCCATTTTCTTACAGTTGCTCCCACAGTTGATTTATTCACACCAACCTGCTTGCCTATAGTAGATTCACTCTTCCCAGCCTGGTGCAGGTCTACAATTTTCTTCCTGGTGTCCTTCGACAGCTCTTTGGTCTTGGCCATGGTTGAGTTTGGAGTCTAACTGTTTGAGGCTGTGAACAGGTGTCTTTTATACAGATAACGAGGTGAAACAGGTGCCATTAATACAGGTAACGAGTGGAGGACAGAAGAGCTTCTTAAAGAAGAAGTTACAGGTCTGTGAGAGCCAGAAATCTTGCTTGTTTGTGGGTGACCAAATACTTATTTTCCACCATAATTTACAAATAAATTCTTTAAAAATCCTACAATGTGATTTCCTGGATTTTTGTTTTCTCATTTTGTCTCTCATAGTTTGTCTCTCTATGATGAAAATTACAGACCTCTCTCATCATTCTAAGTAGGAGAACCTGCACAATCAGTGACTGACTAAATACTTTTTGGCCCCACTGTAGCTGCACTCAAGTGCACTTTGTTCTCTCCACTGAGGCTGTTTTTTCTGTGTTTCCATGCAATATTCTAATGCACAACATAGTCATTCTGTAAGATCAAACGCTTCATCATTGTAAAACTGCTTGTTCTAAACTAAGATGTACAAAATGAGCAGATGTTAGGTTTATGGACTTTCATTTAGTCAAGTCTGCATGCATGTAGCCTCTTTTCTGACTAAATCATGTATTTACAGTCTGAGGAAAGTGCAGCACCTGGAGCCAAAAACGATGCCAATCGGTCGAGTGGAGGCAGCGGTGGTCTGATGGAGGAGATGAATGCACTCCTGGCGAGAAGGTCAGCTATGACGATTTCAAAAACAAAAAAAGCAAAACCACATTTTTTTTTAGAAAAGCTAGTGTTTGTAAAACTGCTAAATAATCAGCTTTGGCAATAATAATCATTATTTCACTTTCTTTATCAGACGGAAAGCTGCAAATCAGTCTGAAAGAGATGGAGACAGTGTAAGTACTGCTATGTTTTTGTGACAACTATAAACTAAGCAACCATAATTACCAATAATAGAAGTTTTATTTCTGTTTCTGTCGCTTTTATTTTGCATTGCATGTAGCAGGATAAATGGCTAATTCTATTATTGAATTTTTAGGATGATTCCTCACCCATGTCTAGAGGACAGAATGCCTTAGGTATGTACAACATTAGCACACTACATTTTAATGAGTATTATAAATTATTTTGTTATTGGCATTCCAGTTGGCATTCCAAGCCGGTTTTAGGCTAATTTTCAGTAACTATTTCATTACATAATGTACTTGTATTTGGACCCACCGTGACATCACGATAAATCAAATTAATAAGTGAAAGAACTTATATTATTGTAACTCAGTTTTTTCTGGGGATGTGACACAGCACACTGCGATGTAACCTGTAACGTGCACTTTCTGTTCTGACCTGTAGATGGTGCAAAAAAGCCATGGGATCGAGCCAACTCTGCTGAGAGATCATCACTAGTATCCAGGTAAGATTCTGACAGATTCAGACGCCCTTACTAACTCTTACTTGATTTCTTATATCTAGTATATCATGTGTTTTGAGCGTTAATGTTTTAAAAGGAGCAATAGGCTTTTAAGTGCCAGTGATTATCAGCAGAAATAAAAGCAATTACAAAACATTTAATTTGTTTGTAAACCTAACCATCAGTTACCACCATCAGCTTTCAGTTATCAACAATTAATTACTAGCACTTAGCTATGCCTGGTAATTTCTCAACTGTTTTCTTTAATTAAATCATCTAACATATTACATAAAAATAGTTTATATATAAATATATAACAATGAAAAACAGTGGCGTAACTAGGAGCTCATGGGCCACCTCAACAAATTTCATGTATATATAAATGCTGTAGATACATGTATTCTGTTATTTTAATATTTTACTTAAGGAAAATATTGTAATACAATAATAAAGACTTGGCGAGTGCAGCCAATGGGGACCCCAGTGCACCTGCCCCCCGGTAGTTACGCCCCTAATAAAAAGTTTAATTTATTCCACAAAAATATTTAGCATTTCTTTGTTTTTGGTTTTATTTGATTTGTTAAGTTAAATTTTAAAAAGTAAGTAATAATAATAACAATAATAATAATGGTGAATTGGTGACTGCCCCTAGATGTGAGAAAGTAAATGAGTAAGTTGAATAAGCACCTTGTCCAGCTTTTCCAGGCTATGATGGACCTACCACGATCCAGATCATGATGAAGTGGTTTTTGAAGAATATGATTATTATTATTATTATTATCACTGTATTGTGAGAAGTCTGTGTGTGTTTTACTGTATTAATAAAATAATAATAATAGCGTGCTCGGGTGGCACAGTGGTAAATTACGCTAACCCACTACTGCTGTGGAATCCAGGGGTTTGGCTATTAGTCAGTTAGGTGTCTACATACAAACATTTGGCTATATCTGCAGAGTGGTGTTTTGTTTGAGTTTGTTACTGCAGACTTGCCATGACCCTAACCAGGATAGAGTATTGGTAAAACATTTAAATGAAATGACTAATAATAATTAAAACAACAATATAATAATAATAATGCACTTTTACAACATCTTAAATTCATAGATTGCAGCTTTACTGTAGTAAAAAGCTTGCAGGGAAATGTGTAATAGATTATAATTTTGTGGTGTTTTTAGGGTTCGACCAGTGGGCAGTGGCGGTGACTCAGATGCCTTAGACTTGGACAGGATGAAACAGGTAGGATTTTAGCCTAATGAAAAAGATTTTTACGCTGATGCTAGTAAAACATTTGTTTACTATAAAAGTTATTAACTCTGAAAGTTATTATTAATAAACATATTTGCTGTTTACCTGCATTTATAGGAAATTTTGGAAGAAGTTGTTCGTGAATTGCACAAGGTGAAGGATGAAATCATTAATGGTATGTTCAGTCTTTATAAATAAAAATAATTCCATAATTAGACTAAGAATTCTGTAAACAAAACAATATGTTTTAAATAAATCATGAATCATTTTGTAACATGTATTTTATTTTATTTCCCAGCCATTAGAAATGAACTTAGTAGAATTAGTACGACATAATCTCCACAACCCATGTGATCCCTCTTTTCTGAGACCCGACCCGTGACAGGAACTGTTGTAGCTGAAGAGGGATGGAGCCAAACAGTGTTCCCGCCATGTTAAAGCAAACTGATTAAATTGCTCCAACATGAAGGCTACGTTGTGTTAACCCTCAGATGAAAAAAGAATAAAGGACACCTGCACTGATTTCTTTACCTGGTTTAAAAATATTTGGCAGACTGTCTTTTTAAAGTCTTTAACAGAAATTGTTTTATGATTTGTTTTTCCTTTTTGTATTATTATTATTATTATTATTTTTAAAGGTAATGGTGTGGCAGTAATGTTTATGCAAGTTGTAATAAGATACCACTACTTATAATAATAACATAGGTGCCCTGGTGGCACAGCAGTCTACTACACCATCCCACCATTGCTGAGATCCAGGTTTGGCTATTGGCCAGCCGGACATCAGCACAAACAAGATATGTCTGAGGAGGAAGGATGGCCGAAGCCTTGCGATAGACTGGTGCCATCTCCAAGGTGTTTCTGCCTTGGGCACAGTGTTTCCCGGTGGAATCGGACTCGCTGCGACCCTGACTAGGATAAAGCAGTTGATGAAAATGAAAAAATAAGTAATAATAATGACAGTGATCATTGTGCATCTTAAAATATTGATGTTTTGTATTTTTGTCCCTTATTTTTGCTTGGTTTAAGTTAATATACAATACCAGTTTATTTCTCACCGTGGTTTTGTAAGAATATTTTCAAAATCCTCTCAGCAGCACAGATGTGTAACCACTGACAGGAAGATTTTCAAACCAATATGGAACCTAACAAGAGGGACAGGTGACAAACTGTGGCTTTTAATATTATGTTCATATGAAAGAAAAAGAAAGAAAACACCAGTACACCAGAGTATTTGTGATCATGTTGTTAATAAAATGTTTATTGGCTTCATTGATACAGTGAGCTGTTGTTTATTTCCTTTTTTGATCAAGTGCTTCCTTGTTTGGAAAAAAAGATCTACACTACATTTCAAATACATTAAAATAAAACCGTGAAATGTCTTGACTAAATGAGGTGGTATTATTACTTTCTTTGTGAAAAAGTACTGAAACAGCTCCCACTACCCTGATCTGCTGTTTGTACACAGTATTTGCAAATATTAGCAAAGGTTGAATCAAACACTTCCAGTATTATTAGACTGTAATTGTATTGTATGCAAAACTTCTCTACATTATTTCTATCTACCTTGTTGAAACAAAAATGTCAGCACACTGTCATGCATTGAAAAAACTGGAAGAGCATTGACTCATCAATATAAGGAGGGCTAAAGAAAGTGGTTCAAACTTGTCACCATTTGTAAAAATGAGGCTATACTATGCACAAAATATGCTAAATTATTAAGTAAAACATGCTCATTTAAACATTACTTAAAAGACAAGCTAGAAGGAAAAAGTGATTCAGAAAATAAATGAACCGTTAATTAACCTCGTTAATTCCTTGGATATTGTGTATGGTTTCTTTGCCACATATTTTCTTGCCACTAGGGTGTACGTATATTGGGATTTCAGAGAGACAGATGCTGCCGAACAATGGCCTAATTCTGCACCTGCTATATAACAAGGTGGCTTTGAAAAGTCCAGGTAGAATGTATGATGCACCAGGAAGAGGTGAAGTTTTGTATTTAGCAAGCATAGACAAAAAACACTTGCAAAACTGCATCAGTTAGTAGTACCCTCAGTTCCCATGGCTAAAGCCCAGTGTTGGATTTGAACCAAGTTTGGCACCAAAACTGAGCCCACTGACCAGTGGTTGTTGAAAATGTAACTACATTTAAAAGAACGTTTTCCAAATTTTTATTCTCTGTGTACTCTGGTGTATGGTAAAAAAGCAGAAAGGCAACTCAACTGCCACTGAGTGTAAATAATTATGTAGATAGATTTACATTTTTAGCAGACACTTTTATCCAAAGCGACTTACACAATGAGCAACTGAGGGTTAAGGGCCTTGCTCAGGGACCCAACAGTGGCAACTTGGTGGTGGCAGGGCTTGAACCGGCAACCTTCTGTTTACTAGTCCAGTACCTTAACCACTGAGCTATCACTGGCCCTAGATAGATAGATAGATAGATAGATAGATAGATAGATAGATAGATAGATAGATAGATAGATAGATAGATAGATAGATAGATAGATAGATAGATAGATAGATAGATAGATAGATAGATAGGCATGCAGATAGATAGATAGATAGATATATAGATAGATAGATAGATAGATAGATAGATAGATAGATAGATAGATAGATAGGCATGCAGATAGATAGATAGATAGATAGATAGATAGATAGATAGATAGATAGATAGATAGATAGATAGATAGATAGATAGATAGGCATGCAGATATATAGATAGATAGATAGATAGATAGATAGATAGATAGATAGATAGATAGATAGATAGATAGATAGGCATGCAGATAGATAGATAGATAGATAGATAGATATATAGATAGATATATAGATAGATAGATAGATAGATAGATAGATAGATAGATAGATAGATAGATAAACAGACAGATAGATAGACAGACAGACAGACAGACAGACAGACAAACTTTATTAATACGGAAGGTAATTAAGGAACAAAGAAATGTAAACGTGCCCTGGATTGGCACCTTGTCCAGAGTGTATTCCACTTTTTTTCTGGATTACGCCAGACCCGCTGCGACCCCGACCAGTAATAAGCAGTCCGTAAAAAATGAATGCACAGATGTGCGTGGAAACGGGTCTGTTCTCTTCTGCTAACGTATTCTCGCGAGAAGTGAAAGTGGAGCGTGATCTGGAGCCGGGAGGAGAAGACGGAGAAGTGGAGTTATTTGTATTCGCGTGGAGAGGTGGAGAGGGGAAGAGGGAGGGCGGCCGTCGTTTCCTTTCACTGAGGGGGTGTGTTGTGTGTTTGTGGGGCAACCAGCTCTGTGTGTATGTGAGCGCATGAAAGCAAGCAAGCTGGCGGACTTTAACATGGCATCCGGGGAGACGCTGTATATAGAGACGGACGGCTCGGAGATGCCGACTGAGATCGTGGAGCTGCATGAGATCGAGGTGGAGAGCATAGAGACCACAGTGGTCGGGACTGATGAGGACGAGGATGATGAGGAGGACGAGGACGAGGACGAGGACGAGGATGATGATGATGATGATGATGATGATGAACAGCCCATGATTGCTTTACAGCCTTTAGATACAGATCAGGTCCACCACCACCACCACCATCAGGAGGTGATTCTGGTGCAGACCCGGGAGGAGGTGGTCGGAGGAGATGATCTGCGGGCGGATGATAGCTTTGAGGATCAGATTCTGATCCCGGTCCAGGCACCGGGGGTGGATGAGGACTATATCGGACAGACTCTGGTGACTGTAGCGGGGAAGAGCTCTGTAGGGCGGGTGAAGAGGAGCACAAGCAGCGGGAAGAAAGCGGCTAAAAAGAGCTACCTGAGCGGCTCTGAGGGTACAGGGAGGAAATGGGAGCAGAAACAGGTTCAGATCAAAACACTGGAGGGAGAATTTTCAGTGACGATGTGGGCATCAGGTATGTTTGAATGTGGACGGTTCATTTATCTTAATTTATCTATGCAGCTTGTTTGTGTGTTCTATCCTGGAATGCCAATGGGAGCAGAAGCAGACGGGCGTTGTCTGGTTGCATCTGCACCCATTACCGAATAATCACCCGTTCCTTTAGATATTCTCACACTTCTGATAGCAAACATGCACCTAGTTAGAGCTGAATGTTTTTGTTTTGAAAGGAAGCCATGTTTTAGGTGTTGCTGGGCGCCGCCATGTTCCCCGACTCCAGTATGGCGGACCGTAAACATGGCGATGGTCTGTCGGCCGTTGAGTGTAGCTGCCGCGCTGCTCGGCTACAAGCTAGGCCCTTAGCTCGGAGCTAAGCTTTCATAGTAATACGCACTCGTTTTAAACGTCCTTAACATTATATCTCTAATATTAACATTTTAGAAAACATGAAATCATGTTTTAAATTGTACCACAAATAAAAATATCGTATTAGGTCTTTCTTCAATTTGTATTTACCATTAGCTTGTAGCTAGCTAGCTTAAGTACCATATATGGTAAGCTAGCTAAATTAGCAACAACAGCTGTTGTGAAGTGTGTGCGTTCTTGTACAGTATATTGAATAACCAAGTTTCAGGTTTATATTTAATTTATTTACTAGTTAATATATTTTTCGAATTTTTCTGACACGTTTATGCTCTAAACCAGTTTACAGTCAGTTTTTCCACAAAATATGTTCTTGCTTCTTAATCACTATTTAACGTGCAGACGTTTTATTTAAACGTTTGTGTTTTTTTTTAGCACTTAAACATTTAGTTTAAAATAATGCTGCATACTCCACATGCCTGTTCATTAACTCCCAGATAAGATTGACTGACTAATTACTAAAGAAACATACATTAATCAGTCTATATAATGTTTTTGCACCTCTGGCCAAATCATGATTTTTTTTTTCTCCAAAACATAAACTCAACCTTTGCTGCAAACACTAAAATACAATTGTTTAATAATGAAATAATGACTTTCATTTGCTGAAATAAAATTAATTAGTATTAAAACACATCTTACTTAGTCAGTAATACCTCATTTGGAAGATATTGAGGCTTGCAAATGCTTTTTGTAGCCATCTAGAAGTTTAAATAATTTTTATACATTCTTACTACTAAATATTCCTCATTTGTCTTGTATGCACATGTGAGAAGTATTTCAAAAGTTCACATTGAGTTATCTTCCAGAACATTGCCCAGTTGTAGAGGAAGCTTCTTTTTAGTTTCTTGACTGTCATTTGCTTGCAGAATTTGTAAATATTTAGTGGAATCCATTCTTCTATCTACTTGTCATGTTTTTGGGCAGTTGGCTGCCACACACTCCTGAAGCATAATCAGACCAACCATGTGCTAAATACAGTGGACCCTTGTCTGTTCGTCTGTCTGTCTGTAATGTTCGTTAGTTAAACCTATTTTTCCCATAAGAAATTATGTAAATATAATTAATCCGTGCCAGACCTCCCAGACCACCCCCTTACCTAACCTTTCTAATGTCTTAAATGGTCTTTTTTGTTATGAATACAAGTATATTTAATATACTTAATATACTTAATCTTAAATTATAGAATAGTCATTACTGTAATAAACAATAATAAACAACAATACACAGTAGTGCTGTACATAAAACATCACATTACAGTACAGTACGTGTGCTGTACCTTACACTGTAATATATTCCTTTCTTTTTTATAAAATGTACCTACCAGAAACAATAACTCTCATATTTCTCTATTATTTACTTCTTTATTTCAATAATGTTGTATTTTGTAATTGCACGAAAGAAAGAATACTTTACTGAGCCGACTTCCTTCTTCTCTCTCACTCACTGTCCCCTCTGTCTGATACACAGTGACAGCTACTGGCAGGAGTAATTATACAACAACAAATAGTGATTTATTAATTTTCTCACCACTGTGCTTCCTCTGCACCTTCTTTGGGGACACTGTAATATTGAATTTTACAAAATATAATGAAAACACCGGAAAAACACTGTCTGCTGTCCGAATGGTTGCGTGTTTTTTTTTATTTATTTTTTTTAAATATATAAATGTTGCCATTTTGCTCCCAAGTATGGCCAAAGAGTACCGATTTTATTTGATCCATCCATGGCAGTTGTTTCAGAAATTCATCTGGCCTGTAGATGTAGGCTTGTGGTGAGCACAGTAGAAGATGGTGTCAGGTTTTTTTATGTCTGTAAATACAGTTTCCTTTTTGACATTGGACAAATGTGGATTAAACATTCTCCTGTTAATAATTAATAGGATTTTTAAACAAAGTAAACACATTCCAGTCACATATTTGGTCCTTGAGCTTCATTTTGAATTGTAATACATTATAAATATTTATGTTGGTATGTGTGTGAACAATTTGTGTATCCTAAATATTATGTGGGTTTTTTATTATTTTATTATTATTTTTTTTTTAAATGTAGTTTTATTTTTCAGATGACAAAAAGGACATTGACCATGAAACGGTGATTGAGGAGCAGATTATTGGAGAGAACTCTCCTCCAGATTATTCTGAATACATGACTGGAAAGAAGCTTCCTCCTGGTGGCATACCTGGCATCGACCTCTCTGACCCTAAACAGCTGGCAGAGTTTGCCAGGTAAGGCTAATCACCAACATGCTTATCTAATCAGACAAGAGGAAACAGTCACATGGCAGTGGTAAAATAAATTAATGTAGTGTGGATAGGAACAGTGCTATCATGGATAAGACCACTTTCATCAGTGTATATGTGTACATTGCACACCTTTTTGTTTTTAAAAGTTACTCATCACTCATTTGTGCACAGGGGCATGCTCATGCTGACAGAGGAAATTTCCTTGTCTATACAGTGGCTGCAATTTTGAAGCAGATAATTTATTTTGTAAAAATGATTTTATACACCTATAAGAGTGTAATAAGTGTAGCTGTACTATTGAATGCAATCATTTGATGTGGTGTCCATATATTAGCCGTGCTGAGTGTAGAGTGCACTCTGATTGCATTAGTCCTTGTTAATTGCTCAGGTAACCTTCCATTAGAAATGTGCTTCCATTTGTACCTTGCAGAATTCCTAGTTGATTTCTTTTACTTATCCAAAGATAGTCAAGCTGATCTCAAAAACAGTGTAAACAACATTCAAATGATACATGAAACGTTATATGTATGTATATTATGTATGGTATATGTAGACCCGTTAACACTGATGAGCCCAAACATTAGGACCACCTGCCTCATATGCTGTCAGAAACGCTCTCACTCAGAGACATGGACTACACTAGAATGAGTCTGGAGGAGTCCTGTATCATGTTGTACCAGGACATTACGAGCAGGTTCTTTAACGTCTGTACATTGCAAGGTGAATCGTCCTACAGTGCATCCTGGTCTCACCAGTTTGAGTGACAGTAGCCCATATTTTAAACAGTACCAGACAATCTAGCCCTCGTGTCCTCTGAAATCACGTCGTGGCTACCAAATAACGTGTTAGTGATTCATGGCTTGTCCCTCCTCAGACCAATGTCACTGATCTTTTCTGACAGAATACTAGGCAGGCGGTCCTAATGATCTGGCTCATCAGTGCATATGATGTTTAAATTATGTGAACAGTGCAAAACTAAATCTTTGAGTAAATGGAAAATTGGTACAGAGACACTGCAGGATGTCTGTAATGCACTGCTAATTCTGGATACAATGTTTACAGGGAGTGCACCTCACAGTTAGTTGAGATTAATTCCCTGTAGGCATTTTTCACATTTTGATTTACCAATTATTAATTGGCGGTCTTTCTTGGTTCTTACAGTAACAGTGGCGGCCATGTTGGTCGCAGCACAGTACGGTAAGATAGGAACTTATGACACATTGTTAACACACTGGTCTCACAGCTTGTGTAATCAATAATGGGTCTATAAGGGGCTAAGCTATTTGAAGGGGAAATTGGTGGTGTGTCATGGTCAAAGTTTGCACTTTGCATGTAGTGAATCCTGACGTTTGTGTACACGTGGATGTAAAATGAAGTTTTGCTTGTATGTGCATTGCTATGTATTGTTTGTAGTTTTGTTATTTAGCTCTAATTTGTTTTATTTTTTCAGAATGAAACCACGGAAGGTCAAGGAGGATGATGCACCTAGGACGATAGCTTGTCCCCACAAAGTAAGTAGATTAATGAATCTAGCTCAGGTCTTTCATCTGGTCTTTTAATACAGGCTTTTTGGAATAGTAACTTACAATTTATACAGATAATTAAAAAAAATTTCAGACCCCTTGACTTTTCACCTGTGTTTATTAAAGAAGACATGCAGCTTTAATTGTTGCCAAAAGGGCTTATACAAAGCAGTGAATAAATGGTCTTAATAATTTTTATTTCAGTTTTTCAAGCCAAAATCTCTGGGCAAATGTATTTTTACTTGTTTTATTGGAAGGTTCTTGAAATAAACTGGTTTCTGTTTACTGCAGGGTTGCACTAAGATGTTCAGGGATAACTCTGCGATGAGGAAGCACCTCCACACTCACGGGCCGAGAGTTCACGTGTGCGCTGAATGTGGAAAAGCCTTTGTGGAGAGTTCAAAACTAAAGCGCCATCAACTTGTTCACACTGGGGAAAAGCCTTTCCAGGTTAGAACAACCATTTACTTAAACACTTTTACTAGAGACACATTTTAAACCTGGAAATCTATTTGACTATTTTAGGGTGAAATTAGTGGTAAACACAATATTTGCTCAGGGATATGAAGTGCAGGGTGAAAATCTGTAAATAAAAAAATAAATAAAATATTATTAACGTGATACATAGTGACGAGATCAGGTCAGGGTTTTTCGCATGAACATTGATGATGTCAGGTAGTCCAAGTGTTGGCTTTACTTTTTTGATTAAGTCCACATTCTTGCAGTAAGTCCAGCCTAGTTCCACATGGTTTTTACTTTTTGTTTTGTACTAACGTTCTCATTCAAACACTCAGCAAAGTGATTGATTTATCGTCCCGGGTAACCGTGTTCAGAGCTCTATGATTAATGCATAGCTTAACAACTAGCTAAGCAATTCCTAATTTGTTATAGGCTAGCAACCAGCAACAATAGCAAATACTAAAATCTACCATGTGTGTGTAACACTTAGATGGAAATAACCAATAAATGATATCGATCATTTGTATGCATTTGTATACATTGCTTTGTCTCTTGCCCCCAGTTAGAGATTTTAATGATTAGGTGCTACACTAAGGTTTTATTTATTCTTGCTTTTAGTCACTGGCTGGGAAGTTTTGTACATTCTTCCAATGCCTGCATGAGTTTCTTTTCTTATTTTTTCCATTCAAAAACTTGCACAAGGTGGACTGGTTACAAACAGAAATAGTGTAAGAGAATGTGTTTAGTGTGTACCATGATATTTTATAAATTATAGAATTTATAAAGAAATTGCTAGGAGAGATTGATAATGATTTAATCAGTCTGTCAGTTCCATCACAAAAAACTTGGAATGAACCAATAGCTGTGACTTCTTGTTAAACAAACCTTTTTGTCGGGTGACACAAATGTAAATTGCGCTAACCCACTTCCACTGGGATCTGAGTTCAAATCCCCAGTGGTGATATCATCCGGGGGGTCTACATAGAGGGATGTTTGGTATGTCTGGGGAGAGGGTAGCTGAGCCCCTGTGATGGATTGGCGTCCTGTTTGGGTTGTGTTTCTGCGTTTCACCCAGTGATTCCGGGGAAGTCTGACCGACCCTGACCAGGATAAAGTGGTGGTAAAATGATAGTGGAATACCTGCTGAATATGCATTTGGGGCTTTTAAAGGTTTCTGCTTCATAGCACAAATCTTTTGTTCTCATCTACCTAACAAGCCCCATCAAACAAGTAAATGACTCAGGTGGGGCTGGGAGATGTGATCATTTAGACAGTTTGATGGTAAAATTGTGTCTACTGGTAGAAGCTTTGTTAAATCCTTTATTCTGTGATAGAGATGGGTCATTAGAGCTGTGCTTTAAAGCATCACAAAACATTGCAGATTACCCTCAATTGAAGCACGACTGCTGCTTTGTGAAAGAAATAAAAATGCATAATGAAGGAAAGGGAGATTTTATACATACAGACTCCAGACAACCATTACTGTAGCTTTTAAATATGGGTGCAACAAACGAAAAGCCTGAAAGTAATTTAGTACCATATTAAGTTGCAATAAGAAATATTCAAGTCCCCAAAGAAAATAAGAATTTATAATTCTAAACTTCTCTGCAGATCTACATTTTGTTTTAAATGAATTCTCATTTACATGCACAGCAAATAAACAAAGCAAATAAATTATATATTTTAGAGTAGCAGGACATTTTGTTTATACTTCCATGTTACAGATATTCATCCCCTACATAATAGTGCTGATCTTAAAACCTACTGCTAATGTATATTTTTATGTCCTAAAGTTGGGTTACAACATGATTAAACCATTTGAACCTAAATGATGTGATGTTATGTAAACACCACTTAATGATGGCTTCAAGATGTGTTGCAATCATGGTGAAAACTAAGAAACTGTCACAAAAGCGGAGCAAGAAGATAATTTTACTGTGTCAGGTAAAATAAGTTTAGACTTACTGAATGACCTGTCAAAGGTTGGTACTAATGTGTTAGTGGCAACCATAAGAATATCAATTAAATCATGGCCAGACCCTATGATGATTCATGCCACTTTTGACCAAGGAGCACAGAAAGAATTGACGGGAATACACCAGAAGGAATCTGGAAATGTTCCTAACACAATATTATGGAGTGACCAATCAAAGCTGAAATCAAAGCTGTTTTTCATATGGATCAGCGATTCATCTGTGTTTATGACCAGAAGAATACTATCCTCCCAGTCAAGGAACTGGCAATCTTGAGCATGTGACTGGCATCATAGATGCACAGAAATACCAATGCATTTTGAAAAGGAATGGTTCTGCCTTTAGTGATAAAATTAAATTTTGGTAATATCCTAAGCACACTTCCAAGTCATGAATCAGTCCTGGAGTATCCTGGAGTGGTCTTATCAGTCTCCAGATTTAAATCCCATAGAAAATCTTTAGTGGGATTTAAAGAAAGCAGTTGCAGCACAAAAGCAATCAAACCTCAATGAGCTGAAAGCTTTTGCACGAGAAGAACGGGTAAAGATTCCACAAGAGAGGTCTAAAAAGCTTGCTAGCACTTACCGAAATCGCTTATTAGAGGTTATCAAGATAAAAAGATGTTCTACTGAGGGTGGAACTGACGCTGAGGGTTGAATACTAGTGCACATGGACTAGATTAAAAAAAAAAAATTTAAACTAAAAAAAAAAAAAAGTCAAATTCTGTATTAATAAATTGTTTTTCTCTGTTTACTGAGACTTGCTGTTGTACATTTTCATTCAGATTGATACACTTCACCTTAATATCGTTTTTTTGGGAGGGGGGTTGAATAGTCTATCGGTTAAACACTTTCTATTATTACCATTTGTTAATATAGCATATATAATATAGCATTAAATCCTATTTTTATTTCTCCTGACTAGTGTACGTTTGAAGGCTGTGGAAAACGCTTCTCTCTGGACTTTAACCTCCGCACACATGTGCGAATTCACACCGGGGACCGCCCGTACGTCTGTCCATTCGACGGCTGCAATAAAAAGTTTGCTCAGTCTACCAACCTCAAGTCCCACATCCTTACACATGCAAAAGCCAAAAACAACCAGTGAGCTCCCGTGTTCTGTTTTTCTTTTTCCTGAACTCAACCTCAACGTGTCAGCATCTTAACACCGGAGGCATGAACTCCGCTCCTCTGTGGTTCTTCTAAAGAGTGGGGGGTAAAAGACCCCAATGGACTTAAAGAGCTGAATTAGGGTATACTGTAAAAGTAAATTATTGGGAACCCCTGTATCCTTAAATAAGCCTGATAAGTGTGTGGCCTTTACTGAGGAGCAGAGCCCAGCCGTGTCCGGCCCAGCTGACCATCCACGTTGCGACGGCTTAATGAAGCCTGTTAAATGATGGAACTTCTCGACACTCATCTGTAGACACTGCTTTTTACCACAATGGTGAGCAAAAATATTGGATATATGCTCCATTTCTTTTCATAAGTACTAAATTTCACCACAGACAAAGGTTTTAATTTTGTATTTTTCTTAGTGTGCATATTGTACACTTATGTTTGAATGTATGAGGGTTTAAGGTTTTGCTAAGGATGTGTTGTTCATTAAAGGGTTGATACTACTTACTGTAAGATGATACTTTAAAAGTATTTTATGTAAAAATGTTATATTTTCTATTTTATTTGGTTTTGGTTGTATTCTAACCATTGAAAACGTGTGTAGAAGTGTACTGGAAGGCTGTTAAGAAAATTGTGTAGAACAGAATGGCAGTGTGATTGCAAGTGTGTACTGCTTTAAAGCATTAGTTTGCTTTTGTCATTTGTCACATAGTTTCACATCCTGTAGCATAGATGCATTAATTCACCTTTAAAGCAATCTGTTAAAACATGTCTCCAAATAAATCAGAGTGTGAGCTCATTTCCTTTGTTTATGTATTGTGAAGGCTTCAGCCTTGAAGTGTTCTTTGTTAATATTTACACCATGTATTTCAGTATACAATTAAAAACAAAATCCCATAATTTTGTGCCTGTCTGCCTGCTAGATGTAAATCATTGACAGTTCTGTTGAAGCATAGCCATACTGGTTTAAAGAAAGTTTGTGAACCCTTTAAAATTAAATTGCTTTCTGCCTTTACTCACAACTGTAAGCTGGTGACTGAATTCTGGGTATTAAATCATGGGCTGAACTTACAAATAGAGAAGGTGCATGGTGTTACTTAATCCTAGACATTAGGATTGGGCACATGTAGGTACACACTTAGGGCAGGTCCCAAGCCTTGAAAAATTGGAGGGTTGTGTCTGGAAGGGCATTTTGTGTAAAAAAAAAAAAAAACTGCCAAATTGAATATTATAGCAGCCAAAATGAATCGTTCATTCAAACATTTTGCCTGAACACAGTTTTTACTAGTTTTTCTGTTCCATGCTGGAACACAAAACAACTTCACATCTGGCTGTACTTAAATTCCCGCTAAGATAAATAATGTCTACAGGCAGAGGTCATTTGGCTGGTTTTCATAAAATGTATTACTAAGAGACCAAGAGTACACTGTGCGATGATGTAAGAGATGCACTGCTTTTCCAGAGACATTGTTAAACATTTTGGGAAAAAGGGAAATTTTACACTGATCAGCCATAACATTAAAACCACCTCCTTGTTTCTACACTCACTGTAGAAACAAGGAGTCGGGACCCCCACAGAGCAGGTATTATTTAGGCAGTGGATTATTCTCAGCACTGCAGTGACAATGACATGGTGGTGGTGTGTTAGTGTGTGTTGTGCTGGTATGGGTGGATCAGACCTAGCAGTGCTGCTGGAGTTTTTAAATGCAGTGTCCACTCACTGTCCATTTTATTAGACACTCTTACCTAGTTGGTCCACCTTGTAGATGTAAAGTCAGAGATGATCGCTCATCTATTGCTGATGTTTGAGTTGGTCATCTTCTAGACCTTCATCAGTGGTCACAGGACGCTGCCCACAGGGAGCTGTTGGCTGGATATTTTTGGTTGGTGGACTGTTCTCATCCAGCAGTGACAGTGAGATGTTTAAAAACTCTGTCAGTCTTATCCACTCATACCAGCACAACACACACTAACACACCACCACCATGTCGGTGTCACTACAGTGCTGAGAATGATCCACCACCCAAATAATACCTGCTCTGTAGTGGTCCTGGGAGAGTCCTGACCATTAATAGAATAGCATGAAAGGGGGCTAACAAAGCATGCAGAGAAACAGATGGACTACAGTCAGTGACTGTAGATCTACAAAGTGCTTCTATATGGTAAGTGAAGCTGATAAAAATATACAATGAGTGTAGAAACAAGGAGGTGGTTTTAATGTTATGGCTGATCGATGTATATTAGTAGTAGCTGATGGGAGTGGTAGTGTTAGGAACTGCTGACCAGACCAACAGTATAAGTCGGATGTTTTTCTGGCCATTCCATGCATCTTTGCATAAACAGTCCTTTTTTAAATTTGTGCTAAAATGTAACACTTGGGTTGCTCAGTGGTCTAATGTGCTAGATCTCACATCCCTGGAGTTCAAATCCCAGCCAGTGTTGTCAACCTGGCCAGGTGTCCAAACAGGCATAATAGGCTGTGCCTAATAGAGGAGGGTTGACAGGATTTCATTTCCACAGTACATTTGTGAATTCTAGTGCCTGTAGTGAGGCACCTGCAGTAGTGATGGACAGTTTGCTGAGTGTATAGCGTTTCTGTATGAGATGTGGCCCTCTGTGACTCTCCACCACTAATATGTGAAAAGATGGAGCTGGCAGCTGCACACATTTTAGAGGGGGCGTGTGGTAGTCTCAGATATTCTCCGTAGGAGTGGCAAGAAAATTGCAATAGGGGAATTGGTAATTATTAAGTTGAAAGGAAAATTGGAGACATGCTTAATTTATAATATAGTCAAAACACATCAAAATATTTAGACTATTGTGCTTTCGGTTAATAACCAGATGGTTTAGCAAGTCCTTGAAATTTCTGTGAGTCTTTTGCTTTTATGCTTTGGTTTGTCTTTTTGCTGTGAGCAAAGATGTTTACATACTTTCTTCAGCCTTGGCTAAATGATTCATTTATTAAATAAAGAAATAATAATGGACAGGTATTTGTTGCTGGTTGAGGCAGAATGTCACTTAATATGAACTAAAGATTAAACATCTTATGAGGTATTAATATGCCTGAATAGACATTCAGGTAAATGCAACTGCACCAATGCTCCAAATCAGTTCATTTGTCTTCAGTTGTTTTATAATGACTTTGGATTTGATTTCTGACTGATTAGAAACATGTGCTGACCTCTTGTGGTTATATTATGAGGTAAGAGGTGAGTGCTGCCCTGCTTATATACAGACAAAGAGAAAAGTATTCCATGTATTTATGAAACATCTGTCGTCTTAGTGTTTATTTTAATGATGGTCTGGCTGCTGCTGTTTTCTGTGTCATTTTAGTCTGACTCACATGATAAATGCCTTTGTGTTTCAGTGTGTTTACAAACTGCTATTTGATATGAACAGAAAGCTCACTGTGGTAACATCCAGCTTGACTAACCATTCATTCATTCATTGTCTGATTTAACACTACATTATCTTGGTCAGGCTTGCAGTGGGTCTGACTCATTTGATGAAAGGCAGGAAACAACTGAGACAGGTTGCCAGTCCATCACAGGGCAAACACTCACACACACTTAGGGCAGATTTTAGTAACTTGAACTGGCCTGACTATGTATTTGGAGGAAACCACAGCATCTGGGAAAAAAAACCCATGCAGACACAGGGAGAACATGCAAACGTCACTTAGAAAGGGACTCTGCCCAGCCAGGAAATTGAACCCATGCCCTTCTTGCGGTCAGGCGACAGTGCTGCCACTCCTGATTAATGTCTTTGAGTATTATTGATTCGTTGTCTGTCAATATGACCCACTATTATGATTCATTGAAAGAATATAAATAAAGGGACGCTCAGGTGGCACAGTGATTAAAAACACATGCTGGAACCAGAGCTGGGATCTCGAATACATCGTATCAATCTAGGCTAGGCTGAGCGGCCACATGAACAACAATTGGCCTGTTGTTCAGATATGGGCAGCACTAAGCCGGATGGGGTCTCTCTCATGACTGGTGCAATTATGACCTCTGCTGGCTGATTGATGGCGCCTGCACAGAGATGAGAAAAGAGTGCTCTCAGTGTGTGTCTCTCCGTACACAGTGCTGAGCTGCACTCGTCAAAGTGTAGGTGATAAGATGCATACGGCATGCTGCCCACATGTCGGAGGGGGCATGGGTTAGCTTCGTTCTTCTCAATCAGAGCAGGGATCGGCATTGGTGGAGAGAAAGCATGACGCAGTCGGGCAACTGGACATGCTAAAAGGGAGAAAAAGGGGAGAAAATGCATAAAGAAAATATATATAAAAAAAGAATATAAACAAAGCATAATACTGTGCCCCTTCTAAAAACAGCATTTCAGAACATTAATAGCAATCATTCGTTTATGATATTTTTAAATAAGTAATAATAATACTGTACATAGAATACATTTTTACACAGAGAAACTCTTCCACTATTCTTTATACTATAACCAGACACAGATTTTCTTATTAGCAGCACTTGAACTAGTCACATGGGTTTTGACAATAGCTCATAAAGTCCTAGCTGTGTGCAAATTGTGACTGGAAGGTCATTCAGACAGAGCACCTCGGGATTAATAAAGTGCTCATTATATCATCCTTACGCTCTCATCTCATGAAACATGGTTTCACTATGGGATTTGAGTGAAATACTGATTTTAAATTTATGGACACCTGATCTTTGGACCCAAACTACATCACTTTTACTTAGAGGAAAGCTTTCTACTAGATTTTGGAATATGTCTGCTGGGATTGAGCATTAACATTGGCGCACTGCCACCACTTCAATTAGTCCAAGGATGCTGGATGGGACTGAGGTCAGGTCATAATGTAGGTCATGTGTGTACTTTTATACAAATACTTCCTAATGGACCTTTCTTAAATGGAGGCACTGAGATGCTGATCAAGGAAAGGTCTTCCTAAACTTGAATACTGTTGTAGCATTAAGACAGCAGTCCATGTCCTTAATGTTTTCATGTAGTTTATTCTGGATACTCCAGAAAGTTGGAATGAGTGAATGTGGGGAGGGTTTAATGCCATGTGATGGACTGGAACCATGGAACCATGTCATGATTGGTTTCCCATTTTGAGTTAGTATTTATGGACAGGTTTTACATTCTCCAAGACCCTAATTAGGACATTCTTTACTAAAGAAAAAGCAATGCACGTTCTATTGTTTGTAAAAGCAACATTGAGCGTATCTTTACAAGCTCTTATTGATAAACTTATTGTCAGTGAAGACTCTTAATTAAACTGCCTGACATTAAGGTCAATATATGCAGAGCAGTTTGTCATTTGTTGAATTTTATTAAAAGAAAAGCCCACAATGATCCCATTAATTTGGGTTTGTGGTGTACCCATGATATTGATTCTTGGTATTCTTTACTGAGCTTCTTTTGTTTTCAGTCATTATGCCTGAGAGATAACCACACAGATTGACCACCTGACTAGATAGATAAATACAAGTGTACCAGGAGAAAGTTTATATTCGTTTATGCACCTAATTATTTGCAAATAGCTTTTTTAATGTCCTCACAGCAAGAAGGTCCTGGGTTTGAATTCCAGGTGGAGTGATGCAGGTCCTTCCCATGTGGAGTTTGCATGTTTTCCCTGTGTCTGTGTGGGTTTCCCTTGGGAGCTCTGGTTACCTCCTACAGTACAAAGATGTGTAAATTGGAAATACAAAATTGCCCGTGACTGTGTTTGATATTGAACTTCAACTGATGAATCTTGTGTGACTACCTGTCCTGTCAAAAATGGAACCAAAGTGTAAAACATGATTTTAAAATCCTAAAAAACAAAACAAACAAAACATGAAGTCCTGTCAGATTAGTTCAGTGCTGTGGAACTAAGTTTTAAAATTCTGACATTGAAGCTCAGATGTGTAACCAACTGCATCACAAATGTCCTATTATGTCTTTTAAGAAGTGCCAACAGGGAATATCTTGTGCAGGGGAAAAACATGTTAGTGTGTTACACGTGGGTGGAATTTGCAATTCTGCACTAAAAGAAAACTCAACGTGACAGCTCATGCATTTGTTCAGTCCTGTAGCGTCCATTAGGGCAGCTGGATGTTGCAGTTGACCAAGGCATTGGAGAGCAAATGCACTGCTTATTATGCAGTTGCCATCAGTCATGCCTCCCGCCTGCTGTATGCACCTGAAACGTAGATGTTTTTCTGGCTGATTGTTAAGCGTTTCCCCTCAAGCCAAATCACCCGCCCGCTTCATCATGTTTTTGAGCATGTGCCACTGCGATTTGTCACTGTAATGAAATAGAAAAGTAGGTTTTGGCAGAGCTGTTTGTTTGCCTTCGTACATTAATAGCAGGTTTGTTCTGTTGTTTAGTCTATTCATAATAGCTGCATTAATCTTTTAGCGTAACTGAATATTTCATTTAATGGGACTTTGAATAAAATTATGTTGCACCACTCACTTCATTCTGTGGGTGTCTGACATTACAACAGGTGATATGATTAAGGAAAGACACTCTGGACAGCATGTATCCTATGTGTCTTTGCAGCAAGCAATGCTTGTATTTCACATATATTTATGCAGAAATATGTTGCCAAGGTAACTGAGTCATGAAGGGCTGCATACACATCCCCTTGAAAACCATGGAGGTGGTGAGGGTGCGGAACAGCATGTATGTAGTCATGATTGATTATCACATTGATGGATGTTTCTATGTCCTTTAGCACTTGGCTTTAACACGTGTGGATGCCAAGGCTTCTAATTTACTTTATTGTATCTGTATTCACTTTCAATGCCAACCCTATAAAAATGCACCAGAAGCTGATAATTATCATAATTATAATTATATAAATTACTGCCACTTGTGTTAATCATCATGCATTTCAAATGTCAGAATACAATTTTAAAATAGCAAACCTTAAGTCCAAAGTAAAAAATGAATAAAAAAAACCCTTTCATGATTTAATTTTAGCTGATTGCTTTTATACAATACAATTATACACTGCCTGGCCAAAAAAAAGGTCACCACCTGGATTTAACTGAGCAAATAGGTAAGAGCCTCCCATTGGATAATTACTGCATGGGTGATTATGTTTCAGCTGGCAACAAGTTATTTAACCCTAACTGATGCAGTGAGTAGCTTCTCATTTGTTAAACAACCATGTCGAAAGACACATCCTGTGGTCATGGAAAAGATGTTAATCTGTTTCAGAAGGGTCAAATTATTAGCATGCATCAAGCAGAGAAAACATCTAAGGACATTGCTGATGCTACTAAAATTGGGTTAAGAACTGTCCAGCGCATTATTAAAAAGTGGAAGGACACTGGGGGGAGGGAAACATCTTCGAGGAAGGAATGTGGTCGGAAAAAAATCTTGAATGATCGTGATCGGCGATCACTTAAACGTTTGCTGAAATCAAATGGTAGAAAAACTCCAGTAGAACTCAGGGAAATGTTTAATGGTGAAAGTAAGAGCATTTCCACACGCACAATGCGAAGGGAACTCAAGAGATTGGGACTAAACAGCTGTGTAGCCTTAAGAACACCACTTGTCAGTGAGGCTAACCGGCAAAAATGGCTTCAATTTGCTAGGGAGCATAAAGATTGGACTCTGGAGCAATGGAAGAAGGTCATGTGGTCTGATGAGTCCAGATTTACCCTGTTCCAGAGTGATGGGCGCATCAGGGTAAGAAGAGAGGCGGTGAAGTGATGCACCCATCATGCCTAGTGCCTACCGTACAAGCCTGTGGGGGCAGTGCTATGATCTGGGGCTGCTGCAGTTGGTCAGGTCTAGGTTCAGCAACGTTATGTGCCCAAAGAATGAGGTCAGCTGACTACCTGAATATACTGAACGACCAGGTTATTTCATAAATGGATTTTTTCTTCCCTGATGGCACGGGCATATTTCAAGATGACAATGCCAGGATTCATCGGGCTCAAATTGTGAAAAAGTGGTTCAGGGAGCGTGAGACATCATTTTCACACATGGATTGGACACCACAGAGTCCAGACCTGAACCCCATTGAGAATCTTTGGGATGTGCTGGAAAAGACTTTGCGCAGTGGTCCAAAGGTCCCATCATCAGTACAAGATCTTGGGGGAAATTAATGCAACTCTGGACAGAAATAAACGTTGTGACAATGCAGAAGCTTGTGGAAACGATGCCACAGCGAATGTGTGCCGTAATCAAAGCTAAAGGCGGTCCAACGAAATATTAGAGTGTGTGACCTTTTTTTTGGCCAGGCAGTGTATTTCATTATACTGTTCTTAATTATATAGTTCTGTAATAACACATATAGACATATAGACAAGTGGGTCTTACTCCATGTCAAAACACTATGCACAGGGCAGGAATACACCCTGAACAGAGCAACAATTCATAGCTACAATTCTCCTATTGCTACAAAGGTAAAACATTTGGAAGACATGAGTCCTATTTCATCTGGCGTAAAGCTAAAATGGCATTCCACCATAGGAATATCACACCAACAATTAAACATGGTGGTGGTTGTGTGATGGTCTGGTACTGCTTTGCTTCTGTAGGACCTAAGCCTGGAACCATGAATTTTGCTTTCTATCAGAAAATCCTGGTTAGCTTAGTTCAGTTATGCAGCAGGACAACAATCCGTTTACCTATGAATAGCTTAAAAGAATCTAAATTGTGGTTTGGGAGTGGCTAAGACAAAGTCCTGACTTAAATCTGATTGAGATTCTGTGGTAAGATGTTAAAGAGGCTCGAAACCTCTCCAGTGTAGCCAAATTAAAACAATTCCTCAAAGAAGAGTGTGCCAACATTTCTCCACAGTGATGTAAAAGATTTAAGTTATTGCAAACATATGATTGCAGTTCTTACTACCATGGGTGGCACAACCAGTTAGTAATTTTTTTAGTCGGGGAGGACGGGGGATTACTTTTTTACATGTGTGATATAGGTTTTGAATATTTTTTTATCTTTAATAATTTGAATGATAATTTAAGGGTTTTAAAGTGGAGATCAATAAAAAGAACAAAGAAAAGCAAATACTTTTTACAGCACTGTAGATTTAGTTGCATATCAAACCAGGCAAGGTGTGAGTAACTGATTGAATGTGTAAGTGAATAATAATAATAATAATAATACATTTTATTTATATAGCGCTTTTCAAGATACTCAAAGACGCTTTACATAAGACAAATAATCAAAACAAATACGTACATACACCATACAAATCATAGTACAAAATCAAAATAGTACATCAACATCAAGAATAATTAAGATAAAAACAAAGAGAGCAGCATAAGACAGTTCATTAAAAATTAGCTAAATTATGAGAGAGAACAACAAATATAGAACAATTTCTTAAAATTAGACAGAAACAGGACAGATTTACATGCAATCAGGAAACTGAAAACTTTACAAGTTTTAGGATCTAGGACTTCACATTTCTGTCGTGATCTAAGTATAAAAACTATTAAAAAGAATAGCAAAAATAAAAGCATTTATTTTGTGTTGTTACAAGTTAAATGCCACTCTGAATAGATGAGTTTTGAGAAGTGACTTGAATTTGGACAGGTCAGGACAATCTCGTAGGTGTTTGGGGAGAGCATTCCATAAAGATGGAGCAGCTATGGAAAAGGCCCTGTCACCCCAGGTCCGGTGCTTGGTCCTAGAGGGTATGGACAGTAGGTTAGCCTCAGAAGAGCGAAGGCTACGGGAGGGAATGTGCTGATGGAGCAGGTCGGTGAGGTAGGATGGGGCCTGATTATGGAGAGCTTTGTGAGTGAATAGAAGAATTTTGAATTGAATGCGTTGAGCAACGGGAAGCCAATGAAGTTTTTGTAGAACAGGTGTAATATGATCACGGGAGCGAGTATGAGTAAGGAGGCGAGCAGCTGAATTCTGGATATACTGAAGTTTTTTTAGGATTTTGTTAGATGATGTCTTGCAGTGGAATTTGGAGTTTGGCAGATGCTAGGTGTCTGATGCATAGTGCCAAGTGTGAAGTTTGTTCAAGAAAAAAATAATAATCTATTACAGCATAGACAGAAATTCAGGAAAAATATGTACTTCCACTTATGGCAGCAGAAAATACCTTTTCAGCTCAAAAATGCCCCTGCAAAATGCATCATCCAAGGAAAATGGTTTTGCGGACTGGAGACAGGCCTTACTGCCCTACTTTTGTGTCATACTGCACTAGTAATGTTGTGTTTAGAATAAACCTGAATCCCCATAGACAGTTTCCAACATCTCGTAGAAAGTCTTTCTAGGAAAGGGGATTCTGTAAGAGCAGCAATGGGGACTAAGTTTATGTGAATGTAATGGTTTTGGATGTATTAATCTGTGAGCGCTACACAACTTCAGGTTTTTGAGGACCTGGGATTAGACCTTGCATTATTACCTTATTATGTCTGACCTGTTGTAATAAGTAAAGATTTATTTATATCACATTGTCAAAGATACACTACAAAGTGCTTCCAACAATAAAATGTAATAAGCATAATACAAATCACAAACAATAGCAAAAAAAGTAGATGTGTCCATCCATAATGGCTAATGCATACAGATGTGTCTTAAGGCTTATTTTAAAGAGCTTGTTAGACCCAGTGAGTCTAATATCCAAGGGCGAACTATTCCATATCTTAGGAGCACAAACCGCAAAAGCACAATTACCCTTTCATATCCACTTAGTGGAATTGCCCACAATTGCCCCTATTTTCACTTAACCTTGGCTGGAGGACCTCACTGCCTTAGCTGTAAAATATGGAACAAATAACTTCCAAACCATCTACATGCACCACCTAATATGTTAAGACCAATATCTTCAAATGTACCCTAAAAGCCTCAGGTGTCCAATGCAGTGATGCCAGTACTGATGTAATATGCTCCCTTCTTTTGGTCCTTGTTAGAATGCGAGCTGCAGCATTTTGGATCACTTGGACCTGTGTCATAGCTCCCTGACTAAAACATGTAAATAAAGCATTCCAGTAATCTAAACACAGTGATATAAAGCATAAATATTTTCCTGTATGATGAAAGGAAGGCATTTTCTACATTTTAGCAATATTTCTCACTTAAAAATAACATATCTGTACCAGCTTGTTTATATGCATTATGAAATTTAATTGAGAATTAAAAATGATGCCCACATTTTTTTTAATATGGATGTATTCTTGAATCCAGTAAACAAAGATCCTTCCTTAAATCTCTGGCAACATTTTCAGGACCTAAATCAGCACATCTGTTTTCCCTTTATTCAACTTGAGGAAATGACAAGTCAGCCCTAAGGCCTGATGTTTTTGCAAATCAATTCATGCATTAGATATGACATTGTGTTTGAAATGCTTTGCGCAGGTTGCATGGCAGGCCATGTTAGTCTAATCTTGAGTGTTCTTTAGGATTTACAATTGCAATTACTCAACTGTATTCAGGACAGCACTTACCCAGAAGGAGTAATCACATTCAAAATTAACAAGGATGTTCATTCAGTGCACATTTTCCTACATTAATAATGCATATGCCTGAAATTGCCTTTGCATATATTATATTACAAATCTGTTTGTAATCCCCCTCCAAAGGTACTCAGAGTCTAGTTCTTTGACGTATCATCAGACACGTCAAAACCATTTCTTTTCTTTTGTTATTAAATACATTTAATTGGAAAATGAATAATTTAGAAAACACAAAGTCTGTGCTCTTTATATGTTAGACAAATAACCATATGATTATGTTTAAAGGCTTCATGTACAGTATCATAGAGTAAAATGATTGAGTGTTTGAAAGCTTTGCAAGCCAAATGGCATGTTATTGACATATTACATAAAAGTTTTAACTAAAGCTTCATTCAACATAAAGCTTACCAAGCTATGAGCCCCCCTCCAAGGGAGTGGCATGGTGACACAGCAGGTAGCATGGGTGCTACACAGCTTCAGGGTTCTGGGGACCTGGGTTTGATTCTTGTCTTCGGTCAGTTTTTCCCCCATTTTAATTGGTTTTCTTTTATCTTCCAACAACATGCCAATAAGTGGGTCATTTAATTTAACTGACCGCTAGGTTTAAGTAGCTAGGTAAGTGAGTTAGTAACTACATGGGTAAATAAATAAGTGCCCTATTTATTGCTTACCTGCCTTTCCATGTAGCCTTTAGACCTATTACAAACCTGATTACTTCATTTTACACCATTACTTTTATTTTGCACCATCTGTAAACATTTTAGGTGAAGTAATTTTGTTACTTTAATTAATATATAATTAATGCCCGGTTGTATTATACCTTGTTTTAAAAATACATTTTTTGCTTCTAAAATGCCAGTACCCATATACATACTTCTCCACAGCTCTACCAGCATGTTTTAAAGAGGTGCAAAATAAATCTGATGCCTGGAAGAAACCCATATCACACATTATAAACATGCACACAGACATTAAGTGCAGGTCAGGATTGAACCTTGAATACTGGTGCTATGCAGCACAAATACAACACTTTGTGTCGCAGTGATGTCAGTGAAGTTCACCCATTTAATATAGCCCCTAAATGTAACAAACAAAGATGAAGAAAATTAACACAGACAGCATTTAGGTGAGATGTCCCAAATGGTTGACTCCTATATGAGGATAATTAACGTGAAGTTCTCATTACCTTGGCTTGGTAGAACAGTGCTGAAATGGCAGCACACCATATGGCAGGAGCAGTAATTACTGACCCTTTGCAAACAGGGCGAGCTCTGTTTATCTGCAGCTGACTGAATCATAGGCTAAAAGCTAAGGATCTCCTTGTCAGATCTCAAGAGATGCTCTTGCCCCAATACTCATCTTTAATTTATATGCCCTTACGGGACTCATTTGAGCCACGGTAAAACTTTCCAGCATTTTAATACTGATAATGAGCAGAAAGAACAATGACCTAGCTCTCCTCATGTTCATGGATTAATCAATTCTTAATTGACATCACGGCTTTCAGCAACTCATTTTAACAACTCTAATCTGTTCAAAACCACTTTCACTGGTAGCATTTGTCTAATGATAGGCATTTGCTACACTTGGTCTCTTTAAAATTAACACTCCTAATTGTTACATGTACATAAAAAGCAATACACAACCTTTTTTGGGTGTTAAAGCTAATCACTGCAATTATAAAACCAATTTGTCTTAAGAACAGTTTGTTAATAATATGAAGCTCAGTAATCTGAGCAATAGTGGATGCAGACTCGTTTGCTGGTGTGAAATTTAACGGCTGCTTGTACAAGCATTAGAGCTGGTGGAAAGGGGAGGGAAGCAGAGTCTCCTGGGACTAGAATGGCCTCTTTCATAGCTTTTTTGCCATTTCTTTGAACAAACAGAAGACCTCGGAGAGCCTAGGCTTGTGAGAGATCCTCTCTTCTACTCTGTGCTGCTGAGGGAACTGAAGATTAACACTTCTAAAAATAATTACAGCACAGCTTTCACCGCTGCAGGCTTATTCAGCCATAAAAATATTACCTCCACCCAAGCAAAGAAACATAAGGAAAATGAAAGAGTATTGACTCACACAGCAGTTTTCTGATCACCTCTTTGTTAGACAGTAGGACATATTGATGCCTGTCTTGTAATCTGTAAACTCAGGACCTGCCCAGGGTCATGTGACAGACACATAACATAAGGCTTGTAATAGGACACCAGAACTGTAAATACGAAATGATATTGCAGAACTGACAGACTTTATATGACTGAGTAGAAAACGACTAGAAAATTGAAATGAGATTTTCTGCCCAATTGCACCGCTTATGTAGGTTTTGACAGGGGAAATGCGCTCTGGCAAGCATACCAAATTTGGGCTGTAGTTTTATCCTGATCCTGCAATTGATCTAGTGCCTCATATATATATACTGTATATATACAGTGTATCACGAAAGTGAGTACACCCCTCACATTTCTGCAAATATTTCATTATATCTTTTCATGGGACAACACTATAGACATGAAACTTGGATATAACTTAGAGTAGTCAGTGTACAGCTTGTATAGCAGTGTAGATTTACTGTCTTCTGAAAATAACTCAACACACAGCCATTAATGTCTAAATAGCTGGCAACATAAGTGAGTACACCCCACAGTGAACATGTCCAAATTGTGCCCAAATGTGTCGTTGTCCCTCCCTGGTGCCATGTGTCAAGGTCCCAGGTGTAAATGGGGAGCAGGGCTGTTAAATTTGGTGTTTTGGGTACAATTCTCTCATACTGGCCACTGGATATTCAACATGGCACCTCATGGCAAAGAACTCTCTGAGGATGTGAGAAATATAATTGTTGCTCTCCACAAAGATGGCCTGGGCTATAAGAAGATTGCTAACACCCTGAAACTGAGCTACAGCATGGTGGCCAAGGTCATACAGCGGTTTTCCAGGACAGGTTCCACTCGGAACAGGCTTCGCCAGGGTCGACCAAAGAAGTTGAGTCCACGTGTTCGGCGTCATATCCAGAGGTTGGCTTTAAAAAATAGACACATGAGTGCTGCCAGCATTGCTGCAGAGGTTGAAGACGTGGGAGGTCAGCCTGTCAGTGCTCAGACCATACGCCGCACACTGCATCAACTCGGTCTGCATGGTCGTCATCCCAGAAGGAAGCTGACGCACAAGAAAGCCAGCAAACAGTTTGCTGAAGACAAGCAGTCCAAGAACATGGATTACTGGAATGCCCTGTGGTCTGACGAGACCAAGATAAACTTGTTTGGCTCAGATGGTGTCCAGCATGTGTGGCGGCGCCCTGGTGAGAAGTACCAAGACAACTGTATCTTGCCTACAGTCAAGCATGGTGGTGGTAGCATCATGGTCTTGGGCTGCATGAGTGTTGCTGGCACTGGGGAGCTGCAGTTCATTGAGGGAAACATGAATTCCAACATGTACTGTGACATTCTGAAACAGAGCATGATCCCCTCCCTTCGAAAACTGGGCCTCATGGCAGTTTTCCAACAGGATAACGACCCCAAACACAACCTCCAAGATGACAACTGCCTTGCTGAGGAAGCTGAAGGTAAAGGTGATGGACTAAACCCAATTGAGCACCTGTGGCGCATCCTCAAGTGGAAGGTGGAGGAGTTTAAGGTGTCTAACATCCACCAGCTCCGTGATGTCATCACGGAGGAGTGGAAGAGGATTCCAGTAGCAACCTGTGCAGCTCTGGTGAATTCCATGCCCAGGAGAGTTAAGGCAGTGATAATAATGGTGGTCACACAAAATATTGACACTTTAGGCACAATTTGGACATGTTCACTGTGGGGTGTACTCACTTATGTTGCCAGCTATTTAGACATTAATGGCTGTGTGTTGAGTTATTTTCAGAAGACAGTAAATCTACACTGCTATACAAGTTGTACACTGACTACTCTTAGTTATATCCAAGTTTCATGTCTATAGTGTTGTCCCATGAAAAGATATAATGAAATATTTGCAGAAATGTGAGGGGTGTACTCACTTTCGTGATACACTGTATATATATATACTGTATATACACTGCACAAAAAATCAAGAGTACACTTAATCATCACCAGATCAATCTGTCCAATTAGGGAGCATAAGCGACAGTGAATCAATTTTACCTGCTTTGGTGCAAAAGGAAGTGACAACAGCTAAACTGAAGAGGCAACAGTAAGACAACCCTCAATAAGGGAATGGTTTTGCAGGTGGTGGCCACAGACAAGCTGCTCCTGTATGTCATATTTTATACGTGCCTCTACCAAAAGTAGTTCCAGCCTGAAAATCTAGCAAGGTATCAGATTAGAAACAGTTCTGCAAAGAAAAGTGGGCTAAAATTTGTCCACAGTGATGTAAAGAACAAACATCAAAACTCACTCACTCACTCACTGTCTTAACCGCTTATCCAATTAGGGTCGCAGGGGGGTGCTGAAGCCTATCCCAGCCTTTCAATGGGTGCAAGGCACACAGCAACACCCTGGACGGGGTGCCAGTCCATCGCAGGGCAGACACACACACACACATACACCTATTCACCTATAGGGCAATTCAGTGTCTCCAATTAACCTGACTGCACGTTTTTGGACTGTGGGAGGAAACCGGAGCTCCCAGAGGAAACCCACACAGACACAGGGAGAACATGCAAACTCCACACAGAAAGGACCCGGACCTCCCCACCTGGGGATCGAACCCAGGACCTTCTTGCTGTGAGGCGACAGTGCTAACCACTGAGCCACCGTGCCGCCCCAAACATCAAATAATAAAAAAAAATTTAGTCAGTGGTGCTAAAGGTGGTGCAACCAGTTATATGTGCATTATGTCCACCTTTGTGAAACGGTATGCTTCTTTTTTAGTTTGTAAATAACAGTTCCCACTAGAGATGAAAAAAAAAAACTCATATTGTTGTTGTGTAAAACTTCCATGAACAGAGAGCAGCAATCGCAAACAACAAACTTCTCGTCATATTGACTGCACAGACAATGATGCACTACGCAGGAATGAAATTTAAAGGTGATAGATTTGCTCCAGGATTTCTGGTTTTGGCAGGAACTCATCTGATTTGTGGTAGACCTGTTCAGAGCTAGTGTTGTTACTGCGTGGGAAGGAATCTGATTTGTAATCATTTTTTTTCTCTGTTTGCTCTGTAGGTACTACCCAGTAAAGTACCCAGTAAACAAAAGGTTAAAAATCTGGTCAGATAGACTGTTGTCCTTTGTGCATCATTTCAGTTCAGAAGAGCAATCTATTAATCTAATGTCAGGTGCAGACCACATTAAACTAATGATATGCCATATGGCCAGAAGTATGTGGCCATTTAAATATTGGGCTCCGGTGTTTCAGCCTCACCCATTGTTAACACGTTTAGAATCAATTGTATAAAATAACAACATATTTAGTAAAATAAAAAAGTGTATAAACAGCCTAAATACACATTCAAATTCTGAACACTTGATCTTGCAGTGTAGCCAGTGTGATGTGTTTGTGTATTAGATTTTTTTCATTAATAATTACTAGACCAGAAACATCACACTGATCTGGCCAAACCACTGATTGGTCACAATAACAGAAAAACAATGATTACAGGGTTGATCTACAAACTGATAACAAATCCTGTTTATATTTAATACAAATTAATCCAGTTAATGCTTCATTATGATTAGAGTTGCCATGGGTTGGGAGCAAATCCTGGAAAGACTGGGCGGTCTAAAGAAGGGCAGCCACACACACACACACTCATTTATTTACCAGGGGTGGACAAATTAGTAGTCTGGACACTTGGTACAAACAGATTTTGTGTTTACTACCAGCTTTCTATTTGGACTTGAATTTTGGCATTGCTGTCACTGAGTGCTGTGGAGGCTAATATGGCTACAAAAAGGGGCCAATTCTAAATTAATGCCAATGGTTTTGGACTGGTTTTCAACTAGCTTATGGTCATGCGTTCACAAACATTTGGCCATGTAGTGCATATTTGTTAATAGCATATCAGCAGATGGATTACCTTATGCTACATTTTTAGCATAGTTAATTATGTCCAGGCAATCACAGCATAGGTGAGCAAGCAAAGTAGAGAATTATCTTGATTGGTTAGTTAGTTTTTAAATGTATAAGGTGTTTACCCCTGTTCACAGCTAGGGTTGATACATAGTCCACAAACTGGCAAATTAATTACACTGGTAAGCATACTCATTTAAATATAAGATAAAAACAAAAGGGGATTTTCACATTTTATTTTACACAACGCAACATGTTTGTACAGGATGTACTGTGCGGATTACTCCATATAACAAAGTAATATACATTATCGATTTCATTATTTTAATATATGCAGAAAATGCTATTATGTTTGTATTTAAAATCCATTTATCAGTCTGTTATGTTACCATTTTTCATACTGTGCAAGAGAGCCACATCCAAGACAGAAACTGAATACTTTAAAAAAGTCTGCAGTCTGATCTCTAATCATAAAATGGTCCGTAAGTCTACCAAAAACCATTGTAATAAGGTTATAAAAAGCTGCATTATAGTGTGCTTTCCAGAACCCACTCTGACCTGGACAGTGATCCTTTCCCATGGATCTTGGCTAAACTTTCCAGCTGGGGCAGATCTCCACCGCTCATTGACAGGCTACGTTTAGATCGAAGGCTGCCAATCTGCTGCTGGACACTCCCATAGCTGGGCTGCTTGGAGGAGTCTACATTCAGAGAGTGCCTCCGGCTCACTCTTATACACCCCACTGGAACAGTCATATAGTGTGAAGAGTCAATCTGTGCCCTCCTGGACACGGGCGTCACCATAGTATTATAGGACCGGATTTGTGCAGATTTGGGGCGCACCTTGGCCGAGTTGTTTTTGTTGGAGTTGTCTAGGTCCACGCTGATCTGGTCTGCTTTGTGGGCGACTGCAGGTTTATGAGAGGCAGCATGTGTGGTGCGGCGAGTGTTGGGGGAGGCAGGATGCCAGCTGTGACTGGCAGCAGAGGTAGTAACAGTGCAGTCAGGAAGGGCAGGTTTGGAGGATCGAGGCCCAGGTGTGGGTGCTGACATGGGCCCCCCTGTCTCCATCTGTGGGGAAACCTTACGACAAGCGTCCATTTCCACCCCCAGAACCTGCTTAGACATGGACTTAATGATGCCGCAGACCTGCAGCTGCTCGTTTCTTGACTGAGCGCGGATTTCTCCAAGCTCCACCCTTTTGTCCTCTCCATCCTGGTTGCACACTCGATAACGTACGATAAGGAAGATGATGAAGGACAGGACTGAGGCCACGATTATGCCGCCAATGATGACAACAATGGTTCCTCCGAGGAACTGAGATTGCATGAAGTGGCATCGAAGGTACTGAGGTTCAGTGGAAAAGTGAACACAACCCACCACGCGGGTAGCCGTCAGAGCGGTCATCGCATCATCGTAAATTGCAAGCACACAGAGGTCGTAAAACGTCCCAGCTGCCAAGTTGTTGACCAGGATGTTTTGGTTGGTTGGTGGAATCATCCTGTAAAGACATATTATTGTTGGAAATTAGCAGTATTCCAGCATCTACAGTTTATTCATCTGATGTTGTGCAATCCATCTGCTAATAAAATGGCACTGGTCTATAACACAGCAGCTCCCAGCTGGAGAAGATAAACCTCAAATCCATGAAACAGCCAAATAATCTTTTATGAACCACTTTACATCTGTGGACTATTTGGGGTAATTTCATGGGTTGCAGTAGGTCTGCCCGACCAGCTGATAGCACCTCTGGGGATTCCAGCAGTAGTGGGTTAGCGCAATTTACCACTGCGGTATTTCGGGTAATAAAGCAATTAAACATCATGTTTTTATTTCTTGATAATATGGTTATTAATGGATACATCACACACACACACTCATTCACCTATAGGGCAATTCAGTGTCTCCAATTAACCTGACTGCATGTTTTTGGACTGTGGGAGGAAACCCACACAGACACAGGGAGAACATGCAACTAAAATTTAAATAATATAATATACTGAAAGTACTGAAGGAATGAGGTGTTTAAAATGTGAATAAATAAACAGCAGAGGTAAAATTCAGTTTTTCTGTCCCACGTTACGGGTCATGAGTTCTGGTTTTGATTATACAATATGGAATATACAGTGCTGGGTTTATACTTAACAAACAGAGTAGAATCAGTACAATTTAGACACATTTCTGAAGTCCCACTTCCACACAATATGAATTTGTTTATATAGTTTTCTGCCCACAGAAAAAGAAACTTGTTTCACATATTTACCAATGTTGGATCCCCCATTTGTTACATTTTATGCCCTGTAATTGCCTTTCAGTGATTTATTTTCCCGCCTTACTGTTTCCTCCAACTCCACATTTTGCCATAATAGCACATATGTGAGGCTTTTGTAACAGAGGAGGTTTTTCAGTTGCGCATTTACAAAAAAATTGTATTTATTAATGGCTTATTGGAAGAAAATAATTTTTTACAAGCTCAATTTCACTACATGTACTACCAGGTTGTACATACATATTTGTATGTTTTTGTTTGTTTTTAAATCTTACTAAATCTGGATGTAGTTTATCCCTGGTGCTTAAATTATTACAAGGCTGCATAAAACATGACTAAAACAGAAGAATTAAAAAGCAAATAATAAATGAATACATTAAAATAAATAGATTTACACCGATCAGCCATAACATTAAAACCACCTCCTTGTTTCTACACTCACTGTCCATTTTATCAGCTCCATTTATCAAATAGAAGCATTTTGAAGTTCTGCAATTCTGCAAGACCCCCACAGGACCACTACAGAGCAGGCATTATGTAGGTGGTGGATGATTCTCAGCACTGCAGTGACAATGACATGGTGGTGGTGTGTTAGTGTGTGTTGTGCTGGTAAGAGTGGATCAGACACAGCAGTGCTGCTGGAGTTTTTAAATACCGTGTCCACTCAATGTCCACTTTATTAGACACTCCTACCTAGATGGTCCACCTTGTAGATGTAAAGTCAAAGACGATCGCTCATCTATTGATGCTGTTTGAGTTGGTCATCTTCTAGACCTTCATCAGTGGTCACAGGACGCTGCCCACAGGGAGCTGTTGGCTGGATATTTTTGGTTGGTGGACTATTCTCAGTCCAGCAGTGAAAGTGGAGTGTTTAAAAACTCCATCAGCACTGCTGTGTCTTATCCACTCCTACCAGCACAACACACACTAACACACCACCACCATGTCAGTGTCACTGCAGTGCTGAGAATGATCCCCCACCCAAATAATACCTGCTCTGAAGTGGTCCTGGGAGAGTCCTGACCATTAAAAAACAGCATGAAAGAGGGCTAACAAAGCATGCAGAGAAACAGATGGACTACAGTCAGTAATTGTAGAACTACAAAGTGCTCCTATATGGTAAGTGGAGCTGATAAAATGGACAGTAAGTATAGAAACAAGGAGGTGGTTTTAATGTTATGGCTGATCGGTGTATGTATGTCAATGCATAAAATATGTGGAACATTTTTTGTCTTACCTGTAAACTAGAGAATCATCATACGTTCCATTGTACTGGATCTGAAACATCCGAATCCCTGGAATCTTCCGTTGCAGGTTAAATTTGACCAGCGCTGAGGAGGACGTGATTTCAGACACCAGCACCCGTTTTTCCTGTCCAGATTTTGTGCTTCCAATAGCAGATCCTCCTTCCCCACCTGTCCTGGTGGATGTAGCAATGTCTGAGGAGCCAGGGTCGGGTTCCTGTACCAAGCTTGTGTCGTTACTGAAATGTGGCAGTTTGGTGATTTGCAGATGAACAGTCTGCTGAGCCTCACCGGAAGGGTTGGATGCTACGCAGGTAAATGACCCAGAGTCTTTCACTGTGCTGATAAGGATATCTAGTGTCCCATCATTGTGCACCACTGTTCGGGTTGAGTTGGAGACCAGTCTTCCATCAGGAGCAATCCAATGAATAATTGGATCTGGATCACCTCGGGCTTTGCAGCGCAGCGTAACTTGTTGGCCCTCTAGTGCACGTGTCTCTTGGGAGTAACGTGTAATGAGGGGTGGCTCACACAGGAACTCTTCCTCAGACACAGTCCAGAAGTACCGACCAGCAAGGTGCTGTGGAGCAGCGCAGGTCTCGAGGTCGTCCTCCCGCCGCAGACGCCTCAACCACAGCAACTCACAGTTACAGCGCAATGGGTTCCCACCAAAACTCAGGGCAAATGATGTTGGACCAAGAACACCTGATGTGGCCAAAACACCTGCACGGTGGAAGACTGGATCTGGTGGGAGTTTCTGGAGCTTGTTGGATGTGACATCTAGGCGCTTGAGCTTCATGAGGCCTGAAAATGTCCCCTCTGGTATATACTCAATCATGTTGTGATCCAGACTTAAAGTATGCAGGCTGGTCATAAGCTGGATAGCCACCCAGGGGGCACTTTCTAGATTGTTGTAGGAAAGGTCAAGTTCTTCAAGAGCAAGGAGATCATTAAAGGCTCCTATGTGGATGTATGTCAGCTGGTTGTTGTTTAGAATTAGATGATGAAGCTTAGACATGCCGCTAAATGTGTCGTTTGTGATTCGTGTCAGGCGGTTGCTGTCCAAGTGCAGGGCTCGCAGGTTCTCCAGGTCATTGAAAGCGTGGGGTACAATAGAACCTATCGTGTTCCGGGAGAGTGTCAGATCTACAAGCCTGGTCATGTTGCCAAAGTCTTTGCGTTTAATGGTTGTGATAAAATTGTCGCCTAGTCGAAGTTCGACTGTGTGTCTGTCAATGTTGAGTGGGACAAAAAGCAGCCCCTTTTTATCACATAAGGTGGCTAAATTAGGGGACAGCACTTGGCAAATACATCTTTTGGGGCATATTTGGATCTTCTGGGCTTTTATTGCCATTATTATGACCACCAAATAAATGAATAAGGTCTCCATTTGGTTTATTGTTGTAACAACACCTGTGAAAAAAGCAAGAGAAGAAATTTCTCAGTGTTGCATTTAAAATAAATAGAGCATAGCTGAGCTGGAACAAAAATATGCAAAGATATTCTTTACTTATTTATGAGATAAGGCCAGGATTGGTGAAGGATTTACCATTTTTGCAGGGACTTAATGTCCCATGTCATTTTATGAACACAAACTTGTTAAAACCTCTGAAGTGTTACAAAAAGTCTTCAGATTCTCAAACTTAATATAAGACAAGAACATGAGGAAACACAAAATACGTTTAAATAACCATTTCATTTATGCAAAAAGGTTATCCAACACCCATATAACCTTAAATAAAAAACGTGTTCTCTCAGTGCCAGTTCCAAGCCTCAATGAAAACTGCACTGCGCACCAGATACGCTGTGGCAACACCTGAAAAACATCGGAGATAATGGCCCCCAGTTAACTAAGTAACTAAGCTGTGCAATTACCTTTTACAAAAATTACCTCTTACACAGGCCAACTGGTGATACATAAATGTTCTCCAGTAAATTTACTGATCAATTAAAACTGTACTTTGTGTGTTTACTGAGGTTGGCTGAGGTTCTATATTACATTTTGATAAAACATCTGAAACTATTGTGAAAAATATGCAAAAACAGAAAAATAAATGAGAAAGTGGAGAACAGCAGTGTATACTAGAACACCAGCTGCTCTCATGCAGAATTTGATTTGATTATGATTTTGCATTCATCTTGGTGTAAAATGAAATAAAAGACTCCACTAGTCATCGAGTTACTCATTAAAATGAGGTTGGTGTTTCCAGATCATGTGGAGATAAAAGAAGGGATGAGTGCAGGTGCCACATTAGGAGCACGGCACCGTTCTGTTTTCATTGTGCTTTACAGCCGCCTGCTAAAGTTTCTGACAAAAACAAAAGATCTAGTGTTTATTTAATGACTCTTACATCTCATACAGGGATGCAACCTTGACAAGCATATGACATTCAGTATTAATAAATACGTTTATAGTTGGATTATGTGGATTACATTGCAGGTCTTAAATAAAACCATAGATATTTTTAAGCAGGGATTTCATATTGCAAATCTGACTACTTGCTTAAAATTTGCATTTTAATGTATTCTCAGATGTGCCGTATTAGTTTTAATTCATGAACAAGTCATTTTTAAAGCTGTTTCCTTTTAATGAAACAGTAAGGCCAGTTCACAGTGGTACCATAACAAATGCCTGTAGAGGCTAAACAATGTCAAGAGAAAAATACAACATATGTTGTGCTGGGTTTCTGTAAATGACCAGAACAGTATTAATGTGCCCTGGCATAAGGTATAGAACACATTTATTTAAAAGATACTTCCTCAGTCTGAATTTTAATGATGGTAGCTAATACTGTCTAATATGCCGGTCCAAAATCTCTCACAGATGATTATTCAGATTATGTTCAGGTAACAGCAAAGGCCATAGCGTGTGACATAATTTTCAAAAGCAGGAACACACCCTGCACAGGGCACCAAACCTGTTTGTTAATACCCGGCCAACCGATAGCACCTGCCAAGATTAGATCCCGGATCTTATTGGTGGTGGGCTAACAAAATAGACCGCTGCGCCACCCGAGCGCTGCCAGCTGATCAGTCGTTGTAAATAAAGGTGCCACCATCTGTGTCCAAATAATGTATTTCATGAAAAGTTACTTTCCTTTTACTTTAAACAGCTTGATACAAAATCAAGGTCAACTTGGCCTACTTAAAATGCATTAATGTCACAGAGCACTTCATTGTCTTCACTCATTTACTTAGGTTTTTTTAATGGTCTCCTGCATGTATGTGATATTAGATTAGGCTATTCTAATAAATGTATCAAAATAATATTTAATTTAAATAAATAACTGTTAGTGGGTGGAACAGACATTAACCTACTAAACATTTATTTGCCAATTTTAATTTAGACCAGTTAAAAAAGTAATTGAACACTATTATGTTATTGTAAAACTAGTAAAAAAGTTCAAAGGACAATTTTCTTATTCTTCCTAATATGAGACACATGATAACTCACTTAATGTTTTTGTTACATTTATCTTAAAAAGAACTGACAAAAGTGCTTACAATTTTGCCAACGTGGCTACTAAACACTAGATACGTGGCAGTCTAGTTCTGTCATCATATTGCCTTTCTACTTTTTTTATACAATAATTGTCACCATCCAAGTCATGACAACTGCACACTTTGTGTACATGTGAACTATATATTTCATGTTTGTGCACATCTAATGCTTTATCAGTGTATCAGCCGGAAAAATCTGGAAAAATCCAGTTTAGTACTGATTTAGCATTTCCAGCAACAAAGCCCCAGGACTGATATTCAGTACTGAATAATTATTCTGTGACTAAATTTTTTAAAAATAAAGATGGGTTCAGATATTTGTTTTTTTAAATAACCATTTTAATCCCTGTTCTGTAACAGTTCCAGAAGATGCAGAGGTTTTGTCACTCCTGATGTGCAAAGCCTTCTGATGTGTGAATCCTCCTGATGTGTGATGTGAAAATAATCTCTCAAATCTGAATATCTAACTACATGAGATGCGCTGAAAGAAAATTAGCCTTTTACAAGGTTCACACATGCCCAGAGTATCTCAGCTTGACTAAGAGTTTGGAGCTGAGACAATAACTCTCATGCATCATGATAACGATCATGAGCGACTTATCACTGTGATCACTGTGCTGTTAAAAAAGACAATCTGGCTAAATGTAACGTTATTAAGGTGGAAGATAGGCCTTGCAAGAGAGCTATCCAGCCAACACTTGTCATCTATCAGAGATTATTTCACAACATCAGAACAGTATAATAATACATTTTGGAGGGCTAAACTCTAAACAGGTTTAGATTAGGATAAAAACATCCCGCTCTTACCAAAGTTATTATAGATCACCTTGTACCCATTCAGTCAAACAAGCTGGTGTGAGGTCAGGTACTAATGTTGGACAAAGAGGCTTGGTTCGCAGTCAACATTTCCATTCATCAATCAACATTTCCATTCATCTAAAATGTTTAATGGAGCTCCAGGCTCAGTTTAGGCCAGTAAAGTTCCTCCACACTGAACACGTCAAAATGTTTTTATTGACCTCATCCTGTGGTGCTGTAACAGGAGTGGGCCTTTCCCAAACTGTTGCTACAAAGCTGCCAAAGATATTATATCATACAAACATACTAATATAGAAAAGCACTATTAGTTACTCACAACGCATTCTTAATTCCAATTTTTTACTGCATCAAGGCCCATTTGTGTCAGTACTTTGCATTAGGCCCCATTAAAATCCAGGCAATAACACACCCTAAACCAATAAATAGGGTGCCAGTAAATCACAGGACAGCACAGACATACCCATTTACTCACTCACATTTTTCGCTACCCTTGTAATTTAGATTAGCCAATCCACCATCTGTATATTTTTGGGAGGTGAAAGGAAACTAAAGTGCCCAGAAAACCCATGTGGACACACTGTAAAGGAGGATCAAAACCCACTTCACCAGGACTCATGTTTCTGTGTACCCCCACTCAACCAGCTGTGTCACTTTGCTGCCAAAATAAAACAATTAAAGGTTAATTAAAGAAAAAAAACAACCAAAATATCTATAAAAATGAACTAATATAAACTAATCAAGGCATACTAAACCTGACAAAGAAATAAAAATAAAATTTGAAACCTTGCCCTAGTTAGTGGTTCATGTTTCTTTGAAGCGGACTAGATAATTTCACATAATATGAACTGTGACATTTCTTCTCACATCATCTGACCTGTAACATAATTGTTCAGTAAGCTGATTGTGACATTCTTTTAGCACGTTAAATGCCCTTCAATTGCCTGTGCCACTTTATTAACCAACTGCCGCTGTACTGCATGCCAACCAGCTGGCTGCATCGGCTGGCATTGCTCCTGGCTGCTTGCTGAGAAGAAGAGGAGCTGCTATTACCCCCCACTGTACAACTGCATCGAATTGCTCACAGAGTTGTTTTTTTTATCCCAGAGGAAAAAAACATCAAATGTGAAAAGAACAGCAGAAAGAAATCTCCAGGAATTTTTCTTTTACAGAAACAGAACATTCCAAACATGAGTGCCTTTCAGAACGGATGAATATCTTCACACAAAGAGAATAAAGAAATGAAAATCTGGAGAAAAAAAGAAACGTCTGCCTCATACCATTAATCTTTACATTGTCTGACAATGTAAGATTACTGATCAAATTGATCATTTGACAAACTGCTCATTTAAAAATGAATTATGTCAGAAGTATTGAAAAGAACCTGATTCTCCTGCAAGTGTCTTGTCATAGAGCCATATTATCGTGTAGCAGGTCATCTGAGATCAGGTTTTTAACTGTAGCAGTGTGACGTTTTGGATTATCAGATGGGAAAGAAAGGTTCCGACAGAATCCCTTCCTTTGTGGTTACCCCTGAGCTAAAAGATAAAGGGTCCAACCATTGATTCTAAGTGTAAGAATGTGTCTATTGACTGATGCCATCCAGCTGCTGACTAACAGATAAACATAAAAGATTTAAAGGGAAAAGTTAGACACACTGGCCACAGTGGGCTTTCACTGACAGGAAAAATAGCTGCCAGGTTTTGAAGGCTATTTTTTCTTATAAATTGTCATTCATTCCGGTACTGATAAATACTGGCACATTAACACTCACTAAAATCAGGTCAATTAAATTAAATAAACCTATGTATTCATTCTACCTGCTGTGTCTCAGGACTTTTTGATGAACACGTGCATTTAAACTTTCTCTCTGTCGAGAACTGATAGTTCATTCATACACTCTTTACACTGGGATGGCAGAGTATAATATATTAATGAACAATTAGAACATTATCTTGCATAAATAACTTTAATATTCTGGGTCTTTTGTACAAGTTTTTTTTACAGCAGTTTGTAAAACCATTACAAATAGCTAATGAGTTAACATAGTTTAAAATAGTGGTTTTATTAATTTTCCTTCATTTACATTAACTGTTTTATCCTGTTAGAGTGGAATGGTTCCACATGAATACATCCCATCTCAGAACAAAATTCACAAATTCACTTACTTATTCATACCTAAGAGTAGTTTAAAGCAGCCAGTTCACCTACTGCATGTTTTTGGAAGTTGAAAGGAAGGTGAAGTACTCAAAAAACACACAGACACAAAGAGAACATTCACCACTTAACCTGTCCCACCAAACTGGGTCACATACAGGTACAGAGTATGTTTTGAAGTTTACATCCTTACTAGAAAGAGAAACCAGATCATACAGATCCAGTCTTATTCAGTTCACACTAGCTGACTGTAAAGTTCCACATGAACTATAAAGTTCTTTCCATATAGTTATTAAATATTGCATTAGTCTGCATTGGCAATAATAACAATCATCATCACCATGATGGGTGGCACAGCAGTCTGTTATGCTAGCCTACCACTGCTGAGATCCTGGTTTGAATTTCAGCAGTGCTATCGGCTGGCTGAGCATCTACACAGACATGAGTGGCTGAGGAGAGAAATAGCCGAAGCCCTATCAAGGACATCCACCCATTGATTCTGGTTGGAATCAGACCCAATGCAAACATAACCAGGATAAAATGGTTTATGAAAATGAAATGAAAGAATTATCATCAGCAGCATCATCAATGATTATCTTCATCAGTCAAAAAGTTAAAGTATTATTTACAATGAGTTTAAAGAATCTAAAAAATAATACATAAGCACTGCCTGCAATGACTAATTTGGATCTATCTATCCCATTCCTCCTTTTTTCTGTAAGACTCTGGTATTACAGCCCTGTATACTTGATACCATACCAATACTCAGGCATTGGATACTGAAGTCATACAAACTGAGCGTTCTCTATAAGTTGTTCAAAAAAGCATAATGTTAAAGGCATAATGAACTTTATAGCTGTACATTCAACATTGTCGCATGGCTTTAAAACATACTTTTTACACCACCAAAATAATAAAAGGGATTTGTCAATTGTAAAAGACAAAGAAATATCCACTCACAGCAAATTAATAGTTTCCAAAATCACATAAATCCTTTCAAAGACTTTCATGACATACATGTCCCTTACAAGTGTGTGTAAACTTTGGTAAGTGAATGTTATTTAGTACACAAATATGACTATTATTAATGTCTCCATCCAATATTTCTATTTTCATGTGATTATTATAGCTGCTGACTATCAGACGATACTGATAATGATTTAATACTGACATCCTCACAGTAACCAGGCTGGCAAGTAATGCAAGAAAACATTTAAGATTGTTAGTCTCCTACATTCAGTTAGATGATCGATGCCATACCAGTCAATATCACAGCATAAAATATATTATTGGATTGACTGGAAAATCAGATCCCATATTAATAGTGTTTTAGGTCAGCCCAGATACCAATACCCAGCACATCCAGCAGCATCTTGACTTTTTCATGCCTGAGTGGCTTTTCCCATCAGGTAGTCTACAGAAGAAATAGTCAGAAATCTACACCGCACTGCTGATAGACAAATGTGGGTTCTGAGGCAAGACCAGTTGGAAACTACTGGTTTACTAGGATAGGTACACGATTCATATAGGCATGCATGCATACAAGCAAAATTATGAGATTTTAAATATCTGCTTATGCTATAAATCGCTAGATATAAAAAAAAATGATGCACTGTCTTTAAAAACACCAACCAAACCTATGAATGAAATCATCATAGCCATGGTGTGAAAGGGAATACAAAAGCATAATTGATTGGCATATAGGCAATGTATCTAACATTATTCCACGAATTATAAGTACAAACGCAGTAAACATTTCAATCCTTAAGGTAAAATATAATATGTGACCTTGCAGTGTACTACGTACATGTCCTGGCTACATCCTGATCCTATCATATTTCAACAATTTCAACCAGAAAATAACAGCCATCAGAACTTGGTACAGCAAAAGGGAGGTTTAATCGTGAAGATCATAAAGCTGCAGAGATTTTAAATCAGTTTACCTTGCTAAATGATCTAAGGCTTGTTTCTTGTGGCACACCGCCCCTCTTTCCACCAAATCCCGCTTTTTCCTGTTACAACATCACCGGGTCCCGAAAAGAAATGGCTCCTTTAGCGATGACCGCAATAGATAAGCTAGATGATGCCTAGATAAAATAATACCGATGCAGTGTGGGTATGAAAGCCATGAGTGCAGCGACAGCGCGGAACTGGGAGAGAAATCCTGGCTGGCAGCTGCCTGTCCGCGCGGCTCTGATGGTGCGTGTCCGCATTACGGCTTTAGCAGAAAACGCCTCGCTGACGGTAAACACACACACACACACACGCGCGCGCACACACACACACACACACGCGCACACACACATTCACTCACACACACAGAAAGCCCGTTGATGCTGCTGAACTTCGATCATATCTCAGCAGGCCGGGCCAGATGTTTCAGATGTTATAAGCATCTCTTCCACGGTCACCCGCCCCAAATATGGCCTCCAGTGGTGCAAGTCTGGAGCGGCGGAGCAGGTGTCACATCCGCACGCTGCTGGACGGAGCGGCGCTCTGACACTTTGTGACATGATCACAGCAACGCAACACCACGCAAACCCGCATCTGGACGTGCATACCTTCACACCCGACCTCTAAAGTACCGTGCACTGGGTTTAAACGCCCGGTTTTTCCATATCAGAAATGTTGTTGCTGTTTTTGTTTATTTGAAACGGAGATGGAAATGTATCTTTGTTCATCTTCACTGTTGTTTTAGCAGGTTTACAGCTGAGCTTCTCAACATCTCTGCATCCTTTCTGTAGACCTACTAATCAGACACCTAAGAACTTCCATTTAATTCAGCTCACTTATCTGCTGGAAGGTCGAATTACATGTGACTATTAGGGTCTTTATCCTTTCTGTTTCATAGAAAAAATAGTAGTGTTTTTATTTTACTCTCACAATATAAAAGTAAGACAACTTTAAGTTTGATCCTTAATCATTTTGGCACATGCCCATGCAGAGAACCCTCATGTGATTTGATCTAATCATTAGAAGCGTGTTTACATGAATACATTTGCATCCATTGTTCACCTATTATAAAACTATTATCAGGCTTAATAGTTTTGGCAAAACATTTTATATAGTGGGAAATATGGTGTCAGAATTGAATGAATGTGCCCGAATTCAAAATAGTTATTTCGTGCAAATCAGTATTTAGTCATGACTAAACTGAAGGTGTAGGTGCAGTTCATGGCACTGTGTAAAGGTAATCTGTACACAATTTCTGTGACTTTCTAAAAATAGTTGCCGTGTAGACCTTGGGTGAATCTTTGTAGGTTGATTACCTCTTGAAGGATTTGCTACTGTTCCGAGTTGTATCTATTTGAAGAGCATGTCTCTCATAGAGCTACAGAATCCTAAAGCCTAGAAATGATCGTGTAACCCTTTTAACCCTTTTATTTTTAGAAATGTTTTCTTAGCTGTTAAATCACAGGGTAGTGTTTTTGTAAAACCTTTAAGGTCAAGGTGTTTAACTTTAATGGTCTGGTAAAAATGAGTGAGATTTATAATTTACAGGCCCAGCTGACATTAAGCTTGGCTTTACCTTGTAAATTAAACTGGCTTAAAGTTAGTAAATTCGGTGAGTAGTGCCATTTTTTGTTTATTAATCTTAAATGATTTAGTGTGAAGTGGGAAATGACTATTTACAACACTGTATTTTTGTGTTTTCCACTGTTACAATAATAAAAAATGAATCCACGCAGGCATAAAAGGCTTTTAAATACATCCAAACTCACTAATTATACAACAAAATGAAAAACAATGCTGGAACAGTGAGCTATAGTCTGGGCAATTACTCACTTGAGGCAGATCATGTTGCTAAAACTGCAAACATAATGAAGCTCCTAGACCAAATCAAGCAACAAATCAAAGCTATTAAACTCAAAATAGAAAACAAAAATCATTAGCTGTTCATGTAGCTGTTTACTTCCTTTGGTAACTTAGGAACTGACTGTAGGTGAGGGAATCAGTTCTTTCTCCGGTCCTGCTTTTTATTTGCAGAAACATTCCCATATCATCTCGTGGAGGGTCAGCAATACTCCTGCTACACAATGGCTCAGAAATGCCCAGCAGCTCACGGACATGTGCTGAGATCCTCTGCAGGAAAGACACCAGAGTGATCAATATTTATAAATTGAAAGTATTATTATTATTATTTACAGTTTTTATTTTTTAATATTGTCATTATTATATGTCATGCTTTTCTATACAATTAGAATGTCTCCATACCACTTTGAACAGAAACAATCATAAACTATGGTTAATTTATCACCCATTTCTAACATTTTAACTCATTACAAAACCAAGGGCAGTCATACAGCCTTGTCCTCTTCCTTGCTGCCATAGCAGCCTTCACTCTTTTGGAAAGACTTTCCACAAAATTGAGCAGAAACAGCATTTGTTAGGTCAGGTACACACTCTTTATTTTAATTTCTCACAAAAGTGTTTAAAGGGAGTTAAGGTTAGGGCTTTGTGCAGGCAACTGGAACTTCTCCACACCAACATTATCAAAGTACGTCTGTATGGACCTCATTCAGTGCACAGGGACACAGTTCTAAGAATGAAAAATATTATATAATTTCACAAATTACATATGCCTATTGGTAATGGCTAGAACTTTATACCTTATAGGGTTAACCATTCGACTGTACATAACATCACTTTCCACTAGTTGTATTCAGTATCTAATCAATACAAGACTTTATCATTCAAAACATAACACATTTTGTACAAATGCTACTAGGCAAGGGCACGACCTAAACTTTGGCACTTACTGCTGCAAATCCAAAATATATTAAGCATTGTCATATTTTGTTGTTTGGGTTGTTTGTAGTTAAATTATAATGATCTTTTAACATCTCTCCAAACTGCTGCAATGTTTACAGCTTATCAGCTATGTTTGTAGCCTCCATGTATCTTATCTGTGATTTTCTGCTTATTCTATACATGTAAATGTATTAAAATGTAGTATGTAATTCTACGTCAGCCATTACTTTTCTAACAATAGTGATCATTAAAATAAAATTACAATTTACATATTTTAACTTCTATTAGTGGTTCTGCTTATATCAGTATGTGTATCAGTTCTTTAATGCTGATGCTGGCATGCAGTCCAAATACCAAATGCCTGTGACTTGATAGCTCCACTGAGTTTTGCTTAATTAATGACTAGGGAGAAAACACAACCACTAGCCAAACCATCTCGATGATGCCGAACAAAAGGCTACAAATCAAAATACAAAAGGAGGATGCAGAGTGAGACGAAGCATCTCATTTAGACTAAACAATAATATCTAGTGTCAGTGTTACTTCCAAAATTTGTCCAAAGGGTGAGACATTTCCGGTCCATGGCTGCACTTAATGTCACTTTGAATGCTTTATATAAGATCTGAATGCAATGCAAGTTATTCTTATAAGCCCACTGGTAAGAAATCTGCTCATAACTAATGATAACTAAACTAGCCTAGTAATAAAAAGAGAGAGTTTAACTTCACTGTGAAGAGCCCACCCTACACTTTGGATATTACTGCCTTTTTTTCTGTTGTATTGAATTTGTATTATGTTAAAGATGATGCATGTCTTCTTACCTTCATATGTTCAAAATTAGTGATTCCTATTTGTGGCAAGTAGCAGCAGTTTACATAGATTAGCTTTTTCCCAGTGATGTGATTCTCAGTAAAACAACCCTGTGGACAGTTTAATACATAATTAAAATACAATATAAATAATGATTGTTTCAAATAATCATGACAAACCTATGTCTTTGGATCATTTCCAAACAGCATGGAAAGTGTGTGTGTGCGTGCGCGCTTATCTGTACATCTGCATTCATGTGTGCATTGTAATGTTGTTATAAGGAGAAGCGGAGGACCCAAGAATGCAGAGAAATATATATATTTATTTGTTATAAACAATATATATTTTATAAAACACAAAATTGGAAAAGGATAACAAAAAACAAATCGGGAGAACCCCGATTGAAGCCGCAGGCGCCGCAGGCAACTGAAAAAGACAAAAATGAAAAATATATAAATAAACACAATACCGCGAGTCACGAACCCGGATCGCCGGCGTGCGAGGCGTTCGTGTACTCACAGAGCTATCTACTAGCTGGAAAAAAAGGGGGAAGTCTCGCGCTTAAAAGGCGCCGAGAACAAACGGTCCCAAAACGCGGAGAAGAGAAACCAAAACCGAAACCGGCAAGAGTTTCGGAGTTTCTCGGACCAGCGCTGTCACCAGCTTCGCACCGCTGAGCTGGGAGGAAACCGATCTGCTAAGGGGGGAAAAATAGAGAACACAAAAAGGTTACTGCGCGGATCCGAACCGACGCTGACAGCGTCATAAACAAACGCTTAGCCCACTAGGCTAAGCTGGCACTGAAGGGTCCGCCTACTTTAGCGGATAAGATCTCTTTCGCTGTACCGGCGGCTAGGCTAACGTTAGCCACCAGCTAACGGATACAGAGGAGATCTGGCAAAAAGGCGAGGAACAGAACAGCAGCGCGAGGACTGCGCGGGGTCGCACCGATCTTTCCCTACCTGGAAAAGAAAACCCTATTTACCTCTGTCTTTCAACATACACACCCGACCATTCTAGTAATGCCCGGGGATACCGAACTGACCCTGAAAAAAGGGGTGCGACTGCACAGCCATTGCGTGTGAAAACAAGAGAGAAGGTGCGACCCCTACAGCTATGCGAGGCTCACTTAAATAGCGCGAGTGCAGCTGCAGGTCGTTGCACTAATTAGGCAGCCTCCTATTTAAAGCTTTGCTGTTCTGTGCTCTGTAACACCTGCGACGCTGGGAGCTGGTGGTGCGTTCACCAGACGCCGCAGGTACCCTAACAAATGTGATGTCTTTGTTTGTCAGAGTTAAGGGGAGTAGATATTGCTGATGTCTATGAAAAGTAAATCGTTTTGCATTCCACATGATGCTGGCAAAGCAAAACTGTACAATGATGACAAAGCAGTATAAAAGAAATGCTGTGGACCTCAATGTTAAAAAGGAGGGGGAATACAAACTGTAGCCCAATAAAACGGAGATGGTGGCTCTTAAGCCTATCCAATTAGCTTCCTGTGGGCCAACTTCCACCCTTGTGTGATCATTTATTGGCCCTTTAATTGGTTCCTACCAGCTAATTCAATTAGAATTTTGTACACACTAGAGAAAATTTATTTCTGTCTTGCGCAGTCAGTGGTAAGAAAAAATTTGCATATGTAACTACTAAATCTGATGCAAAGATCTGCTTCCTCCACTTCAGGCATGTTTATCTGTTTCAGCTATCGATATATGATCTCTTAAGCTAAATCTACAGATAAGACAGCTGAAATTCCAAACCATTTATTATAATTTATGTATTGTTATTTTATTTTAATGTTTTACCACCGCGTTATCCTGATTAGTTTCAAGCAATCTATTGCAGGATCTGGGCCACCCCCCTCAGACATAGACAATCATGTCAGTGTGCAGATGCCTGACTGGCTGATACCACCACTGGGGATTCAAACCATGGATACCTTTGTGCCAGCCAAGCTCCATTTATTGTTATAATAATGTTAATACTACTATGAGGGATGTTCAAAAAGTTTCCGCACTTATATTTATACTTATATACTTATATTTTGGTTGGAAATGGTAAGGGCGGAAGGAGTAGTGATTGGTCGTGTCTGAGAGACTGAGAGAGAGCTTATAGTCTGGATTTAGCGCCATCTGATTTCCACCTTTTTGAATTGCTCAAAGAATGTTTTAAGGGGAAGAAGATTTTCATGTGATGATGTGAAAGCAGTGGTACATCAGTGGCTACTCACTCAACCAAAAACATTTTTGCTGATGACATTAAAAAGTTGGTATGACACTGGAAAAAATTCATTGGAAAGTGGCTATGTAGAAAAGTGATGTAATTTGTTTTTGAAATCTTTAATAAATAGAGGTTTAAAAGTGCGGAAACTTTTTGAAGAATCCTCATACTATCACTACTACTACGACCAACAATAATAATAATAACCATTATTTTTTTATATCACTTAAGAAATACAATATATTTCATTTTCTTCAACTGATATATCCTGTGGTTGTGGTGGGTCCAGTTCCACTGGGTGAAAGGCAGGAATACCCAGGGCAGGGCGCCAGTCCATCGGAAGGCTTTGATGCACACTTACCCATTCGTTCCCTTTACCTATTGGCACTTTACAGTAGCCAGTACAACTACCAGAATGATTTTAAAAGGATCCTTAAACATATGGAGATCATGCCAAGCTTCCACACAACCAGTGACCCACGCTGGTGCTGTGCGGCGCTACCTGCTGCGCCATCTAGCTGCAGTTATACAGGTATATTTGAAGTATGGAGCTGTGATTTTGCTGTACTTGTTTAACACTGTATAATGAATTACATATCTCTGAAACATCCGCTGCTTTCTAATATATGACTTAGATTGTACCAGAGGTCTAATCAAGGTCTCCAGCTAATCCAGGATGATGATTTTTCAGGAGGTACCTACACTGTTTAGATCTGTCTATGGCATGTCATTTAACTGCTATCCATATGAGTTAAAATATATGGCTTTTATAAGAGCATACATTATTTACAACAAGGGATTATTTTACTGATTTACCATGTATTGGGGAAATCCGATAGATCGTATCCACTCAGCCACGTCCTGACTGCTCCACTTAAGGAACTCCATTTCTGCGTTAGTTTTGTTACCATGGTAACAGTCCAACCAACGAGAAGCGCAGGTTGCACACGCAGCTAATGTGCATATTGTTCAAAAAGTAACATGCACAATATTTTGTCCTTTATTTATTATTACAGTTTAACTAACGTCTTTAGCTTGGTTAGTAGCAGTCTACAATCTGGCGCCTCCTGAAAAACATTGTCACTTACATCTTGATTCTAAGCTAGCCATGCACAGCCCATAGAACTGCATACAGAGTCAATGTTTGTATTAAATTTATGAACCTATTAGTGTGTAACTAGCTGTAAGACAAATAAGCACTATTTAAAGGCTTAAGCCTAATTAATTATTAAAATGAGGGTCTGTTGCTGGTTTACATAGTATAGAAAATCAAATGGTTATATCTTTACCCTTAAATATCCAGAAACCAGTCAATTAAATCCACTAACAATAAAACACCACTAAGCACTTTATAGCACAGCCATTGATTACATTATAAGATACAACTGCAATAAAGATAAATACTGTGGGCAGTGCAATTATTGACTGTATCCCATCTGTTGCTTTGAACACTTTGTTACCCTTCTGTTCACCATTTATTACTTGAAAGGGAGTCCCACATGACCTTTGCTGACCAGATGATCTTTGAGTGGTAGACCATTCTTAGCAACACAATGACACAACAACATGGCTATGATAGTGAACTGTGTGATGTTCTGACATAAGTGTATCTGGTGCAGCAGTGTTGCTGGGATTAATAAATACTATTTTACTGGCCTATTTATTAGAAACACCTGTAAGCTGTTAAAACCTGCTAGCACTTGTAGAGACTAGAGCTATGTTTTGTCTGATCTAAGAACTCTGTTGACTTCATATTTTTGGTTGGAGCACTATTCACTTCTCAGCACTGAGCACTTATAATATCATGCTATTACCATGTTGGTGTCATTGCAATTTTAAGAATTGTCCACCACCCAAATAACATCTGGGAAGAGGTCAGGCTAATGTTCTGTACATAAACCAGATAACAAAGCAGCTATACAGTAAATTTAAGAAAAATGTATAGTAGCATTGCCCGAAAATTGGGTTGGTACGTATATAGCCTACTTTTCTTAGTGAAAAGTATATGAACAATTTTATTTTTTTTTTTATTTTTTTATTTCCACTTAATTAATATTTAACCAGAAAAATAACGCTAATAATTTTTAAATGAAAAGCAATACATTGAATCCGTACGTTATTTTTTCGCTTGATGTTACCTGAAAACTTCATTACCCAGAATCACTACGGTTAGTTTCAAGCGTGTCGCCATTTTTTGTGTAGTCTATTTCAAACTATCTACATTCACAAATAATAACTTTTTTAATCGGTTACAGGAATGTACATTCACGCAATAAAACGATAATGAACTTTACACTACGTTGTATTTTTAATCAGTAAATGTAAATAATTCAAATATCTCTTAGCATGGACTGGATGGGCGAGATGATTTCGCTTAGTAAGCGCAAGAAACAGCTGTAGCTACCGGTCAAGTTTTATTACCCACCCCGCAGGGCTAAAATTACCTGCTGACTGTACCAAAGTCGGTTATTTTTTTATTACAAAATGATTTAGACGCTCAAATGGGGGGAATTATGTGTTTTTATTTTATTTTGTCCTGATTTATTACTCGTAAATTAGCTAATGTTGTTTAGCAGCGAAACTATCCGCCCATATTTCATAAGTAAACAGCTAGCATAGCAACACTGTCACTAGGCTTGTGTTTCCTCAGCAGTGTGTGATGTATTCATGTAAACTATACACAGTAATTACTGCTTCACCCCACAAACACCTGACTACTGCTTGTTAAGCAACTCGACACATCAGCGATTTCTTATAGGAGAAAATGTTTAGTTAACTTAGTGATCAGTGAGACACCGCCTATTTATGAAAAGCTAAACCAAATATGGGTGAGCCAGGAGAGAGACGACATGCCAGGAAAATAATAAGCTGACATCTGCCAACTTTAATCTACTGCTGGCTGTGCAAATTACAGGTGGGTGCACATCACTATTACACTAGCAGTGCACTCAATATCAACGTTTCTCTTTACACTTCAGGTAAATCCTCACGAACAATGATAAAAGGTCAATACATTTGCAATTGCAATATTCTAAAAGTTTAAACAGTATTTAAAAATCTCAACAACACTGCTGCACCTAGTGCAACCATACACGCACTATGTCATTACTATGATGTTAGTGACATTGCAGTGCTGAGAATGGTTCATTACCCAGTCATCATCTGGTAAGTAAGTATGAGATTTCTGTTTAAATGCTGAAAAGTGGGGTAACTTAGTAATTGTATACCTACAAAGTTTGTATGTGTAGTGGGCATAGCTTGTAAATAAAATTAGTAAATGTTTGTAACAGATGTATGCTGGTTAAGTGTTTTTAACAGCCTTAATTAAATGTTTAAACAACATTTTATTGCTAACCATTGGCTATGAGGTCTTACCCAGTCCCACTCCACTGTTCTTACATTGTTTTTGTTATTATTATTATTATTATTATTATTATTTATTATTAATGTCATCAGTAAGTCTGTAAAGACTGGAGGAAATTCCTTTTTTGAATTTATTTTTGTACAGTATTTTTAAAATTATATTTTTATATAATTTCAACCTAAAACACAGCCTCTTCATAGAATATTCAGACTAACTAAATGTTGTGCATTGTGAACCGATCCTTTAGCTCTGTATAATTAAACTGTGATTGCCTACACTTTTGGGATAGCAGTAAAGTTTGCCAAAGCCATATTAACTTTGTCAGCTCCAGATGTTCAAAGCAATTGGTTGGTTGTACTCATTCCAAAATAAACTACTATGCTGTGACACACCTTTGACCACTTTAAAACTCCTTTGCATAGAAGCCACCATAGCCAATTTACATTTTGTTTGAGAAAATACAGCCACAGCTTGAGCCGAACATTGTGATGGCAGATAAGTAAATAATACATTTCCTTCATATTTAAGGTATCTGTTTAGTTTTTTTCCTTTAGATTGTTAGATGCTAGTAAAAGCTTGCATCTTTAATTTTCAAAATTGAAAGCACCTGTTTTGTTATAGAGAAAATACATGGCTGTTGTGTTTTAAGTTAACTGAACGCTTATTGTATTATCTTATGTCTTATTGACAGTTGGTATTAATCTCATGTGTTTTACTAACAAAGCATTAAACATGAAAAAGAAAACATGTTAATTAAAACTATCATTGTATATATTGTATAAAACTGTGATTGTATATATAAAAGAAATGTGTTAACAAAAACAGAATTTATTTTAATATTTTCAACCATTTTCAGTAAATGTATTGTTCTTTTAAACATATACAAATAATTAGGTAGTTATAAAAAATAATGTGGGCCTATTAATAACACGTATGTGTTTGTAGGTTGCAGGTAGATATTGTGGGTGGCACTGGAACCATTGCTTGAATGTTTTATTTAGTGGTTAAATAGGGATTAGTTGTACACCTTAATTCAGCTACAGTTCAACTTTATTAGTTTCATATTCTTCCTGAGCGCTGTTGCCTATGTTGTGTGTTAGACTTGCTGTGCACCTGACACCCTTTTTTCTTTTCTAACAACTTTAGTAAAGAGAAGGTGTAGTCTGTTTTCTGAAGAACTTCAGTAGGGATGCCTTCTGTGCTGCATTCGTTCCTTTTGTGGATTCTGCTGAGGGTTTCCATAAGCCAGGGTTATGTGGGCAATGCCCAGGATCTCACTCCAGGCTTTGGAAATATATTGCCCTCTGCTTCCCATCCTGCCAATGCTAGCCAAAAGTTCTATGGTATCATGTTTGATGCTGGGAGCACTGGAACTCGTGTTCATATTTACAGTTTCATACAGAAAGACCCAGGTGAGGGATTAATTTTTTACATTTTATAAAAACAGGTCGACTGTGTTCATATTCAGCATTTTAGGTCAAATCTATAAATCTGACAATTAGACTTTCTGTGAGTTTGCAAAGATCATATACTTTTTGTGTCATTTTCATTTTAGATGGATTACCCATTTTGGATAATGAAATATTTGATTCAGTCAAACCAGGCTTGTCTGCTTATGCTGACATGCCTGAAAATGTAAGTAATCACTCTAACTTGTGTTTTGAGATCTTGTTTTTACTCAACAAAGTGTGTGATGGTTCCCCCTCTGTTATTTTGTATATAATAAAAGAAGCACTGATCTTTTGTCTATTATCATATACAGTAGCTGCACACTATTATTTTTGTAATTTTAGTGTGTATTTTAAATTTTTGCATTTTATATACAGTACTAATAATAGCATAGAATACCCTTATTTACCGTTATTGTATAATAAAATATTAGAATTTTTAGATATTAATGGATGTGCAATTTTGAAACATAAGGCACTCAAGTGGAGCTGCGGTCTATTACAAGATCCAGGCATACACACACTGGATTGGCAATGTTTTCAGTGTCTGAAGGGCCACGATGGATTGGTGTTCTTTCTGGGTTGTAGTTCTGCCTTGCACCCAGTGCTTTCGGGTAAACCGGACCCATTGTGACCCTGACCAGAATAAAATGTAGGTAAAAAAGGAAAAGTAAATCTTTTATTTTGGGTGTCCCAAACCTGAAATTACTACAATAAAAATGTGAAATTACTGTCTCACTAACAGTGTCCATAGTGTTTTGCCACTATGTTTTATGAAGTAGGTGATTTGTGGTGCAGCTTTTTGTTTATTACTAGCCCAGTAAGCAGACTGGCTAACATATTCTTAATAAACTAGCCTGCACTGTCCATGTGGTTTTTCTCTAGTTACTATCTACCAGATTTTTCCCAGATTTGTTTTGTTTGGCTTATAGATTTTAGTGAGTAAATTATGCTCTAGATTAATTAATAGATAAATTGACACCCTGTCAATGTTTCTGAATCGGCTCTGGATCCCCTCTGATCGAGACATCAATGAAACGGTTACTGATGATGAACAGCAAATGAATAAATACGACTATATTTTTAAATTTTAACAGTCCTGTGCTGGTTCTTTTGTTTTTGGTGTGTTTGTGTGTCTAACTAAAGGCAAGACTTCCAGTAAAGCAGTTGCTGGAGGTTGCTAAGAGTGCTGTGCCTCATACTCAGTGGAAACAAACCCCACTAATGCTGAAGGCTACAGCAGGACTGAGAATGCTGCCATCTGCCAAAGCTCATGCACTGTTAGAGCAGGTAGAAAATGTCTAAGAACAGTTTCAGTGAGTGAGTGTGCTGTGTTTCCAGTGATTTCACTTGGCCTGTTTATGCCTTCCACTACCTGATCTGCATATTTTCTCTCCTTTAGGTTCAAGATGTGTTTGATGAATCTCCATTCACTGTACCTACTAACAGTGTTAGCATAATGGATGGAACAAGTGAAGGTATGTTGACCTTTTGCACTGACCAGTTAGCCACTTTCATTATGTATGTATAATTGAACAATGCCAGCGAAACTAACTTGGTCAGTCTAATCTGAAAACAGACTGTAGCCATGGATAGATCAGTTGTCTCAGTAAGTCCTTAGTAAATTGTGGTGTTTGATTTATTAGCAGCGTTGAGGCATGTCAGGTTGCCAAATGCAAATATATTATGGGTTTTGTGGCCATTACTAACTACATGTAATTGGATTCAATATGGGCACCGGATTTAGTGTGACCCTGACAAGGAAAAGTGCTACTCAGGAGACAATAACTAACATAAAATGCTTCTTATCATTTCTCTGTAGGGATCTTGGCCTGGGTGACTCTAAACTTTTTGTCAGGTAAATATAAAGCCTTTTTATAACTCTGCACTGGAATAAAGTTAATGTAACCACTAATATAAGTAAAGTTGAATTGACTGTAACATTTAGCATTATATAATATCTTCATTGTTCCTTAGTAAAAGCTGTAAATGTTATTAATACTCAGTTTACTTCAATTTTCTGTGAAGTCAGTATTGATATATTTTTCTCTGAAGTGTGACTTTAAAGGTGGCAGTCACCAACTGAATGTTAAGAGCCTTTTACAATCTACTTTTAGGTCATCTTCATCCCAGCACTAAAAATTCTGTTGGAATTTTGGATTTGGGTGGAGGGTCAACTCAAATCACCTTCCTTCCCAGGTCAAAGGTAAGTGCAGCTAAGGGTATACAGTAATACAGGTACAATTGGTATGTATAGTAAACTTTTTTAATTTTTTTATGTGTTTGAGCTTTGAATTTGGATAAAATAACAAATTGATTGTGTATACAAAACACTGTGACGAAAAGCGTTTGGAGAAACAACATTATATATTGGCAATGTGAATTCTTGTGTGCAGATTAATCTAATGACATGAAACGGACAGTTTTATTTTATTTTGCATGATGATTTTTGTTTGTCGTTTGTGTCTTTCAAAAGGGTTTCTTGCTACTTTGATGTCAGATGTTTGAGAATTGAATTGCCCAGTTGTTGGCTTGAAAGATCTTTTCTTTGTATTATTCCTGGTTTAGCTGCACTAATTATTCTTAAAGTGTTGCTAGTCAAGGTATACATTGTGTGCTGCAGTGAATACTGGGATTAGTTAAATTCGCTGGAATATTGCAATCCATAATTTTTAGACAGACTGGTAAAATGAAGTATTCTTATTAAACTATTCTTCTCATTTGTGTTTACAGGAAACAGTTGAAAAAGCTCCTGCTGATTACATAGCAAGATTCAGTATGTTTAACGCAACCTATAAGTTATATACTCACAGGTAAGTTTAATAAATAATATTGTCTCAAATTTAAACATATAAAACACAATTCTGCATTTAGTTTGTGTTGTTATTTTATTTTAGCTACCCAAAGAATGGACTTAAAGCAGCTCAACTTGCAGCTCTTGGTGCTTTAGGATCAAAAGGTACAGACAGTAGGGAGGTTTGTGCTGCTGGACTCATCCACTGTTTTCAGTGTTGACTTATAAAATGAATATCAAATATTCAGCCCTCATCACTAATGGTTTTGTGATACTGTACTGTTTTAGATCTGGATAGGAAGATTTTCCAAAGCTCTTGTCTGCCCAAGACATACAAAGGCAAAATTAGCTTTGGAGAGTTGACATACAAAGTCAGTGGAGATCCAGAAGGTAAAATGCATTGATAAGAAAACCAAGTTCTGGACAGATTGTATTACTGACAGTATTAAATGCAATGCATTATAATGTTTGTCTTTTCTCTCTTAAGGTTCTACTGGATACAAAAGCTGTTACCAAGAGATGCTAAAGGTTGTAAAGGGCATCATACAACAGCCGAATGAGCTGGAAAATAGCTCAGTGTTTTATGCCTTCTCCTACTATTTTGATCATGCTGTTGAGGCAGGCCTCATAGGTGAGAAAAAAGCTACATCAAAGATAGAATTATTTGAGTTGACTTTAGTACTGGGTATTAGTTAATCTCACAACTCTCACAATAGACATTGTATCAAAAACAACTTAAAAAAGACTGTTTGAAATTGTATACATGCATTACAACATGCTCCCATCTGTTAACCATCATCATTGGTGCCTGTTTTATTTTTTTGTGAGTACAATATTATGCTGGCAGTAAATGCTAATGAACTGTATTTTTTTTTATTACAGATGCAGCTAGAGGCGGGGCTGTGCAGGTGCGGGACTTTAGGAAAAGATCTAAAGAGGGTAACCAGTCTTTCTTATCTCACACTTTTGTTTGTGTTTTGGGGTGTTTCATTTTATTATTATCAGCCACTTTATTCTGGTCAGGGTTGCAGCAGGTCTGTTTCACTGGAAAATACAGAGCGCTAGGCAGTGATGCCCTGGACAGGATGCCAATCTATCACAGAGCTGTCGTTGGATCCACCTCAGCCCTCATTTGGAAAATAATAATCTAGGGCACATGGAATGCCATTGTTTGTCATATATACATATACAACGTGTACAGCACAATTAAATTCTTTTTCCGCATTTCCCAGCTTGTTTGTAAGCTGGGGTCATAGTGCTGGGTCAGCCATTGTGTGGCGACATTATGTAGCGGTTATTGAGGATGAATGAATGAATCATAACCTATATAGATAGAGTAATTATGCAGACTAAACTACAGTTCAGAGGAAGTAAGACAAGGTTTTGTCCGCATGCAAAAGTTTTTTGCTATTATTAAGCTGAAGACATGTTAATGGCATCAGATGAGAGAAATATTTCAGAAAAAATTCTTAATGAGAAGTTGAGTAGCAACACATTTTTGCAAATTACAATAATTCCTATATATATATATATATATACAGTATATATACAGTATATGTTTTTTTTTTTTTTTATAGCTTGCGACACAGAGTCTATGCATAATTCAGACAATCCCTTCCTGTGTATGGATCTTACATATATAACCTGTCTTCTGAAGGATGGTTATGGCTTCAAGGAAAGCACAGTTCTGCAGGTACTCTTTACACTAGCGGTAGCCAGATGCAATTTAAGGCTATTAATCAAGTAATTTATTTTGGTGATATTGGTTATTATGTGTTTTGCTTGTTTTACTGCATTAAACCATGAAAAATACAATTTCCAATATGTTTGTTTAATTTAGGACTCACTAGCTGTACTTTTTTTTCTGATAGCTGACCAAGAAGTTGAATAAAGTGGAAACCAGCTGGGCTTTGGGGGCCACAATCAGTTACTTTCAACACTTTAAAATTGTGTGAGGCAAAAGGAAGCCGCCTTATCCAGAGCAGTGACCGAACCAGCTGAATTTAGCTCAACCAGTGGACTTCTGGTGACCCTCTGGTAAATGAAACAATGTGTGATTTGGCTCTCTGTGACAAGTGAATTCAGAAAGTATTTAGACCTCTAGACTTTCTGAATACTTTGCATTGTGGATTTGATTTGAAATAGTGTTAACCGTGGTCAGTTGCTTGTGTAGAAGGACAAAATGACCATGCATGTTAATTTGCTAAAACTGCTATGAACTTGAAACTGGTGAATATAACTGGTTACCATTATGAACTGGGAATGGGTGTGTCATTGTTTTAGACTTATTGTCCTAACCAGTGGTCCATTGTATCTTCTTGTAAAACTATATTTGAGGTTTTGATGTATTTGGTCACATAATTAAGGATGTTTTAATGCAGGGGTTGTTTAATGCAGATACAGGACTAGTTTTATTATATACAGTGGTGCATTGCTGCCAATTAAAAAATATATAATATTCAGTGTGCTGTTAAAACAACATACTTTTTGGTTAAAATGGCATCATTTTAAATTTTATTACAATTTTTACATTTTATTTAAAATAAAAAATTGTCATTTGTCAAACTACTGGGTTAAACGGGTAGTTGCTGCTTTACATGCAGTGTCAGGAAACAACTATTCAACCACTCTTATTTTTGTTATACTTAAGTGCATATATTTACTTTAGATGAAAATGCACAGTGTCTTTTAGTTTTGTATTTTTAATTAAAGTATGTATTTATAAGCATAAACAAATATGTTTTAATATTTAATTAAATAGAGAAATAAATCAAAATAACACCTTGTTGCAAAGCCTTCTTGTGGAATTAAATCTTGAAGACATCTGTAAGAAATTATTTGCTTTTTAAAGCAGTGGTTTTCTAACAACAGTTCTTCTGATAGATGCAGTTCTAAAATTCTGTTAATTTTGAATAAAAACAGTCAGAGAACTTTTTTAGAGACCATTTAAATCATTGTGGCTGTATACTTAAGCCTTTTACTCGAGTATGGCTTGGTACATTGTGTAAGTAATGTATTCTTTAATTACATATACTACTTTGGTACTGTTTACAATATGTTATTGTTTTATTTATGATGTTTTTGAGATCATATGCAAACATGACAAGCTGAATTACAGAGCTCTGTTTTTGTTTTATTTAATAATGGCTATGGTTTGTTGCAGTGCTCACATGCAAATTGGGATTTGGTTGTTTTTATTTTAGCAGAGAAGTTTGTGTGTGGTGCAGTGTGGTCTTGTTTAGATCTACTCTGTAACTCTTGTTCCTGCTGTTTTTAGTTTACCCTGCATCTTAGCCTGTGGTAAAACCTTGTGACATGGTAAACCAGCCAGTTTGTAAGGCATACTGATAAGTCACAAATATTTCTTATAACTAAAATAATTGAAACTATATTGCTATTAGACTATTGATAACTTATTATGACTAAGCTGATTTTTAATTGCTTTAAATGACTCAAATGCACTAAAATGTGGTCACATAAAGAGATACTGTACAAAAATGAAATATGTATGTATTCAACTGTTTTGAGGAAAAAATAATGTACTTGGACACAAAAACATGTAATGTCATTAGTCCATTTTATCTTGTGCTTTTAAAAGACCAATAAAATAATATTGAACAAACAATTGTTTTGCTTTTTTCTTGATCATGAAATAAAATATGTACATTTAGTACAATTTGTGATAATAATTTTATTTACAAACACTATTATAATAATGCCACCACATCCTCCCCGTAACTATGAGCTCCAGCTGCCATGCTGACCAGGTCATGAGGGGAAGAAAGAACCACCACTGGCTCTGCAGGACCTGCGACAGAAGAAAGCAGCGACACAGCAGCCGGGTGAGTGTAAGATCAGTTATTTATGAGACTGGGTAAAGGCATTGACTTTAGATGAACAGTATGTACCTTGTGCTCTCAGCATTGCATGGTGAAGATTAACCGGCTCAACTGTTGTCATGGTTACCATGGTGTCCGTGGCAGCACCATCAGCCTCTAGCAAGCTGCTGTGAGTCAGCGCCTCGCCTGTCAATCAAAACCCAGGACTACATCTGATGAAGTGAGAAGTCTAGCCTAATTTTAAACCTATCCACTTAAACCAGTTGTGATTGAGGATCTTGTCACTGCATGATCTTAACTATTGCAAACAAAATCCCACACCCAGCGGACTTTGTTTTGTCCTTCAATATGAAGATCACTGTTGTAAACAGATGTAAAATACTAGTGTAACTCGAAGTTTTTAATACTACATAAGGCTGAGCTACAGTGGTGTTAAAAAAAATAGCAGTGATTTTAAAACAGTGAATAAAGCAAAAAATCATTATAATAACTATTATTTCCATAACTGCAAATGCACTGAAAATACTACACTTTCCATTCTAAATCAAAACATTAACCAAATTTAGCCAGTTTGTGTTAATCCTTTACAGAAAGTTAAGAAAAATGAATATTAGGCTGTTAAAAATAATAGCAGTGCCAGCATTTTTCTTTAAAAACTCAAAAAAAATATGTATAAACTGAAAAATATGTTTGTTCCACTTTACTTTAAATTACTGACCTAATATTTAGTGGCATAACAATTGTTTCCGAGATCTGTGTTGCATGGAGTCGACCAACTTCTGGCACCTCTGAACAGGTATTCCAGTCCAGGATGATTAGACTATATGCCACAGTTCTTCTGCAATTTTGGGTTTTGCCTCAAAAAAACGTGTTTCAGATGTCAGAACACAAGTTCTCTCTGGGATTGAAGTCAGGGGATTGTGCTGGCCACTCTATTACCTCAATCTTGCTTGTCTGTAACCAAGATGTTTTGGGTCATTGTTATGTTGAAACACCCATTTTAAGGACATTTCTTCTTCGACATAGGGCAACATGATGATCTTAAGTATTCTGATATATTTAAATTGATCCATGAGCCCTCGTATGTGATAAATAGACGTAACACCATGGTATGAAAAACATCCCCATATCATCATTTTGTACCACCATGCTTTACTGTCTTCACAGTGAACTTTGGCTTGAATTCAGTGCTCGGGGGTCGTCTGACATACTGTCTACAGCCACTAGACCCAAACAGAACAATTTTGCTTTCACCAGTCCACAAAATGTTGAGCCATTTCTCTTTGGACCAGTCAATTGGTTCCCTGGTAAATTTGAACCCATTCAGGACACGTCTTTTTCTTTACAACGGGACTTTGCAAGGAGTTCTTGCTGGTAAATTGGCTTCACTTAATCATCTTCTGTACTCACTGGTAACTTCAGATGTTCCTTGATCTTTCTAGAGGTGATCACTGGCTGAGCCTTTGCTATTTTGGCTATTCTTCGATCCTTTCGAACAGTAGTTACAACGCTTCCTTCCACGTCTTTCAGGTTTTGGTTTTTACTTCAAGGCATTTGAGATCATTTTAGCTGAGCAGCCTAGAATTTGCTTCTGGTAAATTAAGCAATGTGTCTACCAGTACAAATCTGTCTCTCTCGGAGACTGTGGATTCAGAAAGAATTTAGACCCCTTGACTTTTTGCATACTTTGCATTGTGAATTTGATTTTGAATTGTGTTAACTGTGGTCAGTTGCTATATGTGGAAAAGGACAAAATGAACATGCATGTTAATTTGCTAAAAGATGGTTAGCTAGAATAAACACATCGGTAATCCTATTAAAACCCACTTGAGAGAAAGTGGTATTTTGTTACCTGTTTCTCTGCTTTCAGAGTTGAGCGTGTTCTCTCCATGTCGTTTTCTCATGTGTACGTTTCTGCTGCCGCTCTGAGAGAATGTCTTCCCACAAATGGAGCACTGATGGGGCTTCTCTCCTGGTAATGCACAACAATGACATGGATCATACTGTCGTGTGGGCTATTAAGCTGGTTTTGTGTGTAGTGTGATTTGATTAACATGGAGCTTTATGTTCTCTAATTCGATAGCATGATATTGTGAACAGCACATACATCCATGGAGCACTTTAATAGGAACCTGTACATTTATTGGCCATTTTATAAGCTACACCTACCATAAAGATCAAGAATTAATAACTAGTTTAGCTTTTCCTAATAAAAAACTGTAACTGATTCTCAGCTTTTATGAACAGATGAGCTAAGGTTTTCCTCTAGAATTTTCTGATAAAGACTGAAATTTAACCCCCCTCTATTAACAGCAAGCTGTCCATGTCCTGAGGCAGAAAAGTACCCCCACACCATCACACTGTCCACCACTGTACTGACAGAAGCACAAATACTGTACCCTAAGTGTGAATGAACCACTAATTAAAGTTATCAAGTTATAATACCTTTGGTACTCAGATGTAATCAGATTACTGTCTGCATTTTAAAAGCGTCATCCACTGAAATCTAATAATACTAACAGATAAATAATTGCTATCTTAATTGTTAATTGCCTCTGAGAATGCAAAATATATTTTCCACTCACCAGAGTGAACCAACATGTGTTTGCGTAGACTGGAGTATTCAGCAAATGAACGGCCACAGTTGTCAACTTCACAGATGAAAGGCTTCTCACCTGAAACATTGCAAAACAAAAAAATGGACAGTGTCAGACAGAGGTATGTTTAACTGACCATCAGCATTTTTAAATAAAAGTTCAAATACAGGATGACTAGGATACATCATTAAATAAAAATCTAACTTGAGTTAAATTAATGACCAGCGCCTTAATTTTTGCATATGTTAATTCCACACTCTACTACTCTAGGTTTACATGTTCAAGCAGGTGACCTAGTATTAACAAACCTAAAGTCTGAGGTCTATTCTAAACTAATCAGCCAAATAGAGGTACTTCACAATGAAACTGCCCAGCACAGCCATTTGTAGGCTCTGCCCAAAGTAAAATGAGAAAAAATGTGTTTTTATTTTAAATAAAAAATGCCAGCAGCAACCAGTGTGCTTTGTAATTATTGCGGCTTGGGTACGAAATATTGCATTAAGTAAAAGTCATTTATTTAAGCAATAGAACACTCGAGGTCCTGTGTTATCGCGAATAACATCACGGCTGTGATTTGGTCGCAGGCACGAACCGAAGGTGAGTGCCGTAGATCATCACAGCCGTGATGTTATTCGCGATAACACACGACCTCGAGTGTTCTATTGCTTTTATACAACAGTTTTTACAAAATAAAGAAAGAAAATAAATCAAAGAAGCCCTGAATTTCATATTAAATATGCTTTAATATTGACAATACCTTTCGCCAAAAAGTAGTTCCACAACGAATATAAAGTTTAACACTACAAAGCAGACATCCCAAGTTGCAAAAACTCATTTCAGGGAGGTAAGAACAACAAGAAGAAAAAGGCAAGAACCTCGGAAGGGAAAAAAAGAAATAAAAAAACCTCTCGCACACACCTATGGATGAAAACAGAACTACTAGGGCTGTTCGCGTTACAAACACATTAATGTTCCCTACATAGTGCATTAGATAGTGAATTAGACAATTGATTTATGTTCCCTACACAGTGCGCTAGATTGTATATCAGATAACGGATTTAAAACGCGACCGGGAAAAAAAGGCTGTGTCGCCTGCGTGCGCGTTTATGTGCATGAAGCTTGTCGTTAATGGCAACGCGTCAGCGGAGTAATACAGTTGTGGTGTGAAAAGACCGTGCTGTTATCATGAATATCAGCACGTTTAGAACGCTTCTCAACCAATCAGATTGTAAGGTCGGAACTACCTGTTGTATAATATTTAATCAAGCATGAGATTTGTGAAATCTAAATGTACATGCCTGTAGTCACTGTAATTATTAAAACACTAGCCAGTTGTGAAGTCAACTTTTGTGTTCATTTTGCTATAGTTTTGCTATAATGCAATTAATATTAGTGGATAGAATGATCTGTAAACTTTTAGTCATTGAAAATCTTTTTCTTTAAGAAAGCTGCTTCTTGCCATGTCATGGTTTATCTCATTAGACCAGGTCAGATTTATTTGAACATTGAGAGCATCAGCAAGGCATAAAATCCCAGTAGTACACACAGCTTTTCTCTCCAATTGTAAGCTGAGGCCCTCAAATGTCGTGTTACAGCTAACAATTTGGGAGGATTAGCATGTTTATCATGAGAAGAAAGCCATAAAAAAAATGTTAGGGAGGCATATAACAGCTTAGGCTGGTTTATTATTTGGTAACTTCACAATAGTGGACAAATAAGGTCTAAATTTCCAAATAACTGAATTTTTACTCTTATTAAAAAAAGAAAAGGTCGAGCCTTTAAAATAAAGATGCCTACCAGTATGTGTACGTTTGTGGTTCTTTAGATTACCAGCAGTGGTAAACTTCTTGCCACAGTTCTTCTCATTACAGATAAATGGCTTCTCGCCGTTGTGCGTCCTCATGTGCACTTGCAGTCTCTGCAGCACATAAAAGCTTTTCCCACAGCCCTCAGCACCACAGCGGAATGTGCGGTCATTTCTAAAACACACAGGCAAACACACACTTCATATACATGCAAACAGAAGACTTCTGGTAATTGTGGTTTTGTCCCTTTCCAAATCAAGTGTGTGAGCGATAAGCAAAGAAGGATTTTACACACACTGTGATACTTTTCAAATGAATGATAAACAATGTGCCATTATTCTACTGCTGGGTAGGTGGCAGGGTGAGGCATGAAGTTGTAACTTTATTACCTTGCTAGCTACTCAGCAGGACAATACTGGTTTATTGTTTATCAGACAATGGCTCCATAGGGTGTGATACATCCCCTTATCATAAAAGGGTCATGTGGCCTAATGTACTAAAGCAGTAACCTACTAGTTCTATCTCAGGACCCCGGAGCTATGCGAGCCCAGCACAATCTGCTGTATGATTCCACCTAAAGGTTTTATAAAATATTTAAATATTGCAATACATTATTTATTTCATTCATTGTCTGTTTTACCACTTTCTCCTGGTCAGGGTTGTGCTGGGTCTAATTCACTGGGCAAAAGGCAGAAAACACCCCAGACAGGTCACCAGTCCAACACAGGGCGGACACACACACACTCACATGAAGGGCAATTTTTAGCAGCTTCAATTGGCTTGACCGCACATCTTTGGACTTCTGGGAGTACATCGGAGCTCCCAGAGAACCCACACGAACACAGGGAGAACCCTGGCTGGCTGTCTGGCTGGGAAATCGCACCCAGGCCCATCATGCCGTTTCATTGCAACATACAAAGTAGTTCAGGTGGGTGTTTATTAAATTACTCCATAAGGTTGATTATATTTTACAAATCAGTGAGAAAGAGTTTTATTTAGTCACATATATTTTTAAAACAATGTCTCTTTACCTACCTGTGTGTTTTCAGATGGTACTTAAGATGAGCAGGCCAGGTAAATGTCCTCTGGCAATTTTCATAAGGACACACCAGAATCTTCTCTGCAGGTACACGACTGTTATGTGGTGGTGACTCTTTTATTGGTGTCTCTGACTGGCAGCTAAGTAAATGGTCATCTGGAAAATGACAACACAGAAGCACAAGTATTAAGGTATGTAGCTTATAAATGTACCTTATTTAAGTCAATGATGCACTAATTCTGTAATACAGTATCAGTACTGGAACTAGGGATGTAAATGATTAACAGCTGGCCGACAAACAAGTAAATGCTTGATGCTGGCCATTTCAATTTATTTAAAGACATCACTGGATGAAACACTTATTCCTTCAAATAGCCGTCATTTTACACCCTAAACTTAAAATAATGTATTTATGAGTCCGGGTTTTATTTACCTTCAGTTTGTTTTTGAGTCAGCTTTTAGTTTTCATTTAACATTAATTGTTAAATGGCAAAAGGGTTATGGATGCCCTTCAATACAGTTAGCGTTTTATATAATGGAATTAGGTCAGTACAACACATTCACTGTAAAAATATTAGTAAGCCAACATTACTGTTGCTACAAGCCCTGGCTTCCTTTGCAAGCTCAGCTCGAGTGGCAGCAATCAAGCTGTCATGGGCTAGCTCCTGTACCCGCAGGTACCATGGGGCACTTCCGTCTCCACACTCCCCTCCTGAAATCTCCTTCTCCGCTTCATCCATTTCATCCTGCACAAACACCAGAGGCTCAGCTGAGGCTGCCAGCCCTTCAAAAACAAACAGATGACAATTAGTAATAATTCCATAATAATCGTTACTAAAATTCTAAACAAAGTACGGTTATTTGGAAGAAATATTTTCTTTTAACTGCTCCCATATTTAGGGGGTTGACAAAGTGGATTTGATCTGCATACTAGACTTGACAGTTTTTATGTCAGAGGCCCTTTCTGACACAACCTGCCTATTTTTATCTGGGTTTGGGACTGGCAATAAGAGCGCACTTACACTGCTTTCCATTGCATTTAAAAATATAGCAAAACATATCACTTATTTCACTTATTTATATCTTGGCTTTCTAAAGTGAAATGCTTACAGGCACTGTCAGCTCAGTGATGATTAAGTGACAGTTTTATGTTGCTCTGGATAAAAGCATTAAGGACTAAATGCCATAAATGTTAATGTATTGACTTGCTTCCAAAGTTTTATACAGCAATAATATTTTCACACTGTAACATTTCAGAGCTCTTGCCTTTAGTCTTTTTGCATGATTAATAGCCTTTACCCAGTAAAAGACTTTCCATGTCATCCTGTCAGCAAAGACCAAGCAATAGATGAAAAGATGTGTCCTGCTGCTGGATGCAGTTACACATTACGGACCAAACTGTTCAGACCAAATCCAAAGCTAAAAAAACTGACTTGATGCAAATAAATATTTCACTACAATTCTGTAACATTTTAAAAACTATTATTTCTCAACACGTTTTGCTGTAATCACTAATTATTCCATCCTTAGAGATGATCTCTTAAATTCTTAAGAAGGCCACATGGAATGTACAGAGAATTAGAAGTAAATTATATTTGTACCTTTGGCAAGATTGAGCAGGACATATGAGGTGCTATCTGGCTGCTGGAGATCTTGCAGAATTGCAGGTGAAGTTGGTGTTGGGGAGGGGGATTGAAGCTGAACTACCAGAGGGCTTCGCTCTGGCCCATACTCTGACAGTGATGGGGATGTTGCATGGCTAAGAGCATTTTCTATAAAGAAAAGGAATTAAGAAAGATTTATAACATAGTCAAGACCTGAGAAACTACAGTATTTATACAAACAACTGCTGACACCTACAGAACTTGCTGACAATAATGTAAACAAAAGCTGTTCAAGCGTCACAGCAATCTATTACACTAGCTCTGGGTTCTGGGTTTGAATCTCAGCAGTGCTATTAACCAGCTAAACATATGCACAAACATTATTGCCTATTTGGCCCTATGATAAACTGAGTATTTTTGACTTGCATTCAGTGTTCCCTGCCATGACCCAGACCAGGATAAAATGAAATTGATGTTAATTCAAACGAAATGATTAATATAAACTAATACAATGTTAATAAGGACACACTAAAGAAAAGATACAATTGGGTATTCTATACCTGGCAGGTCTAGCTGGCCACATATGGAGTTCTCTGATGAGGCAAGGAGTGGTAGAGCCGGTGTTTTGGGTTCTGATTCCTCCAGGCCCTGACCCAGTGGTATGGAGGCGTTCTGCACAAACTCAACCAGCAGCTTCACAAAAGTGCATATGAAGAGTTATCTAAGCAAATGGTGTTCACTTGCATTATAAATGATACTTGTAGTTTTGAAAAATGAAAGTGTGTGTGTGTGAATGTGTTGTGCCTCAGTACCTCAGGTTTGGAGTCAAGCTCATCAGAAAGCATGGATTCAGTCTTTCTTAATCTGTTGTAGAAAAGAAAGAACAAAAGATCAGGAGCAAGGGAGAGTATAAAAACAAATTATTACTGAATTTGTAAGCCAGTTTAATAGGTATAACTACATTACGCTTTACTTTTAGATAACCATGTTATCTGGTAATCCTACAATATTGGTGCACTTTGTAGGTGTACAGTTACTGTACCTTGTTTCTGTATTTGTTGCAGTGCATGATTTTTCAGCTCCCTCTTACCCTGTCCATCTGTGGAAAGGAATAACCACAGGGCCATTAACTTTAGGGGGTAAACAACTCTCAACCCAACAGTGACTTTGATATGGTGTGTGTACAAGTGTACTAATGACAGCAGTGTCACTGGGTTTTTTCATTGTGTACACACATCCAACATCAGGACTGCCTTAAGGTGTAGATGTAGGGACTATCACCACTTTGATCATGCACAGTGTAAATAAATCCTTCTCTAGCTATTCTTCAGTAATTGTGACATCAGGCCACTGCTGCTTGGGGATTTCTGACTGATGGACAATTTTCAGTGCAGAAGTAATGGTATGTTGTTTTTAACTACAGCAGCACTGCAGTACCTGATACACTTGTACCAGTACAGTGTTAGTACAATGAGTGTCCTTTTTATTTAAGAATAAGGTACAGAGGAGCTGTCAACTTATGCAGAACAACATATGAAACATGCACCGTAATTCTACACCTACGCTGTGTCCTATATCATAAGTGTATAAATCATACTAACCCGTGGTCATGGACGCAAGTGATGACTGGGTCAGAAATAGAAGATTCTTGCCATCACTTCACAGCCATCAAAGGTTTTTAGTTAGTTGTCTAGAATTCTAAATCAGCTTCAAGTACAAACATATAAGTATTTGTTGATTATTATTATCACACATGTAAGGTAAGGTCACAGAGTCACATAAAATACTTCATAGTCGTCCATATGGTTGATAATTATAATTGATCAATGAAACATATCAGTATTACTCCAAACGGTCCTCATTTTCATTCTTCATCATACAAATACAAAAAAAATGCTTTTTACTGTCATTTTTACACTACTGAAGTACTGAGGGAATGTTTGGTAACATTTTAAAATGACAAAAGGAGCGGTGTCATTAAGACATAAGGCATGGGTTCTGTTATTCCTATAAATAATTTTTTGCAGTCCATGACAGGCTTTTGTCCACTATTTTGGTTCAGATAACAAAAAAATAATAAAAACCTGAAAAGGGAAAATGTAATGCACAAATGTATGGTATTACTTATTACTGATTACTGGGAACTCACAGTATGGATTGTTGTTGGGGCAACTGTGTTTTATTCAGGGGGAAGGTTAGCATTTGGCTGTGATTTTGAATTTGACTGGTCGTTGAGTGGGTGCCGCTCAGGGTCAGGGTACAGCAGTTATGGTCCCAGTCAATATCTGTGGAGTGCTACCAAAAACAGCGATTACAACACTAAACATTTGTTTACTTTTTTGTTTTGCAAGGATTTTAACATAATGTTTTACACTTAGGTTAAAATGATGACAGGACAAGCCGCTCAGGTGGCGCAGCGGTAAAGTACGCTAGATCACCAGAGATGGGGTTTCGAATACATCGTATCGAATCTCAGCTCTGCCTTTCCGACTGGGCTGGGTGGCAGCATGAACAACGATTGGCTGTTCAGGGTTAGAGGGTAAGAAAGTCGGATCATAGGTCCTCATAACTGGTGCATAACTGCGGCCCCTGCTGGCTGACTGATGGCGCCTGCACAGGGCTGAGGAATAATGCTGATGGGTGTGTGGCCCTCCGTACACAGTGCCCGTCAAGTGTATGAACTCGACTCGTGCAGGTGAAAAATGCAGTCTGTACTGACTGTGCGCACCGGAGGGGGCGTATGTCAGTTGAGAGGCATCCTTAGTCAGCGGTTTAGGGTCGAATTAGTATAGAGGATGCAATCAGGGTAATTGGACACGACTAGACTGAGGGATCAAAAGTGTGTGTGTGGGGGGGAATAGGGTTATATATATAATGATGACAGGACAGGTAGTTACAGGTTACAAATAATTCATCAAGTTTAAGTTCAATGTCAAACACCTTCACAGGCAATGTTGTATCTTCAATTTACCTAACTTACATGTCTTTGGACTGTGGGGGAAAAGCCCACACAGACAGGGGGAGAACATGCAAACTCCACACAGAAAAGACCCGGACCGCTCCACTTAGGAATTGGGAATCGAACCCATGACTGTGAGGCAACAGACGACGAGGAGCTTTTTTTTGCAGTAACATGATGTTTGCTGACAGGATATAATTACTGTAAAACACCTAGTTACTAGTTAGCTGATTAAAAAGTCCAGTAATAAGCAAACTAAACAGTGTGAGCGTGTAAAACAACCTGTCCTAAACACAAACACTGTTCACCGCTTGTCAGCCATTCCTACACTGATAACAGCTAACCAGTTAGCCAGTTAGCTGCAAGCTACTTTGTCTTTCAAACCTCTATTGCTTCAAAATATCAAACGCTGTTAACGGTTCGTGCTAAAACACATATTTAAAAACATTATTAATCGCATCATTTGCAATACGTTTGTATATTATTTGAAATTAAAGTAAAATAAATGAAAACTACCTCCATCTGCTTAGCCAGAAGACAAAAACATCCCAATCAAGGGGCGGAGTCAGACCGCGTTTCCGGGTTGAGATGTGAAGAGACGTGAGGTGATCGATCACAATAGAAGAATAAATCAGCGGCTTCTCTGCTTCAGTATTTCTCTTCATTCCTCATTTTTATAATTAATATTGTTTACACATACTGTATTCCAGCACATTTAGCCCAACAAATTACACTACTCAAAAATTTAAGGGAACACAAATCACACTTCAGATCTCTTGATGCATGCTCAGTAATCCAGGTACACAAATCCACAAAGTTGAATCAGTTCATCTGGACACAAGCTGGTTGTAGAGATACGTTTCGTCACAGGCTGATTAACTTTGTGTATATTCCATCATTGCAGCTCATAACGTGACTCAGTAGTGTGCATGGCAGGGCAGTTGTAACTTTGTGCAGTTGGTACTGGACTAGTATTCAGACAGAAGGTTGCCAGTTCAAGCCCCACCACTGCCAGGTTGCCACTGTTGGGCCCTTGATCAAGATCCCTAACTCTCAATTACTTAGACTGTATACTGTCACAACTGTAAGTCACTAAATGCCAAAAATGTAAATGGCTTCAATGGTGGTTGTGTCCTGGGGGATCTCCTCCAGCAGTTGGTGTCCTGGGGGATCTCCTCCAGCAGTTGGTGTCCTGGGGGATCTCCTCCAGCAGTTGGTGTCCTGGGGGATCTCCTCCCAGGGCATCAATAAACACCTGGACAGTCTGTGGTGCTACTTGGTAACAGTAATACATAACATCACAAAGGTTCTCAATTGGATTCAGGTCTGGGAAACATAATAGCCAGTCAACAGCATCAATGCCTTGGTCATCCAGAAACTGCCTACACATTGTCCTGCACTAGGAGGAACCTAGGCTGCACTGCACCAGCATAAGGTATGACAATAACAATAGGATTTCAACCTAACTACAGTCAGGGTACTGTTGGCAAATACACAGAGGTTTGTGCAACCTTTCAAGGATATGCCACCCCCGAACCATTACTGACAGCAGATTCTTTCAAATCTGTCACACACTTAAGGTGAACCTGCTCTCTTCTGTTTTTTTTATTTATTTATTTTTAAACAATGCATATTTACTGTTCAGAACAAAGAGCAGAACGAGCTGGGATAGTCAAAATTTCATCTCACTGAATAAACAGCCCAGGCTTATTAAATTATATATTACTAAAATGTAAATTATTCTGCCTACAATAAAGGTACCCTGCCTTTTGTAAAAAAAAAAATGCTGAAGGCAAAACACATCGACATTCAAAATGCTTTACCATTCTTACGTTGGTAAATGGTAAATTTTGACGTTTACAATGGAAAAATTGTCCCACAAGTCCCACTGACATTTTGACAAAACATGTTAGTACACAAAAGTCACAGAACAAAGTCACTATAAAAAAGTTACATATACCTCTAAAAGCAATGCTAGATATGGTGAAAGGCAATCACTTGCTGTAATCAGTAATTTAGTTTATTTTGTCAAGGTCCATGCAAAGATGCATTAAAGATGCATTGCAGCAGTGATAGCTAACCAGCTGAATTCTATCTGAAGTCAGTGGACAGGTAGACATTGCCTCACTGTAAAATCTGCATGGTATAACTAAAATTATTGTTCAAAACCAGCTCACATTTAGTTGCCTCAAAAATCTGTAAAATACTTATTCTACAATTGTTTTACTTAATAATGGACCTCAAAGTTGTTAACAAATGAAAGCCCAGATGACTGCTGTGAAGTTTGTGCGTGTTCTTTTGTGAATGGTAAAAGGGAAAGAACATCTTTGAATACAAATACAATGTAGTCATTAAAGTAAGACATTAACAGATACATTGGAAGATACATACCTGTACTGGGCAAATGCTATTAAATTATAGCACCACCCTTACCTTTTTGTTGGGCTGTTAAATTGGCCACAGTTGTTTTAAAAATACCTGTAAAAATTAAGTTTGTCATATTACTAAAAAGTAATACAGATTAAGTTGTGACCGTTTCACCTTAGCTTATTTAAAACTGTATACCACCCATATTATTTGTGCTTCTTCTATGGATTTTAATAAATGTGCTAAAGCTTCTTTAACAGTATGAAGAACATGGATAAAACAAAACACAGCAGAGAATTTAATGTTATTAAAGCCTTCAAATATCTTTGACCATCGAGTAATGTAATAACTACAAAAACAGATTTCACAATAACTTGACCAGTGAATTAACATGCACAACTCTGCTACACGAGTTATTAATTAATCACACTTCTTACAGTAATGGTTCGAAAAGTAGTAAAACTATTATTTAAACTATATTTTTGGTATTAAGGCTGTAGCATCACAACTTTTTTAATCAGCAAGGTTTTAATTAACTCATTTTATTTACTGAGCAGCTGATAATTACAACATTGGAACATTTTATGTTCTTTTTAGTTGTTTAAATTTGAGCACAATTAAGGGTACTGGCCTCAATTTAGTCTGCTCTTAAGTTTCTTTATTTGTAAATATAAGTCCTTTCATTTCAAACTGCACCTAACAGGGCAATAATCATCTATATTTTAATCCTAACACTAGCACCGAATTCCAAAGCAGACAAAAAATAAACATTTGGTAAATCGGTATACTTGTTAGTACAGATGTATGTGCTTTGGAATGCAGTAAATTTTTTCTTCCTCTAATGTGCTTCTGCACAAGTGCAAATGTATAAATACAAAAGAAATGAGACTTATAGACCTATACCAAACATCCTGATTGCTTCTGGAAATCAGATAACCACTTTTTTGCTAATGAATACATCAGTCATTTGCTTACAGAAGCACAAGAATAAGGAAATTTCAGGACATTTGCCCAGTCCCAATAACATGTGGATTATTTATGTAAATGTAAACACACTTAATGACGTTCTAGTTACCTGACCAACCTGTATCTTACGGTCAGTGATCAGATTTCATAAAAATGGTATGTCCTAAGATGTAAGTATCTACTAATCATGTGATCATTTTAGGAAAGGACTGGCAGTTCAATCCACAGAACATAAGCCACCATGCTTTGCTGCCTAATACGTTAATGAAACTTTTGTACTTTAATATTACAATATTTTATATTACAGTTGTTTTTTTCCCCAAACATGCAGTTCTGCAGACAGGAGCCACATTCACAATTTACCTTACAAACTAATTATATTATTAAGATAAATGATTAACTGTCACAAATGTTTAAGAACTGACTGTGGTTAAGATTATTTTTCTTACTGAGTACAATCAAGTTATAGCTTTTTAAGTTTTGTCCCATTTGCCTAGAGCAAAATGCTATAGAGCTAACATTTAAGTGCCTGGTCAATAAATTACAATGTTTTCTTATTGTTATTTTAGATGTTGGTATATTTATTTGACTGTACTTGTTTTAAAGGAGAAATACTTTAATGTAGGCAACTTGAATATCTCTTTTAGAGATTTTCTCACTGTAGTTCAAATGCTCTCTTGTCCAGTATTTAAAGTTTTCTCCTTCTCATTTCCTTCTTGCATGCTCAGCTGCAGTTTGCTCCAGATATGCAAGTCTCCTCTTTGTAAAGCCTCCACAAAGAGGTTTGTGTGCTCACGGAGCTTATCGATTTCAGCTTGAGTCCGTCGATTTTGTCGTATCAAGTCTTTAGTGCGCAGCGTGATGCCCAGCAAGCCTGATTTACTGAGAATATTGTATGTATTGCAGAAACGCTTCCTCTTGCTGCTGTCCGAGTCACTGTTTTGAGACATGTCATCCTTGGAGATGGCCTGTGGTGGAGTCTGTAACACTTTTGCATTCATGTCTGTAGGTTCTGCAATAAACCCCAGCCTTCCAGTGGCTGGCTTTTCCACAGCAGGACAAGTACCAGTATTAAATTCCGCTAGAGGAGTATGTGGCTGTGGTGATACTGGAAGATGCCTGGTTGGTGTAAATCGATTCGGTGTGGAGGATCCTTGCTGCTTGTCTACCTGAGGGCATTCCCAGCAAGTGGATGAGGAATTGCTACTCCTCACTGATGCAGTGGTCCTGGAGCTGCTGGTACTTGTGCTACTAGAGCAGCTACTGCGTGGGCTGTCCCCAGGGTGAGGAGCAATTTTGGGATAGGATTTCCTAATAGGGAGGTACTTCTTGTGCTTACGACGCTTACTGAGAGGTCCTTTCTGCTCTAAAGCTTTTCTCTGGGAGATTACCGGTTGAAGGAAGACTACTTGTGGTTGCTGAACAACTTCGACAGCTGAACCAAACCCCCATTGCTTCAAAGATGAGGGGTTATCACCAGGCTGTCAATAAATACATAAACAAATACAATAACTTATGAGATTAATGGTGGTCGATACATTGGGAACATACTCCAGCTGGATATAAAAAAAAATGAATTAGTTTGCAACTTGCTTTACAGAGATACATTGCATTTTCACTTGCCACCTAAGTTTAGAGGAAATGCAATAAGGTGCAATTTGATTTGTTCTGAATACACTCATTTTAAACATATCTCTCATTTTTGCATTATAAAAATGTTAAGACTAAACTGTATACACCTGCTGTGATTAAAGAATATGTAATTCTTTAATCACATTATATGTAATAATACGTTTAATAATGCTATATAATTAATGTGTAAGTGTATACTGCCAATAATTATGGCAGAATTTAAAGTGACCATTTACATTTACATTTTCAGCATTTAGCAGACGCCTTTATCCAAAGCGACTTACATTACAGTCACAGTCACAGTATATAGTTTGAGCAATTGAGGGTTAAGGGCCTTGCTCAAGGGCCCAACAGCAGCAACCTGGCAGTGGTGAGGCTTGAACCAGCGACCCTCTGATCACTGGTCTAGTATCTTAACCACTAGGCTACAGCTGGCCCTCATGCTGTGACCAAACATGCTGTGACAGTTGGATGGGAAATCTGTTGTAAGAAACAATAGTGCCAGATTGCAAAAATACATTGTTAATTTACATAAATAGGAGGTGCACAATAACGATAACAATATAAATGTCTATACTCTGGTTGAGATGGACATAAACCAGCTCAGTTGTGTTATTTGTAATAACGCTCTTTTCAACACTAACTTATCTGAGAATTTCTTGTCATTCTTGAAATTATCCTGCACATGTTTTAGGTTGTTTTTTCCCCTTTACAGTTGCATTAATATCACAGAGATTTGCATTAAGACATTTGCATTTTCCATACTTAGGGGACAGTGGTTCTTATTAATAATTAGCTTACTACTATTTTACCTGCTTAAGAAGAACATTGTTCATGATGATCATGGGTGACAGACTTTGGAAGGATCCACCAATGACAGCCAGCTGAGAAGATTTCGACCTGGAACCTGGCACCACTGGTCGACCTGCATCCTCACTGTCTGTCTGGTCAACTACACTCAAATGCTCAGAACTAGCATCTACAAAAAGAAAACATATTATAAAGCATATAGAGAAAATATTTATATGCTGGAAGAAAGAAGCCAGTATTTTAGAATACAGACCTGAGAAACCAGAATCTCTTTCAGTATCTGGTTTTGACTTCTCCAGTCTCTTTGTTTTAGGCCTGCCCATAGCTGTCACAAGACCATCTTCTTTTATTTTGGAGCTCATCTTTTCTCACACCACTTTTTTCCTCCTACAAACAGGCTAATGAAAAAAAAATCATTTTTGGTTACAATTCATTTTTAATAATGCGCTGTTTTGTCTTTTGGCATATACACTATTTCGCCAAAAGTATTCGCTCGGCTGCCTTCACACGCACTTGAGTGACATCCCATTCCTAATCCATAGAGTTTAATATGATGTCAGCCCACCCTTTGCAGCTATAACAGGTTCAACTCTTCTGGGAAAGCTTTCCACAAGGTTTAGGAGTGTGTTTATGGGAATTTTTGACCATTCTTCCAGAAGCGCATTTGTGAGGTCAGACACTGATGTTGGATGAGAAGGCCTGGCTCGCAGTCTCCGCTCTAATTCATCCCAAAGGTGTTCTATCGGGTTGAGGTCAGTCAAGTTCTTCCACACCAAACTCGCTCATCCATGTCTTTGTGGACCTTCCTTTGTGCACTGGTGCGCAGTCATGTTGGAACAGGAAGGGGTCATCCCCAAACTGTTCCCACAAAGTTGGGAGCATGAAATTGTCCAAAATCTCTTGGTATGCTGAAGCATTAAGAGTTCCTTTCACTGGAACTAAGGGGCCGAGCCCGACTCCTGAAAAACAACCTCACACCATAATCCCCTCCACCAAACTTTACACTTGGCATGATGCAGTCAGACAAGTACCGTTCTCCTGGCAACCGCCAAACCCAGACTCATCCATCGGATTGCCAGACGGAGAAGCGCGATTCGTCACTCCAGAGAACACGTCTCCACTGCTCTAGAGTCCAGTGCCGGCGTGCTTTACACCACTGCATCCGACGCTTTGCATTGCGCTTGGTGATGTAAGGCTTGGATGCAGCTGCTCGGCTCCATGAAGTTTGGAGGTTGGTTACCTCTGTGCACTATGTTCCTCAGCATCCGCTGACCCCACTCTGTCATCTTACGTGGCTATCACTTCGTGGCTGAGTTGCTGTTGTTTCTAATCGCTTCCATTTTGTTATAATACCACAAACAGTTGACTGTGGAATATTTAGTAGTGAGGAAATTTCACAACTGGACTCGTTGCACAGGTGGCATCCTATCACGGTACCACGCTGGAATTCACTGAGCTCCTGAGAGCGACCCATTCTTTCACAAATATTTGTAGAAGCAGTCTGCATGCCTAGGTGCTTGGTTTTATAGACCTGTGGCCATGGAAGTGATTGGAACACCTGAATTCAATGATTTGGATGGGTGAGTGAATACTTTTGGCAATATAGTGTATCTTAGCATATGTTTTGACTAGTTTGTTTATTTGGATTTTAATGTCATGTTTTACACTCTTTGGTTACATTCATGACAGACACACGGTAGTTAATCGTTACACAAGGTTAATCACTTCTCAAGTTTATATCAAACACAGTAGTGGACAATTTAGTATCTCCAATTCACCTCACTTGCATGTCTTTGGACTGTGGGAGGAAACCGGAGTTCCCGGGGGAAACCCACGCAGACACGGGGAGAACATGCAAACTCCACACAGAAAAGACCCGGACCGGCCCACCTGGGGATCGAACCCAGGACCTTCTTGCTCTGAGGCGACAGTGCTACCCACTTAGCCACCGTGCCGCCCGTATTGACTAATAAACACAGAACATTCCCATTCCTCCCATTCCACCCATTCCCCCCCCCCCCCCCCCCCCCCCCCCAACCTCCCCCAAGGTGGTGTGTTGATGAATCACAAAATGTACATTTAGGACAGCACACAAAAGAAAATATATGAACATAGCTTAATAAACACACAAGCAAGTTTTATTAAACACTCGACCTGTGAGTTAAATAAAGCTTTATCTAAAGTGAACTAACCTAACCAGCTTGGTATTGCATTCCATGTTGTGGTTTTATACTTATAACTTTAATCCTCCAAGGTTTAATTGTGTTCTTATGTACTTCACTCATATTACCAAGAAGAACTTATTTATTTATACAGATTAATACGTTTATGGAACAGATTCATTTATAATAAACAGTGTGACAGAAAAGGATGGTTTTAGTTCATTATTAGGAAGTTTCAAAAACGTTAATACTATTATGTTTCCTAACCGGTTAAATATCTAATTATATCTAAGTAATACTTAATAATTCATTAATAAATTGGATATTGTAATTATTATTTTGGCCATTATTGGGAAGCACTAGGTTACTATTTGCTACAGCAAGCTAAGGACAGTATCAAGCTTTATTGCTAGTTCAACAACTAGCTAGCATCGTTTTAAGTGATTACGTAACGAATGTGGTGAAACTATATAACGCTTTGTAAATATACATTTCTGTATTTGTTCCAGCCTATTGAGTCCAATTACTGCATCGTAAAGTTTGCTATATAAAATTCTGACTCATTTAATTCGACATTAACGCTAGCTAGCACAAGTAATAATATGGGCTGGCTGGCTAACACGCAGGGTTCATAGATATCTGGTACTAGGCTGGCTGTCTAGACAGGAGACGCTGTGTTAAACTTAAGAGCCAACATTACCATGAGAAAGCAGAGTATAAAGGAAATACACCACAAAACTAAGTCATGATGAATAAAAACACTAAGTCCCCTACCTTGTCCGTCACATCGACACCTCAATGAGACAACGCCAGTGCTGGGAGTCGATCCCAAAAAGAGCCGATTCTACGATTCTAGGCACTAAAGAGTCGATTCCGCAATGACGGTCATTCGCATAAAGTTAACGCACACACGTAGTTCTTAACTCATAAAACATAACTACAATTAACACATTGTCTTGATCAAGGTCGCAACCAGCTACTCATTCACCCACTCTCTCATTTACTCGCACCTAGGTGGTGGCTTTGAACCTAGGTCCTAGGTGCTCAGGCCTCATGTTGCTGTACCACTATGCTATGTGCCCCCAGAGAACAGAGTAAAATGTAAAACATGTAAGATGTAAAAAAAAAAGAAAGACAATCGAGTTTTGATTTGGCTTTCAGTATAAGCTTTTTAACTGGTAGGCACTACTATAGGAGTATAAAGGCCTACACCCCTCTGCCATAAAAACCCTGAATTCTCTAAACTCCGCATCCTAGTGCATAATTGGCAATTTATAAGGAGTGTGCAATAACTCTCTTTTTTTTTTTTTAAAGTTCATTAAAACTCACACCTGTATTTTTCTATGTGTATATGTTGCCAAAAGTATTCACTCACCCATCCAGATAATTGAATTCAGGTGTTCCAATCACTTCCATGACCACAGGTGTATAAAACCAAGCATCTAGGCATGCAGACTGCTTCTACACACATTTGTGAAAGAATTGGTCACTCGCAGGAGCTTAGTGAATTCCAGCGTGGTACCGTGATAGGATGCCACCTGTGCAACAAGTCCAGTTGTGAAATTTCCTCACTACTAAATATTCCACAGTCGACTGTCAGTGGTATTATAACAAAGTGGACACGATTGGGAACGACAGCAACTCAGCCATGAAGTGGTAGGCCACGTAAAATGACATCAGTAGTGTCTGACCTCACAAATGCACTTCTGGAAGAATGGTCAAAAATTCCCATAAACACACTCCTAAACCTTGTGGAAAGCCTTCCCAGAAGAGTTGAAGCTGTTATAGCTGCAAAAGGTTGGCCAACATCATATTAAACTCGGGATTAAGAATGGGATGTCACTCAAGTTCATATGCAAAAGAAGGCAGATGAGTGAATACTTTTGGCAATATAGTGTGTGTGTGTGTGCATACGTGTACTCTCAAGAAGATGCTCAAAAGATTTAATTGTACACTGTACAATGACAATAAAGGCATTCTATTCTATTCTATTCTATTCTATTCTATTCTATTCTATTCTATTCTATTCTATTCTATTCTATTCTATTCTATTCTATTCTATTCTATTCTATTCTATTCTATTCTATTCTATTCTATTCTATTCTAACAATACAAATAAACTGACATGTTCTTATTTCACCCCGAAAACCCAAACATTACAGTGGCATTACAGTAAGTGCTCTATTTTATACATTCATTTATTTACACTCATTTACCAAGTCATCCTCGTTGGGAAACTAGATGGGTTCACATCCTGGAAAAAGTACCAGTTTATCACCAGTCCAACAGTGATCTGAATCAAGGATCAAACCAAAGATCTCAGGAACTGTGTTGTTGTACAGCATTCATTTACCAGCTATTTTGTCACCAACCACCTACGATTATCTATAAACATTTACATTGTACACTCTAATTTTTTCAATATAGTATTATATAGTGTTATTTAGTATTTATATATAGTATTTTTTTATTTATATTATAGTATTATTTAGTGAAAATGCCAATCTTTTTATGAAGACTGCAAACCATTTGAGTTTGAACCTACATTTTAAAACAGTGCCAGCATTTATGAATTTGGGCCATGAAACAGCTGAGTTGAATGAAAATCTGAATTTTAAAACTTAAAACTGCTTAACCTAAATAAATATTGTGTTGAAAAAAGTTTATTTTACGATATCTACCATTTTATTTTAATATCTTTTTAATTTTTTTTATTCAGAGATTGAAAAAAACAGCCCCATCGACCTTTTGAGTTCAGCGAGTTCCAACTCATGTTCACTGAATCGGAGTCGACTCAATCATCTCTTGAATCGAACAGAAGTGGAAAACACGATACCGTACACGTGACAGCTGTTCTACGAGTGATACTGAGCGATTCACATGACGAGCGGGTGAATTAGGGTCACCAGGAAAGAAAAAACGTGTCTTCATTGATAGCGCACATTTAGCTGTATTATAATTATGAATCATATTTCCACGCTTCATGTGAAAAGCTGTTTTAGTAGAATCGGTCTGCGCTAAATTAAGTAGGTGTTGTGAAGAAAACGAATATACGTTATTCTGTGTGGCTAGTCCCGCCCCTTAATTTTCCCTGCTTTCCTATTGGTCAGTGAACACCAACCGGCGCTGTTAGAAACAAGTATTGGCCCATTTGTTACTCAATCAACCAATTAAACGTCGTTAATCTCTGGGATTCATTAGGCACGACGCACTTAAACTCGTTTATTACCATTTCACTTAGATTAATCCTATTCACTAACCAAAATGAATATCATATAAGGTTCATCTCACATATACAATAATTGAATTTAGTGTAGGGCAGTTGTAGCCTAGCGATTAAGGTACTGGACTAGTAATCAAAAGGTCACTGGTTCAAGCTCCACCATGACCAGATTGCCACTGTTTGGCCCTTTATTGAAAAATAAAGAATGGCTATGTTCCTCACAGCTAAAGTGATCCTTGCACCTGTAACAGATAAACAATGCTTAAAAAGCTTCAGAAAAAGAAAATACCAAATCCATGTATTGATTACAGAATCACATAACTACAAAGTGCAAGACAAAAATTTGTGAGTGACCCCACATATATAATTAAACAACTCACATCATAAACAGCAGAGCGCAGAACCGACTTGCCCCTGTTTTTTTCTTCTTTTGTTTTGGTTACTTAACCTTTGTCTGCTAGGGCTGAGAAAAGTTAGTCATCATATTTCACCATAAATAGTTGGCTTAGATACTGTATATTTAATCGCTAAAACTCACCTAAAATATTGTGCAAGATTCTGTTTAAGTCTAGAAGTAACAAAGAATATTAGTTTAATCAAACAAAACTTCAGAACTGTATATCACACTAAATCTCTTCAGTCTTTAAGGAGATATTTGGCCTCCATACCTGCATTCACAACGTTGATGTTCTAAAAAAGAAAGCTGTACGTACTGCTTGGTTCTGTGTACTGGGGTTATTCTCACCAGCTGCAATAAAAAAAATGAGGAGCATCAGTTTTGTGTCACATAATGCTGTTGACTCATTGGTGGTTTATTCTAAAGTTTAAAAAAGCCAAAACAAACTTCCATTAAGTTCCTTGAGCAAGGCCCTTAACCCTCAATTGCTTAGACAGTATACTGTCGCAGGACTGAAAGTCGCTTTGGATAAAAGCGTCTGCTAAATGCCGTAAATGTATGGAGTTTAATACTCTGCAATAGCTTGTCAACCTGTGTTTCTGTATTGCTCTTCAGGTTAGAATTTTGACTCAATGTGGATCTAATAAACATAAATTAGTTACTAATTTATGGATCTAATAAACATAAATTAGTTAACATATGTGCAAGTACCATTACTTAAAAGAGACAACAACTGACATATATACAAGTACTTTAATAAAAGCACAATAAAATAAGTATTACAATTATAACCCAGCCATTTTGTTATATAAAAGAAAGTCTTGTGCATCTTCCATGTCAAGTAGGTATAACATTAAAAACTGACTTTTTACCCAAAGCCCTGCATATTGCATGCTAGACATTAAATGGGCATATACTGAGAAGATCATGAAATGTAATCTATCGTGGAGTTATAACTATTCAGTAAGTTACCTAGTTGTTATGCAGTGGTGTAAATACAAAAAAACATCCTAAAATTTCTTTGCATCATATGGGTGGGGTTCAAAATGCATAAAGGGGACATACGGTAAGAAAGGACATTTATACTGAACTTACATTAGTTCCTCAACATGTGTTGCCCAACTGTATGCATTAAATACATTTAACAAGTCCTGCAGAGAATAAATATTTATCATGTATCTACTGTCAGTCAGGAGGACATCTTGAAGATTCTACAACAATACAATGCCATGATCTAACATCTAAAAAAATAAAAGAAACTGTAAAGACATACAAAGCCTATTTTAGAGCTATGGGATTGCAGTGAACCAGAGTGGGAGATAATATTTTTAAATGGATAAAAATTTACCAAGGACTGACTGGCCTGCTTGAATTTCTTCAAATGCTATATTGTCCTGCCGTGGCCAGATCAAAGTACTGTAATAAACCCAATAGAAATGCTGTGGTAAAACCTTACACAAGCAGTTTATATTCTAGCATCGTTTATGTATTCAATTAATAGGGGCTAAAGGCAATATAGGTAATACAAAAATAAAAAGAGTAATGGCCCTTATTTAACTCTGGAGGTAAATGTAGAGATACTGGCTAGCCTGCACATTATCCCTTCAACACACAACTTCTACTACTTGTAAAAATTTAATGACATTATCTTATTATTTTATTTATATTTTATAAATACATACTTGTGTCATCAAAATCAGGAACACATACTTATTTTTATTCAATAGCTTTTAAAAATGTGCTATTGCTGGCTTAGGTTATGCTTTCAACTAGTAGTTGCAAAGAATCTAACCTACCACTGGCAATGATGAACAAGAAACAATTGTAAACACAAACAGAGCGTCTGGATTATCAAAACAGATTATCATATTATTATTCATTCAGCCACCTTTGTGGTCTGCAGTCTTGTTGCAAAGTAGCTTGTTGTTTTCACTTCATGGCGGTTATTGTTGCAGGAAAGAGATTACACAAGGGACACAACATATTGGATTACAGGGCTCAACTCAGTTATTCAACACTTCCCAGACAGCTAGTGGACAGCCAGGTCTTTTCCTGGAGGTATTTGAGCGTCTTCATCTTTTTCATCTCTGATGAATCTGCTTGCATCTGTCCAAGAACTGGTAACAAAATTTGTGTTTATTTTAGAAATTTGAAAAATAAAGAATGGCTATGTTCCTCACAGCTAAAGTGATCCTTGCACCTGTAACAGATAAACAATGCTTAAAAAGCTTCAGAAAAAGAAAATACCAAATCCATGTATTGATTACAGAATCACATAACTACAAAGTGCAAGACAAAAATTTGTGAGTGAACCCACATATATAATTAAACAACTCACATCATAAACAGCAAAGCGCAGAACTGACTTGCCCCTGTTTTTTCTCTTTCTTCCTTTTCTTCTTTTGTTTTGGTTACTTAACCTTTGTCTGCTAGGGCTGAGAAAAGTTAGTCATCATATTTCACCATAAATAGTTGGCTTAGATACTGTATATTTAATCGTTAAAAAAAACTCACCTAAAATAATGTGCAAGATTCTGTTTAAGTCTAGAAGTAACAAAGAATATTAGTTTAATCAAACAAAACTTCAGAACTGTATATCACACTAAATCTCTTCAGTCTTTAAGGAGATATTTGGCCTCCATACCTGCATTCACAGCGTTGATGTTCTAAAAAAGAAAGCTGCACATACTGCTTGGTTCTGTGTACTGGGGTTATTCTCACCAGCTGCAATAAAAAAAAAAAAGAGGAGCATAAGAGGAGTTTTGTGTCACATAATGCTGTTGACTCATTGGTGGTTTATTCTAAAGTTTAAAAAAGCCAAAACAAACTTCCATTAAGTTCCTGCCTAAGATTAAAGTATGTTTACACAGCAAATCTAACATTTGTTTTAGGGTGCTTAGCTCTATTTACTTTGAGGAGCTGCTCTGAGAAAAGGCTTCCTGCACAACCAAACTTGTAGGTCTTCTAGTCCAGTCTTGACTTATAATCAAGTATAATCAACAGTAACCAGAGATGTCAGGTTATTGTCCTGGATGGTGGTTTAGAAAAATAGCTTCAGACCACTATACTGCCACCACCATGCTTGTAAAAGGTACAGCATTGTTAGGTTAAAATGCCTCATCACCTCTTCCTCAAACATTCATTTGGTCAAATGGCTCGTAGGTCTGACCACAACATTCCTTCCTAAGACCTTTTTATTGTGCAGGTAATCTGGTAATATACATCTTGATTGACGGAGACTGGACTTGGTTTGAAATGCCTTCATGTGACATTTCCCACTCATAAAAAAGTGTTATCAGCTTTTTAAGATTTCTAAGTGCCTACAAGACTTAAAATGTAAAGCTTGTGGCTCAGTCTAACAGGTGAAGTCAGACTAGCCCTATTTATATGAGCAAAAAGAAATCACAATTCTATGAATGATAATAGTCATTCATAGTCACTATTGAAGCAATCTCTCTGGTTATATGTTAATTATTGAACCAGCAGATTTCGTAATGTCAGAAAACCTGCAATAAATTAATAAAAAAACTAAAATCAGCAGTCTGATTGTCACAGAAGGAAAACCATTTGCAAAACTCAAGGCGTAATATACAGTACATAATCTCAACAACTTTTAGAAATAGAAACTTTATTCTTAATTGTATGTATAAAATCCCAGCTTCTGAATATTTAGTCAATAATGGTCCTTTGTTAATCCATTGATAGATAGGATAAAGGGGACTGACAAATTCTGCATTGAAAATTAAAACAGATTGGATACAGCCAGTAATCATATACATACAAAGTGCATCAACAGAAAAATGGAAACCTTTAACAAAACATAAGGAGCTAACAAGTCATTAGGGTAGCTTTTGACTTCAGAAAATCTTTCATTATTTTTTAATGCATTTTGTCCCCTTTTTCTCCCAATTTTAGTGCGTCCAATTTTTATCCAATTACATTATGCTTCCTCTCTACTGGAGCTGACCCCTGCCCCGAGAGCAAGACTGTCATATGTGCAGTAGCCGAATGCATGTTTTCACGTGCACGAGGCGAGTTCATATGCCAATCAGCTTTGTGCACGGAGAGCCGCGTAATTCCTCGACTTTGTGCAGATGCCATCAACCAGCCAGCAGAGGTCGTAATTCGCTCAGTTATGAGGAGTCCCTATCTGGCTTTATCCTACCCTATGAACAACAGCCAATCGTTGTTCATGCAGCTGCCCAGCCCACCGGATGTATTCGAAATCCCAGCTCTGGTGTGCTGGCGTGTTTTACCGCTGCACACCTGAGTGGCCTCTTTCACCATTTGTAAAATGCTGTAATACAAAGCCTCAGTAAATCAAGGGATGGGTACAGTGATCAGATTTTTAGTCTGTGTTTCAGAAATTTCCATAAAGCTTTTATTATGTTTACATCTGTGTTCGGGCGGCACGGTGGCTAAGTGGGTAGCACTGTCGCCTCACAGCAAGAAGGTCCTGGGTTCGATCCCCAGGTGGGGCGGTCCGGGTCCTTTCTGTGTGGAGTTTGCATGTTCTCCCCGTGCCTGCGTGGGTTTACTCCGGGTGCTCCGGTTTCCTCCCACAGTCCAAAAACATGCAAGTGAGGTGAATTGGAGATAATAAATTGTCCATGACTGTCCATGACTGTGTTCGATATAACCTCGTGAACTGAAGAACCTTGTGTGAAGATAAACTACCGTTCCTGTCATGAATGTAACCAAAAGTGTAAAACATGACGTTAAAATCCTAATAAACAAACAAACAAACATCTGTGTTCATGACTTTATACTGGTCTTCATAATATTCCAGCTGGCAACAGATTAAAAGCCAGCTTTGGTTTTATCTAAACATAAACCTATTAAAATGTAGGGAATATGGTGAAATTTGACATTTCAGACCTATAGTATTGACTTTTATTGCTCAAAGGTTTTGTGCTCCTTGCTCAGATTGTCTTGGTCCATTAATTTTTGAGACAACAGATTTCCAAATCGCTTACCTTCAGTTAATTTTAAATTGGACAAGCTAATGAAGAGTATTTTGTTGTAAACACTTAAGGTTGTTTCCCTTAAACCTTTTACTAAATTTCCTTGTTTCTGTGATACAGTTTGTGCACTCAGTTTTGGCCTCGTTGGAACATGTATTTGTGTTGATGCTACTTCTCAGATGTCCTTTATACCTGATACATTCCGTCAACTGTTAATCATCCTAATATATTTGTGAAGCTGGGTTTTTAATTGTTATTTAGCTGACTTTGCTAGCTTTTATAATATAACAGTTTATGGAAATCACACTGGATGAACATTTAAAGTTTTTTTAAAAGCTTAGCAGTAAAAATAAAAAAATACCTGCATTGTGACATTGTGGGTCAGGATGGGGGAGCACTTTAGTTTCTCATCATTACAACAACCAGAGCAGCGATGGAGGGGCACACAGCCAGGACTGAAAATGTGCTCCACACTGCCTGGATACTCCTTTTCCACCTCCACCATCTTCTCCAGAGACTGACACATACTTCGAAGCCACACGTCATGAAACAGCATTACTGCAGGAACAGTTACAATGCTTTTCAGTAAAAAATTTTAAATGTCTTTACAAAATGTATAACATTTTTTACACAATTCCACAGAGGACTGAGCATGCAAATCATATGTCTGGAAAAGTTAGGACATTCCATAAAATGCTATAAAAAGAATCTGTAATTTGTTAATTCTTTTAAACCAATGGACAAAAGTGGCTGACCAAATTGCTTTTGATAGTATTTTGTGAAAATAAAAAAATGTAAACGACTGACTGCAACACACTTAAAAAGTTTGAATGGGTCAAATAAAGTAACATCAGTTGGAACCATTCCTCAATAGGCAGGTGAATTGGTAACAGCTGCATGAGAATCTCCTGCTATTTTAATAAATATAGCAATATGAGCTTGAAAGTAGCAAGCACATGCCCAATTTTAAAAAGTAAAGACAGTAAAAGTTAAGTAAGTAAATTACAATTTTGCAAGTCTGTGGAATAATCAAAACACCTGAACATTTCACAGATAATGTAATCATCTCCACTCTTCACTCATGATCACTATAATGACTGGGTATATAGAAGCATTAACAAAAAAAAATTGTCTGCCATCAAATGATAGCCAGCAATTTAAGGACACCATCAACACTACTACCAACAGTTCATAACATTATTAAAAGATTCAGACAACTCAGAAGTTGAGCTTTTAAGCCATCTTGCAGATAATGTACATTGTATTCTCTGAGCCAAGAAGAAAAGGACTGTCCTGATTGTTACCTTCGCAAATTCAGAAGCAAGTGTTTCTCGCGGTATAGGGGTGTATTAGTGCCAATGGTATTAAGAACCTAAACATTTTTTTCACTTGCCAGATCAGGAATCTATAGAGTCGTATCTTGTACTGAGGGCCATGCTATGCTATTCTGTGATCATCCATCCCTCTTGCAGGCAAAGGAAACCCACTGACCTCCCTTTCTCTGACACAGACAATTGGGCCTGTTAAATGACTGGCCAGGCTAGCACGTTAGCGTGTCACACAAGTGCCAAATCTCTTGTATCTACACTGTTGTCAAATACAGGTAGAAATGTATTTGTAAATGTATAGAATTTGTTTTTATTTATGTTTTTCATACTTTGCCAATTTTAAAATTAAGTTTAAAAGGCATGAATAGTTTCAATAATAATAATAATAACTTACCTTTGGAATGGTTTGTGCCTAGATGGGCTGAGACCTACAACACCAAAAAATAATTAATTGATTAAACTAGAACTAATTGGACACAATGAACAGAATCATAATCATGACCAGGTCATGTTTATTAGTATTTGTTACTGCTTTTTTCATTAAGATATCTGGATAAGTAAATGTAAATAGACACTGAATGAATAAGACAATAAGAAGGATTATACAAAAAAACAGGTGAATACTTCATTAAAATATTAAACTGCAAATTGTCTTTGTGCACCAAACCAACTCAAACTAAAACAATCACAGTATGGCCTCTGAATATCTGGCCCAAATCCAATGTTGGGGTGATCTGAGAACAAACACGTAGAAAGTCTGAAGCAATTAGAGCATGTGGGCATTCATACTACTATAATGAGGGGCATGAATGAAGGACTAAGATTACCTAGGGGACGTGCAAATACCCAACCACAGTATGAAGAACGAGGCTGTGGTGTCATTTATGTACACATCTTATAAACTATATATTCAAAAGTAATTTGACACCTACAACCTTACTGGACATCATGTTTCAAAACCATATGTATTAGTATCGAGTTGCCCTCCCCTAAAACACAACATCGGCATTTCAATTCTTCCCAGAGCTGTTTAATAGGGGTCAGGGCTCAGTATAGTCCACTGGAGTTCCTCAACACTAAACTTGTCAAAAGATGCCTTCATGGACTTTGTATAGTTCACAAAGGCCACAAAGTGTTTCCACAAAGTTGGAGACATAAAAAACTTAAATAATTAGGAGGAGTTTCAAATACTTTAGCCATACAGTGTGTCTTTGGTGTGGTTTAAAGCTGCAATTTGTAACTTTTAAAATATATAATTTTTAAGGATTATTTTTGGATGGGTAGCATTAGTGCATCATTCACATGATTACGCTTCTTCAGTAACCACTTTGTTTTGATCAGCTGGTCTGGTGACACGTTGAATGACTGGGCACAAAGCATAAATATACCCTTGACAGGGCACCAGGGGAATACACAATACTAGTTATTTATTCACAATCAATTACACTTGGGTGTAACTTAGACTATCTGTCTAGTTTAATATTTTTTTGAATGTGGGGAAAAGTGTAGCTGGGATAAACTTCTGCCTATAACAATGTGGGTGACATTTTTTTGAGCTAGGTACACTGTGATTTTAATAAACTGGTTGTACATACATTGTGTTTATTTAATATTCATTCATCTTAAGTAACTGCTTTGTTTAAATTGGGGTTACAGTTTCTAGAGGTTGTCCTGAAAACACTGGCTGTGTGACAAAAATACACTTTCAACAGTGTACTAGTAGAAGTCAGTAGAAGAAATACACTAAGACATGGTTTATTATTAAATTAATCACATGCAGATCAATCAATTCATTTTTAAAATTGTATATCAATCACATTATTCACCAATCAGACAGAATGTTTAGAAAGACTGGAAACATTACAAAATAAGTAAAATAAAATTAACAAAGCATCTTAAATTACAGAAAGCATAAGATGTGATTTCTTACCTGTGTGAATGGCTTGTAGGGCAGGAGTAAAGAGAGGATTTGTATGAGCCAGATCAGAGTGCACATGTTGACTCAGTCATGCTGATCTGCAGAGTGGTGCGTGGGAAAAAAGCGAGAGGGCACATCAGCACTCCCGGCTCCCACAAACGAAGAGAGAGAATAAGAGACAGACTCATCTTTAACCTTACAAAGTTGAAAAGTTACCTTAAATTTTTACATTAAGACTGTGCCATTATGTGAGTACATTGTTAGTAGTGTTAGATCTCCCCCTGACCTGATAGTGAGTAAATAAATGTGTCCATAATCATCAAAAACTATTAAGTAAATTAATAAAATCTATCAATATAAAAAGGTAGAAAAACTGTAGTCATGCTCCCAGGAGCTTTTACTTAAAAAAATAGAAAATAAAACACAGGCTTCTTTGCTAAATAGATATGATTTTATCATACCGTGGTTGCAACAGAAAAAAACTAAATCCATTGCTGTACTTTATCTTGTAACCTCTAGGGCCACAATTTTACCCCATGCACACCTTTATTAGAGCATTAGTGGATATGTGCTTATGGATCTAAGTTTTTGAGGAACTAAGGTAGCAACAACTTTTAGATCATTGTTAGACCTTAATAAAGCTGCAATGTAGATTATAAACAGGTTCTTTACTAATGTCTATAATTTTGTGTTAAACTGTAGACTAAAAATTTGAACTGCCAGTTACTCTAAACTGTAATAGAAAATTTTGTAGTTGGTTGTTTGAGCCACAGGCTCAAAGTTGGCTTATAAAACAAGAACATTTTTCTTACAAATAAACAAATGTTAAATTCAATGCCTACAACAAACTACAATCAGTTACAACAGAGACAAATGTGTCTTTCCTATTAACGCTTTTCAATTGTTTGGGAACCAAGGTAACTAAGGGTTGCAGTTTTGCAAGTGGATTTTTTAATCATTCTTGATTAATACAAGATTTCAGCTGCTCAACAGTCCATGGGTGTATATTTGCTAATCTTCTTGAACCTTTATTTAACTAATAAATCTAAGCAAGAACTTTAACCCTTAATTGCTTACACTGTAATTGGCTACAATTGTAAGTTGCTTTGAAATAACTTCTTTGTACAAGAGAACAAACAAATCACGTGTTTTTATAGTATTTTTTAATGTATTCTCCAGAATTAGGGTTTATATTTTGCTTAAGATTGGTAAAGCTGATAGGTAGTTGTATGTTTGGGGTTTACTTACACAAAAAAATAAAAATAAACACTTTCATGTTTTAAAAGAAGCCCCACAAAAAAGCCAATAATTTGATGATTACAGTTGATGTAACTACCTTCTTTAATGTCAAAGATGACCACAGAGCAACCATATCTTTGTATATATTTTTGTTTATTTCACTGTGTTGGCATTATTATTTCTTTAACGTTTATGGATTTTAGCAGACACATTTATACAAAATGACTTACCGTTGTGACAGAACACAAGGCAAGTGATTGAGGGATAAGGGCCTTGCTAAGGAGATCAACAGTGGCAACTTGGCAGTGGTGGGGCTTAAATTAACAACCTTCTGATCGGTAGTACAGCGACTTAACAGCTAGACTACCAATGCTCCAACATTCTCCGCCTGGTTTACTAACAGAAAAGCTACCATTTTTGCTGCCATATTTTTTGGTATCTGTGGAATGAAGGAGGATTTTCCACCGACATGTGGCGCAGCATTAGTAAAGCTGTAGGTGATAAGGCGGATTTGCTATGGTCAGAAAAAAGCCCAAAAAAAACACAGGATACCTAGGAATGTAAACAAAGTGGAGATATTTGTGTACTCCTCAACTTTAACTGCAAGATACTTAATGTGGCACACAAAGACAGTTTCAATCAGACATGTTTAACCTCCTTCACCTTAAAAGGTATTGTGGTAATGTTTATAGAGTTGAATTAATATATAACAAGTCTTAGTAAACAGAGAACAAATATTTATTAATACATACAATAATAATAGAAACATACAACATTAATAGAAAAAAAAAAAATCTAGTTCTCTTAAAACATGTGCTCTATTATTTAAACCCCAGCCCGAGTACATAGTGGAACAGTCTTTTACCTTGTTAAGCTCTGTAATGAAATCTTCACCAAAGAGTCACATGGAATCTTGTGCAAAAGCTTCCAGATCATGAGGTATGATAGCTTTTACTCTGCAATTGCCTTCTTTAAATTCCACCTAGGATTTTTTTTTATTAACTAAACTATTTTATCACAGAAGGCATAACATTCCTTCTCAAAATGTTTAGCTATTTCTGTGAGCCCATGATGCCAGTTATACTCTCAAAATGTGTCTTATCTCATTTCCCAGGGGTAGCATGGTGGCTTGGTGTGTAGCACTGTTGCCTCACAGCAAGAAGGTCCTGGGTTCAATCACCAGGTGGGGTGGTCCAGGTCCTTTCTGTGTGGAGTTTGCATGTTCTCCCAGTGTCTGCGTATTTTTTTCTCTGGGAGCTCATGTCCAAAAACATGCAAGTAAGGTGAATTGGAGGTACAAAATTGTCCATGACTGTGTTTGACATTCAGTTTGTGAACTGATGAATCTTGTTTAATGAGTAACTACTGTTTCTGTCATGATTGTAACCAAAGTGTGTAAAACATGACGTTAAAATCCTAATAAATAAAATCTTTCCCAGCTTTTGAGACAGCTCCTTAGATTTTACTATGGTTGCAATAAAAGGACCATGGCAGCTCAGTAGTTACTAGACTGGTAATAAGAAGTTTGATGGTTTCAGCCCCACAGTCACCAGGTTCCGATATCCCTGCACCCTCAGTTGCTTGGTTTGTAGTTGCTTTGGATAAGTGTCTGCTAAAGTTGAACTGTGGGCCAACAAAAGTAAATTTCTTTAAAAACAGCGTCCCTTCATATGTTGTTGGGCCAGTAAATAATGTTTAAGAATAAACAGTTTTTAAGCTTGTTACAAATTTTATTTAAAATAGTTACATATAAACAAGGACCAGTTTACCACTGGAGACCACAACACTGTTTGAACTAGTTTTCGTTGCCAGTGAAACCTCTCTCCCTGTAAGTAAGAGGAGAAAGGACAGTCATAAAACATTTAAGACAAAGAATTACACTAGGAAATCTAGGAATGCTTACTTTGTCTACTACATTTCTGCTCACAACGGTCCGATTCTGTTGGAAGGCACACGGCTGCTGTACAGTGAATAAACACCTTGTAGAAAACACAGCAAATCGTTAACCTCTTAAAATGCACATAACTAGTAGCAGGTCCAAAATAATAACAATTTTACTATCTAAATACACTGGTATTATGTCCAAAGAAATAAAACAGCAGTTTAAAGCACAAAACTTGAAAAGTGTTACAGGTGGCTAAAGAATCAAATCATTTATATTTTGGGATATTTAGGGGTAGATGGCAGTATTATGGGTGAAGCATCAGCTTCAACTACAAATAATGAATTAACTACAAAGAAATCTGGCTAAAATTCAACTGATGACAAATATTTTATTAGGGTCAGAGAGAAGGTGGAGCACTAAATATACTATTTGATCTAGATTTAAGCACAAATTGTGTTACACATTGAATATGACTTGCAATTATGGCCAGAAAGCTCCTACAACATTCTACTTTAAAGTGTTTTATACTTAATTTTCAATCCAACTGAAAAGCATTAATATTAGTTAGTTATCTGACCACTCATAAGACATGGAACAAGTTGCTTTCTCATACCGTTTCCCTCAGAGGGGTAAGTGATTCCTGATCGACAAATGCAAACATCTTCACAATAAAGCGTTTATAATGAGTAGGGAACTGAAGGCCTGAAGTGTCATTCAATGGAACCAAGTTGGTCATGTGACGGTCAGCTGAGTATGGACACCTGTGGATGGAAGCAGAGTTAATAAATACAAAGTACCAGCATAAAAGAAAGCAAGTCAGCCTGACTTACCCATCAACCAAAAGATCCCACTGAGGTAGGCTCAAAAGATCAGAGCTGGAGGTTGCCCAGCAGCGTCCCAAAGTCAAGACAATACTGGGATCAGTTCTCTCCAAAATGCGCACTTCTACATAAACAGGATCTCGAAGAACTTTTGTGACTGGGTAGTCAGTCTCATTGTAGTATGAAGAATAAGCCACATCACCTGTAAACAGAACACGGTTAAGACAAAGCCATATTTTTAATCACAGGTCAAAGGATCCATAGCTTACCCTCCATACATCCTTCAACTGTACACTGACCATTGCCCAATCTAAGTTCCAGTCTGAGGGGCCCAGAAACAGCCACTGGTAGAAGTGGAGGAGTACCATCGACCTTGAGAACCATCGCCTCCACTGCAGTTACAGAGTACCTGCACTGAAATAGAAGTCTGGCAAAACAAATTTAGTCAGTAAAACTATTAAAAGGCAGTCACATGATTTTATATATACACACTTAAACTTACTTAAAATGGCTATCCCTCATGATAGCACCTAGGGGGCCAATTTCAACATCATAAGATGAGGTCATTGCATTTTCATAGATCACATGACCATCTTTTTCCTATGACGGACATAAACGGTTAAAGAGGAAAGTAAACAATAAAGATTAATTTTAAAATAAAGCTTTCATTTGCATCAACAGTACAGATGTATTTTTTAAATACACTCCCCAAAATACCTACTCACCATGATATTTATAGACATATTTAATATTTACAGTATAAATACAGTATAGTACGGTGCAAGAGCACCCATTTTGGACGCAGGTCATGCCAACAAGCTTTAAATATATTTGCTGAAACTGACTACCATGTGGCCATTTATAACTTTGCACTTGCCCATTTCAATACTGCATACAATGCTAGCATTTGTTATGCTACCAGCATATGACAAAACAGGCTAATAGCTATATTGCTGCCAATGTAGCCTTCTTTCTTTATTGCTACAAGTACACCCTGGGGTATTTCACATGTACCAAATTAAACTGATCAAAATCTAGATCAATTGTACACTTTCTACACCAAGACAAAGCTTTGGAGACATTCTAGAGAGATATTTGCCTCAAACACAAAGCCAATGTGAATTAACAAGCATTAATGCTAAGGTACCAGTAATTTAACAAATGTTTAACATATCCCAAGAGCGAACTAGTGGCAACAGACATATATCCAACACACCATTACTCCAAAATCCTATAAATCTCTAGTGTAAAAATGACAAGAGCAGCAAAGATGTGTAGCTTTTAATCTTATGGCTTATTTTGGTTTACCATTACAGCATCACTGACCTTGCAAATGGTCAAATCTTCTTGACAATTGTTATATCCTAAGTGTAAATAAGTGTCAACTATATAGTCATACTTACAGTGATCTTTGTTCCACAAGCAGTGACAGGAAATTGATAAATTGTAAAAGCAGCAGTGATACCAACAGGGCTGCATGATGCTTCATTCCCCAACAGATGAACTGAATCCAAGCTTAGCTGTGGTACAGTGGTATCCCGAGCCACAACAACCACAAACTGACCATCTCTGATACACTGGACAGTCACTAACAATGAGAAAAAGTTTAAGCTTATAGAGTTAGTTAAAAAATATAACAACTGCATCAAGGCAAAAGGATGTTCCACCAAGTACTGAGGCTGGGGTTGAGCAATAGTGCACATGGACATTTGTCAAAAAAACTAGATGATTTTTTTAATTTAAACTCAGTTATGTCATCTTATCAAACTTGCTTTTATTAATGGGAAGTTATTTGTACATTTTATTACATTCTCTACCTTTTAAAGGTGGGAGACAAACCATAGGACAAGAACACTACTAGCTTCATTTTCAAATAAACATAGCATGTTAAAAAAAATCCTTATACACCTCAGCTATGGACTCAAACAAGGCAGTAGTAAAAGTATTTACCTGCTTTACCATAGTAACACTGTGTTCCATTAAAACAGCACTGTATGGATGCACAGTCAGTAGCAGTAATGCCAGCTTGTCCACACTGCACTTTTTCCTGCTCCTCTACTGCACACCTTTGTGAAAGTTCTTCTATAGCTGCCGGTTCATGTGGTGGAATTTCACTAGGTATCTGTTGTTCAGTTTGTTGGGGCTCTGAAGCTCTGGGTCTTAACCCTAGAAATCTCTGAGTTGGTGTTATTGCATGGCATAAAATAAGCAAAGCATAAAGAACCAACAGTCTGTTTATCATTGACATGTCAGCCATGTTGCTCTACTTTAACCATTCAGGTGCAGCTTACCTCTTTATAACAGGTCACTTTCTGTCACCTTAAATAACTCCACCTCCACTGTTTACCTCTAATTACCTTCCAGTCCTGCCTAGTTCATTTCAGTCAGACTCAGTTTAAGCCATGACCTAAAGGGTTATAAAACCAAAAATACCACAAGGATGATGACAGTTATTATTGTCTTACAGTTATTAAAGAAGTATATTAACAAATGGAAATTAGGAAAAATATATATAAATGAGCCATTTAAAATGATTATTTTACTATGACTTGTACAACAGATAATTGTTTAATATTTATTTTTTAGGATTTTAACAATGTTTTACACTTTGGTTGCATTTATGACAGGCCAGGTAGTAACATGTTACATAGGAGTCATTCAATTTGTAACAGAAAAAAAGCACAAAGCAAGACCCAAGTTAGAACACTGAGTTCAAGCCAGGCTCTCTCATCAAATATCAGTGTTTAATCTCAACATTCCAGGTACTCCAAAAATCATGTAGAAAGAAATGTTAGTGCCAGTTGTCTGGCAAGGTGACAAGTAGTGCAGTTTATTTAACCAATGTAATGTTTTTACTACTTTAGTTGCATGTATTGTACATACAATGACTGGACTGAAAATACTAAACACAATTAAGTGAACAAATATCAGCAACCATTGGCTACCCAGCCTGTAATTACTGAAACTCAATGCTTTATTGGCAAAGCACTGAAGTGGATTGAAAGGTGGAATGGCAACATAAGGTTTTCCAACACCCAATTTCAGCCGGTCATCAGAAATAAGTAAACACACACATCGCTTAATAAAAATACATAACTGCCAACATGCTCACAAATAACATGAACCTTTCTATGCCTCTTAGACTGTACTTGTACCTTTAATTGGGTTCAGGTTTAAAATTTACTTCGAGACACTGCTTCATTACTATTAGAGGTCACTAACTTTACACAATTAAATTCCATACTAACCTAGTACCAAAGTTATTTAACACACATTGCTTAACAATTTCTGCCCTTAAAAGGTCAAGAAAAGAGCTACAAAGTATGGTTTGCTCTATTATACAACTATTGATAGATTTTACAGGCTTCACATACATCAACACGAAGGTTTAAGAAAGCATGCTTTTAAAACATACATTTTACACCGTTTGGCTGATGGGGCTTGCCAAGTACACCCAGCCCTCCAAAGCCTGATCCCCCTACCACAAACATGTTGGCCTTAGTCTCTTATTACAATGGATTTGGTCACTGGGTTATGACCAACCAATGTAGTTCTGGTCCTGGGCACTGCCATCTATGGATGCATGTAATGATCATTACATGCATGCAACAATTCTTCTACAACTTTGTCAAAACATACAATTCAAAAGGTTTAAGAAAGTTCTATTTATTTAATAAGAAGACGACATCTATAGTTCCTTGACAAAAAGTGGTCCAATAGTGGCTTTTCCCTCCCATTGAAGACCTGCAGTGAAGAACAACGAATTAGAAGAAAGCTAAAACAATTCTGTTTACTGTAACTAACAGTTTACCTTTATCTGTTGCCAGAGCTCTTCTTTTCCTATATCCACAAGATTCATTGCAGCAGTTGCACACCTGATCAGTTCCATCTGTAGAAACCCACCTATAGAAACACCAGCAGTTCAATTCTCATTCTCAGTTGTTTTTTCCCTAAATTAATGATCAATAAAGTATTACCCATTTGACATAAAGGAACAAGCTTTATGTTCTTCATCTGTAGGTGATGAGGCTGCAGTTGCCTTGAGGAAACACTTGATGTAGATCTGCAAAGACAGTCACACATTTACCTTACTTGGACAAATGTCCAATGAGACCAAGATTGTAAACAAAACATACTGGACTAGTTTCCTCCTGGAACTGGAATGCTTCCAACTGAAATTGCAGCCTAGACGATCTTGATCGAGGCAGAAAGCTGGAGTTTGAGATCTTTCCATCAGTAAAGCACCTAAAGGAAAGATGGTTAAATATTACTTCATTTTTACTTTACATTACTTCACAGTCTCTTTGCAAACTGTACCTTGTGCAGTGGTAACTGTACCTTGTGCAGTGGTAACTGTACCTTGAAGTATCACAAATTCATTTTTGTTAGAAAGCTAATTTCCTAAATGCATGAATGACCCGTTTCCTACCCATGGTTTTCAATGAAGGTATATCTGGGATCTTCATTTTCATCTGGACTTCCAGCTGCCACACAGGTGTCCACAAACAAACGAAGGGCCATGTGGCTGACTTGCAGCACAGATGCTTCAATATTCATAAACTCTCCCAGAAAATACACATCCGAGGCTCTCTCAGACGTCCAGTCATCTGCAAACACGAATGGAAATAAATTAATATAATGGGGGGAGGGTTGTTTGGATTAATGCCATGTTTAACATGTGTCATTTTATGGCATGATGGGTATTATGTGGAGGTGTTTTATATAAATGTGTGTCTTATACAAACCAGTCATGAGTTGCAGGGAGAAGACCAGGAAATCCTCTGCAACCGCAGTAGCTGTGTAAGGCATCCAAGTTGGCTTCAGGCTATTGCTGCTTACATTGTGTTTCCTGGAATTTCACAGCAGTCAGTAATTGCTCAAAATTACTTCTAAGACATCTGTATGTCCTACAAATTGTCAAAACTGGCCATTTAAGCAAAATTATAAGTTGTCATTTTAACCCTTCAAACAAGTCAATTTTGGACATTTATTTTCCTGGCTATGTTACTATAGTAAGATGCTTTCAATCCCATTGTAGACACTTCTATGTAGACATCATTCCAAGTATTGTTTTGCATTACTGCATGTAAATCTTAGTGATAAACATAGCAATGCATTTTTGCATATTTATATACATTAAGATGCTATATTTTTCCTTTGTTGACAATCTTTCCTAGTACAATATTTCCTAGGAGTATTTGGTCCAAAACATTCACAGTTGTCAGTTCCTTGTCAGCCTCACTATAGATACGAATAGAAAGCCCAATGGTGTGTACACCATCATTTAGTTGGAAGTGTGGATTGTGGTTATATAGGTATAGAGTCAATCAGTAGGACAATCTTGAGACATGGCTTTTGCTATATTGCAAATACTAAGACAGCCAGAAAATTGCTTTAAAAACACAAGTCAAATTCCATGTCTAATACTAAACAAATGCATCCTTGTTTTAGAAGTCTCATTACACCAGCTTAATGGCACTAATTGTCTTTACATTGTGGTTACATTCATGACAGGACAGGTAGTTACAGGTTACACATGATTTGTCAGTTCAAGTTCAATGTCAAACACAGCAATGTCAACTTAAATGTCTTTGGACTGTGGCAGAAAACCGGAGCTCCCAAAGGAAACCCACACAGACACAAAGAGGACATTCCTATTCCACACATAAAGGACCCAGTCATCCCCACCTGGGAACTGAACCCAGGACTTTCTCGCTGTGAGGTGACAGCACTACCCACAAAGCCACTGTGCCACTCTTAAATGCATAATGCCCACTAAACCCAACTTGCCAAAGTTATTTACCAAACACAAATTTGGTGCATCAGAGTGCATGTCACAATATCACAAAACCACACGGATTTAATGCAATTTAGTTTGCTAGTTGGCTCATTACATTCTCTGGGGAAACACATAATATGTACTACATTATTTGAAACCATAAACATGCAAAACATTAAAAAAGACAAACCACCCTCACCTCAAATAGTGGCACTCAATATTAACAGCAGCACCACGTGACCGAACAATAGGCCTCCCAGCTGAAATTTTGGGTTTGTAGATGATGCTGAAAACATATACCAGTGCCTCATCAGTCACCTAGAAAAAGAAGAAACTATAAACAATGCTATCCACTCAGCAGTAGCAAAAATTCAACAAACCCCACCATTGTCAGACTGTTGCAGCCCTCCAGTGCAGACTGAAAGACCAGCACACCAGCAAAGGAATCCACCTCTTCAGCCACACAGCCGCCCAGAGTAATAGATGAGGAATCAACACGTTGACCAGTGCCAAAGAAATCTAGCTTCACTTCTACTATAACTGCCTTCTCCCCACACTTTACTGCCAAACTGTTGGTTGGAGTGGGCCGCCTCAACCCAAACTGCTCTGGCTTTTGTTCAGGCTTTCCTTGCACATCAGGAAACTCCAAGGACAACTCCTCAATCTCCTGCACCACCGGATTGGAATCAACATTATCTGGGACACTTGTAGTGTCTATACTTTCTGTTACTGGAAGTGGCACCTCTGTTGGAACCAACTGGTCTGATTGTGGTGCCCGTGGACGGAATAAGTTGGACTGGTGAATAGGCTGCCAATACTGATGATCTTGCAGTAGTGCTGGTGGCCAGTACTGCGATTGTGCTTGCACCACATTTAAACAAACAACTACAACAAACATCAAAAGCCTAAAAACACTTTGAATAAAACCCATGGCTGCAGCCCCCACTATAACATGCTGAGCCACACTCATTCACATATACACCGTACCAGCATTGTGACTCCACCCATCCTATTATAGATGTAATTGGTTTCTGGACCTGTTCATTGGTTGACAAGGGAGGGACCACATCATTCTGCAGTCGGCCAGATTAGTTGATGGTAGGATTTTTTCAAACACTAAAAAGCTACTAGAACTGACTAATAACTGACTTTCCCTCTGGGATTAATAAAGTTATCTATCTATCTATCTATCTATCTATCTATCTATCTATCTATCTATCTATCTATCTATCTATCTATCTATCTATCTATCTATCTATCTATCTATCTATCTATCTATCTATCTATCTATCTATCTATCTAACACTGGTGTGCACAGCACAAGCAATTAAAGTAACTACTTCATGTGAGATCACAAATTTAAAAACTTACTATACAGCACTATACAATGAAAGTGGGGCAAAAGGCTCAAGATACTTTGGGGAACAAACTGGAACAGCTGGGAAATGTGAGCAAACTGAATTTTGTACAATTTGACAATTTTTCTTAGATACCTTTAAATTATATAAAACACTTTTTTACTGTTAAATTTACTTAAAAAAAAACAACAAAAATGACTAATACAAACAAAATAAATGTAGGCCACTTAAAATATGGATCAGTTGCTGCCACAATTTTGTACCTTTGTGATTTGTACTAGTCTTGTTAATTACAGGACCAACAAATAAACAGCACTTAGAACAGAGTTTAAAGGTTAAGGGCCTTGCTCAAGGCCCCGAACAATATCAACCAGGCAGTGGTGAGACTTGAACTAATAACCACCTAATTACAAGTAAAGTATTCTAACTGCTGAGCTACCATGCCCCATAAATCATTATACAAATACAGTATTTTTTAACATGTTTAACATGAAATACAAACCTGTATGCAAGCTTTTGGTGCTTAAACAGGCCAATAATATAACATCCAGATGTTTTCACTTTTTCGCAGTTCGAACATAATATTAAATGATAAAATTATGGAAAAGGGGTTCCTCCGGAGTAATAGAAAAGGACCAGAATATTTCTTTTTTGAAATTACAGTAGACCCTTGACTTACGAATTTAATTGGTTCTGAAGGGCTTTTCTTAAGATGTTCATTAGTTTTCCCATAAGAAATACTGTAAATAGAATTAATCCATGCCAGACCTCCCAAACCACCCCCTTACCTAACCTTTCTAATGTCTTAAATGATCTTTTTTTGTTAAATATTTAATATAATTTTAAATTATAGCATAGACATTCCTGTAATGAACAATACACAGCAGTACTGTACATAAAAAACACATCACATTTCATTACAGTACATGCTGTACCTTACACCATAATAAATTTCCTTTTTTTTTTTAATAAAATGTATCTACTAGAAACAACTCCCGTCCCCTGTCCGAATGTTCGCTCACTGTATATATATATAGAGAGAGAGAGAGAGAGAGAGAGAGTTTGAGTTAACTTGTTCGTGACGTCACGTGTTTCGCGAATTTTGGTTCGTAATCCGAAATTTGTTCATACATTGAGTTGAAAAAGATCGTTCGTAACCCAAAATGTTCAAATGGTAAACCGTTCATAACTCAAGGGTCTACTGAATCTCACGGCACAAAGTGTTACTGGTCCCAATACAAAATCTAATACAGTGTCAGTAGCTCCCCATTGTGGGGAAACTTCCACCTGCTAAACATAATTAAAAATTGGCAAGTTATAAGCCTGGTAAATAAGATGTTTAACATTTAAAAGGCAAACAACTGTAAAGGTAACATGACAGCTTTTCACCACTGAGAGAGTCTCAGCCTCAACAGATTCTTTATTAATGAATGAACCAGAGCAAACTGTCTAGTTACTCACAAAGCCATCAAAGTTGTATCAATACACACAATAATGTCAAAGCAAAGAACATATTAATATACATACATAAATATGTACAATACACTTCTGAGTAATTTTGTGTAAATAAATTACAGGCTAATGTGAGAATGCAACAAATACTAAAAGAATGAACATAAACACACACAATATTACCAAATATTGTTCAACGTTTCTATCTCCTTACACTGAAAGGTTATATAGCATAGATATAACCTAATAAACTTATATTGTTTAATTTAATAAGTCTGTTTACTTTCCACCCCAACTTCTATCTGTTAGAACGTATGATTGCTTTTAATGTTGTCGTTTTTAAGTTAGTGACTGCTCCCTAGTGGTTCTTCATTTACTGTACTGTTTGGGTAATGCTTCATCAGTATCAGAAATAAGGAAAGTCAAGGTCTTTTTTCAGAAGATAAAAGATAGAAAGATTAATTTAGAGTAACTGGAGTCTGTAATACTATATTATATTTTCATGTCTGCGCTTGAGATTATTTCTCAGTAGAGAATGCTCTCTTCATGAGTGGAGGTCCAGTCTTTCCAGCATCATACAGCGACTCAGGTAATGGGCTGCTGAGAGAGCACCAGTCAGGAATGCGTCCGGTTTGGTTGTAGTAGTCTCTGGAGACAGAACGACTGCCCAAGATATCCTGCAACGCTCCAAATATAGCTCCTGCACATGAAGAGAAAGGTTGAGTAAAAGTACAAAATACAATTTATGAGTAAATAAACTTTATACAAAAGTATTCAAATCAATTATATTTAAAAACACTGTAAAAAAATATTAATGGTAATTAAATGAATAGTTCATTTACAGGTGTTAATGAATTTGAATCTAAAATACTGAACAATTTGAGTACTTTGATATTGGTATAGTGGCCTTCCTTAGGGAGGCCTTCGTTAGGAAGGAGGCAAAGAAGAAAAATATTTACAACTGGATACATGTTGAATGCAAATATGGGTGACATAAAGCCCATCTAACCACTGAGCAACTTTGTTAAGGGCCAAATCATTATGGCCAGGTGACTGGGTCAAGGCATCTCTTGAACAGCAAGGGGTGTCGTGTAAGCAGTGGCAAGTACAGTGGTGTTCAAAAAAATAGCAGTGATTTTAAAACAGTGAATAAAGCACAAAATCATTCTAATAACTTTTATTTCCATAAATGCAAATACACTGAAAATACTACACTTTCCATTCTAAATCAAAACATTAACAAAATTTAGCCAGTTTGTGTTAATCCTTTACAGAAAGTTAAGAAAAATGAATATTAGGCTGTTCAAAATAATAGCAGTGCCAGCATTTTTCTTTAAAAACTCAAAAAATTTATCTATAAACTGAAAAAAATGTTTGAGGTTTCACTTTACTTTAAATTACTGACCTAATATTTAGTGGCATAACAATTTTTTTCTGAGATCTGTGTTGCATGGAGTCGACCAACTTCTGGCACCTCTGAACAGGTATTCCAGTCCAGGATGATTAGACTATATGCCACAGTTCTTCTGCATTTTTGGGTTTTGCCTCAAAAAACGTGTTTCAGATGTCAGAACACAAGTTCTCTCTGGGATTGAAGTCAGGGGATTGTGCTGGTCACTCTATTACCTCAACCTTGTTTGTCTGTAACCAAGATGTTTTGGGTCATTGTCATGTTGAAACACCCATTTTAAGGACGTTTCTTCTTCAACATAGGGCAACATGATCTCCTCAAGTATTTTGATTCGTCACCTATTTACTGTCTTCACAGTGTACTTTGGCTTGAATTCAGTGCTCGGGGGTTGTCTGACATACTGTCTACAGTCACTAGACCTAAAAAGAATGATTTTGCTTTCACCAGTCCACAAAATGTTGAGCCATTTCTCTTTGGACCAGTTATTGTGTTCCTTGGCAAGTTTTACCCGATTCAGGACACGTCTTTTTCTTTACAACGGGACTTTGCAAGGAGTTCTTGCTGGTAAATTGGCTTCACTAAATCATCTTCTGTACTCACTGGTAACTTCAGATGTTCCTTGATCTTTCTGGAGGTGATCATTGTCTGAGTATTTGCCATTTTGGCTATTCTTCGATCCTATCGAACAGTAGTTCCACGCTTCCTTCTGCGTCTTTCAGGTTTTGGTTGTCACTTCAAGGCATTTGAGATCATTTTAGATGAGCAGCCTATAATTTGCTGCACTTCTCTGTACGTTTTTCCCTCTACAATCAACTTTTTAATCAAAGTACGCTGTTCATCAGAACAATTTCTGGAACAACCCATTTTACCCAGTATTTCAAAAGGAAATGTGCTATGACCAACCTGTGCAACATTTGCCACCCTCCTACCTTAAATAAGGGCCAAAATTGACACCCGTTCTTCTGCAGAATGAATGACTTCACCAACTGAACTCTTCACTGCTATTATTTTGAACAACCCCCTTTCAATCAATGCTTCGATTACTCAGAATGAGCGGCATGCATGTCCTAATTGTTGGGTTTGTTTTGTTTTGATTACTCTACTACACTTTCAAGTAAACTGAAGAAATGTAGAAATATCACTTCTACTAAAAACAGTGATTTATCAGGTTAATGGTGTTGGACTGTTATTTTTTGAACACCACTGTACCTGCCAACATTGGTACGAGGAGGGAAAACCTAAAACTGTCACTTGGGTGGCTAACTCACTGATGCCAGAGACCATGACTGTACATCAGGAATGTATACTGCAGATCATGTCAGTATAATACACTGTTCATAAGTTCTTAAGCTTAAAAAAACTTGTGCAAATAAATGCAAATTGCTTTTATTAGTCTCCATGGGTTAAATATCAAAAATCAAGAAAAAAAACATTAGACAGAAAAATGGAAATACATTTTTTCTTACCTCCTAGCCAAGCAGTGCAGTTGGGCTTGGCCGGTGGACTGTGGATGCGAAAGCTCTTGGTGGCCAGAGCATCACAGTATTTGGGTTTCTCTACCAACGAGCGAATCTCAGTCAGGAGGCGATGTAAGAAGCCGGGCAGCAGGGCTGTGCCACCAATTACCACCAAGTTTTCTGACAGAACTTTACGTGTGTCAATAGGACACTAATTTAAAAACAAGCACATAAACACAAAAGCATTTCAGTTATACCTTGTATGAACTAGTACACTGCTATAAGAAGTGTCTGGAATCTTAGTAGTTTTTACCTTAACCAATGTATCAAGCACTAGGGTAGCAATAGACTTTTGTTCATTGTCTTGTTCAAACAGCATCTCAGCAACCGAGTCTCTGAAAAACATTTTACTTATTTAATAGCAAGTGGTAAACACAGATTTTAAACGTATAGAAATAAAATACATGTAAAAAAACTACTTTCACTATATAAATGCATTTTATTTTTAGTAAAATTCACCCTTTTTCTTTTACAAATAAGTGCAACCAGCAGGGTAAAATAATTTGGGTAATAACAAAGCAAATTAGAAATCCTTTTGTATACACATTTTTCTAAAAGTGACATAATTTTTACCTGATTGCACCCTTAATGTGCAGGATCTTCTTTCCATCAAGTGGATAATCGACATCTGGTGGGGGTGCAGGTCTCTAAAATAAATGAGAAACATTAGATGCTGGTTGTAGCTCTTTATATGTTTGGTTTCTATTTTGCCCTTGACCAGATGTACAGTTAGCAGTAATTATATCAGGCCAGCGCCATTTGGCCTAAAAGACATTAAACAATTGAACAAATTCTGAACATGAAAGTAAATTCACAAACCTCTGCTGTTCCATCCATGTTGAACTTGGCCTCCTGAATTTTTAGGCCTCTCTGCAGGTCGCTAACAAAGCATGTCCTAACTAATGATAGAAACACAGAATAAAGAGAAAAAACCAATTCGATCAACTGAATATCTTGTTAAAGACATAGAAAACACTCTGTTACTAATTCTGTATAGTTTAGACCTTACCTTTGATATCCTCTACTACATCCTCTGGGATGGAGCCTATAACAAATACAGATGTTTTAGTTAATGACAGTAGGACTGCTTTTAATCATTGTGATCATACGTATATACTGACATTACAGTGCACTTTTTTTATATCACGTAGCTGATGTCAGGTGTGAGTGCATTTATAACACTACTGTAATAAGTTACTAATGCCAGATAAAAACCCTTTTTTCTCTGCAATTTTCTCTATTTTCCTTGTTAATGTTCCAATTAAAAATGTAGCCCTTATGTCTTTATAGATTGTAAATCTGTCATAATAATAAGCATTAAATTTTTTTTGATGAAATCAATAAAATGTATCAAATGCCACATCCATAACAAAACGTACCTACTACAGTGGGTAAACTCTGGCCAGAGTCTGTGTCTACTGTGCATTGTTCTATTAGCAGATTATTCAGCTCCCTGTATGACATTGAGAAAAACAACAGTTATAAAATGGCTTAATTCCAGACCCAGTTATACAGCATATATACATAAATATTATATTCTACATAAAATCACTTGAATTCTGAATAGAACATTCGTGGAAAAGTCAACAAGAAAGCTCACACAACCCTTTCAGATCACTTTATCAGGACTGTTTTCAGAAGTCATGTGACAATGCTATGATTATTGTCTTTTTTAAGTATTGAAGCCGACTATCAAACATATATTTTAGTATGTACTTAATGGCTAGAAATTGGTTCACACACTGAGGGTCCTCATACCAATCAAGCATCTATGAGCCTATGTTCTAACCAGGCTACTTCCAACATGATAAAGCACCATGTCAAAAGCACAAGCCATCGTAACCTGGTTTCAATAGCATAACAGTTGGTTCAGTGTCATTTAGTAAACTCAAAATCACAAGATCTTAATTCAAAAAAGAACATTTGCACCTAAGATAAAACATGATGCAATCGTGTCGACATGGACCACAAGCTCAAATGAGGCTTTTTAAACACCTTGTGAAATCCATGGCACAGTTAATTAAGTGAGAGTTCTAAAAGCAGACAGGGGTCCTGCCCAGTATTACTTTGGTGCACCAGTAAAAGTGGCCAGTGAGTGTACAAATGTTTTAATATCTGATTTCTCTATGAGATTAGTCTTCTGTTGGAATAAATCGTTAAATGTACTTTAAGATTTTAAAATGCTTTTAAATAAAGGGTGTTAGGAGGCTAGAAGCAATAAGCACAATGAATATATTCATGCAGTCAGCAGTGTGGATGAATATTAAAAAGTACTTTCTTTAACCAGCATTTTCACTTGACTTACTTTTGAATTGCCTTTCCACCCATTGGCAAAGCTTCCCAGGCTGACAAAATGGGGATTCCTTCATACACCTGTTATCAATGTAAGGAAATTATTCTTGCTCAGTAGTGGTAATATTATAAAGACCACGGAATGCTCTCTTTGTTTTCCTGAGTAACCAAGCACATTTTAAGAACGTTGTTGTAGAATAGATAAACCATGAAGTCTGAAGCTGTAAGGAACCAACACTACAGTTTATCAGGTACATTATTACCTAAAAGGCAGTTTATTAAGTTTTAACTTGTCATTTCTAATAACAAACCGAACATATAAGTAGATTTAACCTTAACTGCCAAAGCTTTTTTGCTAAATACCCTTGATAAATTGAATTAAAAAATTGGCCATCAGCCAATCATATTACAGTCATCATATAGCAGTAACACATGTAAAAAGGATACCGGCAACACCAAAGTTTCAGTATATCCACAGTCCATCACAAGAGCCGAGTTGATGCCTAAGGTCATGATGGACATCAGATGGCTGGGAGCAAACAGAACTGATGGAACCTAGAGTGAAAGCACAAATTAGAGATGTATTTCTGACAGATTAAATACTGTAGAAAAGGTGTAAGCTAGACAGCAGGTCACCTCATGCCCCCTCTGACACATGCCCAATCTGAAGATTTATTTAAGTTTTATTAGAGGCCATAGTTAGCTAATAGTACAGGTAAAGCTTACAATAAAGAACTATAGTTGGCCAGTCTCTTACTCTGAAACGACTGACTGTCATCTGATTTTGTAGAGAATTCATTTGCACCCCAATGCCAAGGTAATCCACAATAACATTTTAAAGACTTAATTTTGGAAGGAATAACATTTGCTGTTCAGACTTTAGACAACAGAGGCTACATTGCATGCTGTAGTAAATAATGCAAAAACTACTGTATATGAGAATTTCCAGAAGTTTAAATGACCAAATCTACACAACACGGTTTGTTGCCTCAAATTTTGTTACCTCAAAGTGTTTGAAGAAGACCCTGGACAGTGTTTCTCTAAAGTGTGAAGGACAGAGGATAGACTCAACGATAACCACTCTTCTGTCTCGTGGATTTACAAGCAAATGCCTGCAAGGCAAAAAAGATTATTGTTTTAAAATACCAGCCACAAATTATATTAAAAATAATGGTGAATATAAGCACACAAGCTGAAACATATATCCTACCTGAAGTACAATGTGTGAATAAACTCCTTGAGGTTGGCATAAAGCTCCTCTGTGTTTATGTTGTATTGCACAACTTTAATGGGCTAGAAAACGAAACACATAGTGATGTGATAATAATTAATATTGCTGAACAATAATTTGGTTAGTTTTTATTGTTAGTCACTCTAGATTTTAAAAATCTGCTTAACAATAATAAATATATTAAAACCCCACAAAACAGTCATACTTGACTCACCTGCTTGAGTCCAGGACGCTGGATCTCACTGGGAATAATAAACCTTGGCCCAGTCTCACCAGCAAAGCCACATCTGTAGATAACAGTGCAGGTTAGCAGTGCATTAGTACGTACTTCAGCTAAAGTAAGGCTGACAAATGCAAACTAACTAATACAACAAAAAAACATCAACTATAGCAGATAAACTGTGCGCCTATTGCATTTAAAATTACAGAAATTAAGGGTGACAGATATTTTAATGGATGTCCCAATCCCACTTTTCCACTCCAAAAACAATAATTAACGGTCATTTTAAAAGGGCAAAGCATTGTTTAAACAGATTACAAATAATGTAAAATGTTAAAAAAGTATGAATTTTATTTTAAATTATAAAAATACACCAATCAGCCATAACATTAAAACCACCTCCTTGTTTCTACACTCACTGTCCATTTTATCAGCTCCACTTACCATATAGAAGCACTTTGTAGTTCTACAATTACTGACTGTAGTCCATCTGTTTCTCTGCATGCTTTGTTAGCGCCCTTTCATGCTGTTCTTCAATGGTCAGGACCCCCACAGGACCACCACAGAGTAGGTATTATTTGGGTGGTGGGTGATTCTCAGCACTGCAGTGACACTGACATGGTGGTGGTGTGTTAGTGTGTGTTGTGCTGGTATGAGTGGATAAGACACAGCAGTGCTGATGGAGTTTTTAAACACTTCACTGTCACTGCTGGACTGAAAATAGTCCACCAACCAAAAATATCCAGCCAACAGCACCCTGTGGGCAGCGTCCTGTGACCACTGATGAAGGTCTAGAAGATGACCAACTAGGTAGGAGTGTCTAATAGAGTAAATAGTGAGTGGACATGGTATTTAAAAACTCCAGCAGCGCTGCTGTGTCTGATCCATTCATACCAGCACAACACACACTAACACACCACCACCATGTCAGTGTCACTGCAGTGCTGAGAATGATCCACCACCCAAATAATACCTGCTCTGTAGTGGTCCTGTGGGGAACAGCATGAAAGGGGGCTAACAAAGCATGCAGAGAAACAGATGGACTACAGTCAGTAATTGTAGAACTACAAAGTGCTCCTATATGGTAAGTGGAGCTGATAAAATGGACAGTGAGTGTAGAAACAAGGAGGTGGTTTTAATGTCATGGCTGATCAGTGTGTATAAGGCAGGAAACTATTTGTTACACCTTGATTACAATGTTTACACTGACAAACAGATTGACAGATGGTCAGCGTTTTCTGGTCATTGACCTTAAAAACACCTACAAAACATCACATACATGATTGCATACACTTACTGGCCTCTTTACTATCCCAAAGATTACTGGATTAAGAAATGTAACCTTGAGAGCAACTTTATACATCTGAGTTGATCCATTCTCATTACATACGTGCACTAAACAATGTATATAATAATAACACCTAGTAAACCATATCTAGTGCTCTACAACATCCAGCTGTGACTGATTCACTGGTTGATGTGCTAACGCTAAGTGTGCTAAATAGACGAAACACTTACTTTGTGTATGCAGCTCCTAAATCAATGACAACAGCTGTTTTCTCTCCCCCACTCCCCAACACCTCAAATAAAGGCATTTTAATACTGAATACGATTAATAACTGTAGAACCAAAATTCAATAAGATATTGAGCTCCCCACAATAGCAGCTTTGTTGTTAGGGCGGGACTGGGTCCTCAGCATAGCGACCTAACATTTCCTGATTAAAATAAAAGCACTTAAACATGAACACAAAATTAAACGTTGTTTTCAACAAAATTTATATCACGTATTATTTAAGTTGCATATTTACTATTTTTTTACACATTTTCTATTCTCTACGTATTTACAAAAGCCAGGGCAATATGCTAGTCAGCGGTGAATTAGCGCTATAGCAAGCATGATGGTGCTGATCTGAGACCAGTTTTACTCTTTGCTTTGGGGTATCAATTCAACTGCAGTTTGGCAAAAGCTGATCAGAAAGCGGTCAGTAAGGATGTGTTTTAAACCACGCACTAAGTAATAAATAGTATGCCAGAAAAGTAACGACAAGATGTATACTTAGGTGTACTACTTAGCACAGTATTATGTGGTTTGAGACGCAACCCAAGGCTGCTTGATCATATTTATCAGCTATTTCTCTTGCCATAAATCTAAACAATATATAATTTATTTAATCTGTCGTGTCAGGATGAAATAAGAAAAGAATAATAAGTGGATTTCCTATATACATAGTAACACAGACAATGTGCACATATTAAATAAATAAATAAATATAAAAATAAATAAATACATTGACAGCTTACAAGCCAGAATAAACTGCCTATAGCTTAAGTCAAGGTGGAGCCAACTTTTCCCCCCGTTTAAAAGAAATAAGGTAGGATCTTTGTTATGACAAGACACGGCAGAGCATCCGGACCGTATATGCCATAATAACGCTGCCAGTCCCTGTTCTGTACCCAAAAGCCGCATGGATTTCATATCGAAGTGTTTGGGTACCAACACAGAAATGTGGTCCGTGGTCTGATAGCAGGACGCCAGGTAAGACTGTTCTATAAACTGTGTAATAAATACATTGTGAAGCAGTCGGACTGTCAGTGATGCTCAGTGTCATGTGTCTGTTTACAAATATAACACTGATAATTAGCTTAGTCCATCATGTGGAGTTGCACTAGATGCTGTATCACAGGTTTTTGACTGCGCAAAAATGATCAGCGCAGATATAGATCCATATCATGATTCTGTTAAGCTATTTCATTAAATGTTTGTCTATTCAAAATCCAGAATGTAGATCAATTGAATTAAATTAAATCTTTTAATATCTGGTTAGACAGTGGACCGATTGTGGCATACATCATAAGCGCAAGTTATCTGCTGGTTTCTACACCCTTATCCATTAAAATATTAAGACTGATTTTATTATTTCGGTAGATTTATAGATTTAATAACGTATTATGATTCACATGTTCCCATTTGTATGACGAATACTGGGATTCTTTGTTATGAAGAGGGAGCAGTGCTATTTTTAGGGAGCTGCGAGTAGAGGAGTGCCAAAGTGTTGCTGACTGTTTCTGCAGGGGATTTGGTTTGGTTGGCTTTCAATGCAAAATGAAAAGGTTTTTATGAAGGTTTGGACCTTAATCCATTAGATTTACTCTACAACGTTTGTGAACAAGTATCACTCAAAACATCACATCCAAAACCCTGTGCATTACATGGAAACAGCCACGTTTGGCTTTATTTTAATGCTTATATAGGCTGCTTACATTTTCTGCATTTAGCAGATGCTTTTATTCAAAGCGACTTACAGTATACAGTCTAAGCAATTGTGGGTTAAGGGCCTTGCTCAAGGTTCCAACTGTCGTAACCTGGCGGTGGTGGGGTTTGAACCAGCAACCTTCTGATTACTAGTTCAGTACTTTAACTGCTAGGCCACAACTGCCTTCAGTTTAATAATAATTTATATTATTTTTTCATTTACAATAAAAATCTAAAACACAGTGACCCAAAGACATTACTGTGTCTGTATAAGAAGAAAATAGTCACTCACACTGACAGCTCACAAGAATCAATGTGGTGACATACTGTGAGGTTTATCAGTGAAAATGCAGTATAAGGATTATTTTTCATTTTTGATACAGTTTGATACTGGTCTAGTTTTCTCTGGCTTTACTTATATCCAAATGTTCAACACTCTGCAGCAGTAACATCCTCTACTTGTTTTAAAAAGACTCAAACAGACAGCAGCCAATTATTTTCTATATAGGCGCCTTGCCTAGAGTTGAGATTCGAACTTACGAGTTTGAAATGTCAGCAGGTGTCGGCTTGCTCTGCACCACCCCAGTGCAATATCAAATATATTTTACTCAAACAATAAATATCTACTATTGTGTTACAATATGCATTTGGCTGCAATAGAAGATAAACAAATTAACACTATTAATTCTTCTACACTAAGTGGCTCTTTCTATAAACTTTTCTTGCCTACCTATTTGGGGCTGAGATTTTGTGGCTTTTGTGTGTTTTTTTTCTTTGCGATTATAATTACAGTTGATTATATGGCTGTGCATGACTTTTTTTTAATTTATTTTGCAGTTAGCAATAGTATTGTACTTTGCATTTTTCATTTTGACCAGTTATTGCCATCTTATGAAACATAAAATGTTCTCTACATTTCCAAGGTGGCTTTGGATACTTCCATCTATCTGTTCAATAGAGCTACAGTTTCTATCTCTGTCATAAGCAATGCTGCATTACCAGACACTTCAAGTTCTCTTCTTGGTTGGTGCTTCTCTGTCCACCTGGGCTGCCCCATTAGGAAGTTTGATACAAACAAGCGATTGTGAATCCAAAGAGACCACAAAACATCCAGCAAGCCACCATGATGACAAGTTGTGTGTGTTATCTACACAATTGCCTTTATCAGCTGATGTGCAAGAACCTGGAGAATCAGAAGTAATCTCAGAGAGTGGCAGACATGAAGAGTATAAACAGGAGGGTGCAGTTACAGATGCCACCATAAAGCAGATTAGGCAGCTGGAACTGGTTCAGAGAACTGCTAAATCTTATGTGCAACACTATTTAGATTCCAGTACAGACAAGAGCTCAGCTGAAGAAAAGAGTGGTAAAAGTACATTATCTGCACCTCCTTTGGAATCTTTAACTGCGGACTACACAGATGGATTAAAAAAAGATGTTGCTTTGCTGGTTACATCCACCTCTGCAATTTTTAAGCAGGATGTAGCTTTATCTATTCTGCCTTTTCATTTAAATACTAACAGACCAGTTCAGAAGACCAGCTCACACATCAATGTAGAAGAGGCTGAAGTGACTGTAAAGCCTCCTCTATTAAAAAAGGAGGGAGGGCTTGAGGTAGAGACGTCCAAGAAGAACCAATCTACTAATCTTCGTCTAAAAACCCAGAGAGTAATCTCAACAGAACCCCCATTAATGGTCTCATCCTCTTCTCGTGAGTCAGTACCTCAGTCTTCCTGGACTATCAACACAGCTGTTGCAACTCTTACAACATTAAGCAGTTACTATGGGCAAGCTGAAGGATTTAAAGAGAACAAAGAGCGAGTAGCAGAGAAAAAACAGTTTACAGCCACAGAGTTGCTTAATAAAGCACTTGTGCCAGGAGTCCTGCAACCAGATCTGACTCTAAGTTCCAGACTAGTAGAGCTTGGAGACACCTGGACTGAGCCTATTCATTTGCAAGAAGGTAAGCATGTTGTTTATTGGGGTAAATTACAAAGATTTTGTGTCAAAATTCATTGTTTTTCTTTTAAATATGTATGTATTGTTCTATATAACATTAACTTAATTAAAGGAATTCTTGCATTCAATGTCAGATAATGAGACTGTTAGCCCATATATGCAAATATAACTATTAAAAAGGGTTATTTTATTATAATTATTACTGTTATAAAATTTTACATGAAATTAGTAAAGCCTTTAATAAAATACATAATACAAAGTGTTTCTATTATTTGTATTTAAACCTCAGGTAGCAAACCAAGAACTGTTTTTTATAAAGTGACAGGGCCAACAACAATTGGTTTAGTTTTTATTAGGTACAGTATACACAGATTAGGCATAACATTATGACCACTTTCCTAATACTGTGTTGGTCCCCTTTTGCTGCCAAAACAGCCCGTTGTATTCTGACACCTTTCTATCAGAACCAGCATTAGCAATTCAGCAATTTGAGCTACAGTAGCTCGTCTGTTGGATCAGACCACACGGGCCAGCCTTCGCTTTCCACGTGCATCAATAAGCCTTGGCTGCCCATGAACCTGTCAACGGTTTACCACTGTTCCTTCCTTGGACCACTGCAGACCTGGAACACCACACAAGAGCTGTAGTTTTGGAGATGCTCTGACCCAGTCGTCTAGCCATCACAATTTGGCCCTTGTCAAACTCGCTCAAAACCTTACACTTGCCAATTTTCCAGCTTCTAACACATCAACGTTGAGGATAAAATGTTTACTTGCTGCCTAATATATCCCACCCACTAACAGGTGCCGTGATGAAGAGATATTCAGTGTTATTCACTTCACCTGTCAGTGGTCATAATGTTATGCCTAGGTCGGTGTATATATGCTACGCTAAATGTTATTACAGTATAATAAAATATTTTTGAGTTTGAGTGAGATTTTTATATTAAATATCTGGTATACAGGGTCAGAAAAAAATATTTTTTTATATATTTGTTCCACAAAAAAATGTTAAAGATATGTTAGAAATGCAACTAATACACAAGCCCACCACCAGATAGAGTTGGAGTTGATGAAGGAACTGTCAGGTAAGGTTTCTCCTAATGTCAGCTACAACAGTGACTCCCTGCGGTCTGTTCAAGCTGGCATTAAAGGAATATCAGTTAGACTTTCCATACATGGTACAGCCCTCTGTAAGAACACTGGACTTGACTTTACACATGTCAGTAAGGGCAGGTGCTAGCCTGCAGCCCTCCTTAGTCAGCGCTGGGGTTGTGTAGTTGGCCAGGTAATTGAAAAAGAGAATAAAAATGACAATAAGAAGAAAAGAAGGAAATGCAGAAAGAAAATACAAATAAAAAAGGTGGGTTAGGTAAAACAAAAAAGATCTCACCAATTAATAACCTTAAGCCGAGGTTACAGCTTTGAGATATAAGAAACACTTTCATGTTTGCAGCACCAACTTTATCATTAGACAGATCATGTTGCAAAATCTTGCTTAGTCCACCAGTCCAGAAATGATTACTTGCAGTCTCGTAAACTTTATACAAACCCCATTTTTCGAAAACTTGGGACTTTTTTAAAAAATTATTAAAACAAGAATGTATGATTTGTTAATTTTCCTGAATTTTGTAAATATAAATACATTTTAAATTTCGGACACAACAAGTTACAGGGATGAAATAAGAGTAAATACTTACAGAATATTCAAGGTACACCATTTTAAAATATTTTATAATAAGCAGATAAATTGGTGGTAACAGCTGGGGTCACATGATTGGGTATAAGGGATCCACCAAAGGCTCAGCCTTTGCAAGCAACAATGGGCCATGGCTCAAAATACAATGTGCCAAACTTGAGAGAATTGTCAAAGTTCTAAAAGATCATTAACAGAAAGTTGGTCAGTGGCAAATTTTGGAAATCTTCTCATTAGTAAAATAAAGAGAATTAACTCAGTTAATCATTGATTCTTGTTTTTATTTTGTTTTACAAAATGTCCCAATTTTTCTGCAGATGATTTGTTGGTATGTATTTACTTAGATTAATGATTTGTTATATTTAACTTTACTTTAGTTCAATTAGGATTTTTTGCAGTCCTTGCTCTTAACTCAAATTATAGAATTGTAAACTAAAGAAAATAGACATTTTTACTTGCTCTACTTGGAACCACTGGGGGACTGGAAGTAGCCTAATTACTTTCTATTTTTGAGTCATACACTTGAGAAAAAGTAAAAGCTGCCTAAAGATAAAGTATCATAAGTAGAGAGCCACAATGCTAGATGTGAAAACAAATCTGTATAAAAGTACAGCGTCCTATGAAACTGATTAAAGATATTTCATTTAAATATAAGTGATATGACAATATGATGATACATCGATCCGGCATAACATTATGACCACCTTTTTGTTTCTACACTCACTGTCCATTTTATCAGCTCCATTTACCATATAGAAGCACTTTGTAGTTCTACAATTACTGACTGTAGTCCATCTGTTTTTCTACATACTTTTTTAGCCTGCTTTCACCCTGTTCTTCAATGGTCAGGACCACCACAGAGCAGGTATTATTTGGGTGGTGGATCATTCTCAGCACTGCAGTGACACTGATATGGTGGTTGTCCATTAGTGTGTGCTGTGCTGGTATGAGTGGATCAGACACAGCAGTGCTGATGGAGTTTTTAAACACCTCACTGTCACTGCTGGACTGAGAATAGTCCACCAACCAAATATATCCAGCCAACAGCACCCCGTGGGCAGCGTCCTGTGACCACTGATGAAGGTCTAGAAGATGACCAACTCGAACAGCAGCAATAGATGAGTTATCGTCTCTGACTTCACATCTACAAGGTGGACCAACTAAGTAGGAGTGTCTAATAGAGTGGACAGTGAGTGGACACGGTATTTAAAAACTCCAGCAGCGCTGCTGTGTCTGATCCACTCATACCAGCACAACACTCACTAACACACCACCACCATGTCATTGTCACTGCAGTGCTGAGAATCATCCAACACCTAAATAATACCTGCTCTGTGGGGGTCCTGACCATTGAAGAACAGGGTGAAAGCTGGCCAAAAAAGTATGTAGAGAAACAGATGGACTACAGTCAGTAAGTGTAGAACTATAAATTGCTTCTATATGGTAAGTGGAGCTGATAAAATGGACAGTGTGTGTAGAAACCAGGAGGTGGTTTTAATGTTATGGCTGATGTGTGTTTATGTAAATATTACAATTATTATCAGAACGTATGTATAACACTGCACAGGTTTTAACATTAAAGACATGGTGCTGAACAGCAGTGTAGAATACGGTGAGTAGTAAAAAAATATATATATTTTTTTATAGCTTTTTGATTTTTTTAAGGTGCTTCTGAAAATGCCGCTGAAAATGAGAGTGCAAACTCTTTTATAGCAGCCTGGATAGTCTAAGCAACAAAAAGTCTTTGTAAAACAGCTTTGTAAGTTTTTCCTGTGACAGAAGGTTTTCTCCCAACTCTCAAAAACATGGTAATAGGTGTATTGACTTTTCTATATTGTCCACTTGTGAGCAGATTGGTGTATGTCGGGTGAATGTGTGTTGCCTGGCAATGGACTGTAACCCTGTCTTCCGACCAATATATAAATAAATAATCTGGATTCCAGTGACTACAAATTGGCTAGTTAGCATTTGAATTGGAGTATTGAAAGTTTAATATAGTGTAAAACTTGACATTAAACTTGCTGGTGCACACTTAAACTAGGTTTTAAACAACCTGTGTTCTGTTTGTCTTTGTTGAAGCAGAGGAAGAAGCAAGTGTATTGCCCTTGTCCCAGGACGTGAGCACTGAGGCGACCATGTCTTCTAAAGACCTGCCTTTAATCTTTGAAGACGTCACACCTTCCAGTAGCTCAGTGCTGGTATCTGAGCTGTCTGTCTCCATGGCGCCAGGAACAGGGATGCTCAGAGAGGCAGAGCTAGAGCAAACTGTGTCCATGGATACGGACCAGACTCCTCATGATGTGACTCTCCCAGGACCTTCTGATTGGCCCACACAGTGGCAGATGTCTGGAGCTGAGACCTCGGACACAGTCATGCCGTCTCAAATGTCAATTGGTGGGTCTTTTTCTGAAACAGACATAAAACACAATGAGAGGACCGAGAGGCCACAGAGGGAGGGTGTGTAAATGCTTTGGTGTCTAGTATGTTTCCTGAATGTTCATATTTAAGGAAATATTTTTTAACTTGATCTATACCATCAAACCAACTGAAAACTTGTTTAGAAGTATAAAAAACCATGGATTTCTGATAAGAAATAAAATCTTTCTTTTTATTTATATTATATTATATATTTTATTTATATTTAATTAGGATGTAAAAAATACATGCAACTGTAAACAGGGTGTACCCTTGAGGGACCAAACCAAAGTAACATTTGCATTAAAAATCCCTCTGTTTTTCCAGATCCAGATTTTATCCTGACTTCTGTAGTATCACGTTGGTCACCACCTGTGTCAGCTACCACTCAAAAGGTCACAGAGATCAGCTCAACGCACACAGCAGTGTTGAAGCCTACGTCAGGGCTGGAGGAACTTCATTCTGAAGGTTTGGTCTTATAGCTACACACACATTCTCTCAAAATGAAAACTGTGCTCATATACATTTCCATTTATAATGCAGAGGATGAGGAGGATGAAGATATGGATGACTCTGAGGAAGAGGAGGACGAAGATGAGAGTGAAGAGGAGCTGACTGAGGCCCCTGAGCATTCACCTACACGTTCTCCTTACAGCCTTATTCCCCCTCCTCCAGACTGGGGGCAGAGAAACCAAGGCCTCAGTAAGTCTGCAACTCTAGTACCCAGTTCTTCCAGCTTAGATTTGCAATTGCAATAGATTTAACTGGTGAAGCACACTTATCCATGAGGTTTATTTACTGAATTATCTTTACAAATAATTCAGCATCTTGTTGTTTTTTTTCTCGATTGCTGGAAAGACAAAAAGTCTGTTGCAATTAGATTCCATTCTTTCATTCTACACACAGTAATTTAAATGTAGGTGTATGTAAGTCAGAAAATCAATATTTTTACATTTCTGTTTTTTCTTGCAGTACGCAGCTGGTTTGAGCTTATTCGAGAAAAGGTAGGTGATTTTTCAAAAGAAATTTAGTGTAACTTAACTTATTTTCTTAACAGGACTCCCTCTGTCGACCCTACAATGGCCGGTGGCTTCAAACATGTTGGCGCAGGGTGTTCTTAGTCTCAGCCAGTGTGGGTGTAGTGCAAGTCAGAAGTCACCAAAGTGCATGTGAAAATTGGATATATCCAACTAATGAAATGCAATGGAAATAATGAAAAACTAGCCAATTACATAAAACAACCTATACAATCTCTTAAGGCTGGCTATGTGTCTGGTATGTTGGCACCTGTTGGCATTGGTATTGCTGGGGCACTGCTGATTGTCGGGGCTCTTTATGGCATCAGGATGATCCATCGCAAGAGGAAAAACAGCATCAAGCAACAGAGAAGAAAGGTAAATAAATAGAAAATATGTTTTAAAAAGTACATTTCTATTGTAAGAAGCTGGTTCTGTGATGTATACTTATTTCTGATCAGTATAACTACAGCATGTAAATTGCTGTTTTGTTTTTATTGCCTACAGCAGCCCACAGAAGTAAGACATCGACATGACCATGCAATGCTACTGGCTGACAGCTCAGAGGATGAATTTTGAACCCATTTAAATATAATAATAAGTCTGTTGCAGTGATCGTAAACCATAACAGAGTAACCAAAATACTAAAATATTCTAGACTTACATTTGTACGGGCATTTTACACATAGACACAACATTGGTCCTTGCACAACTCATAATCAGACTTTTGAAATAAGCAATTAAACAATCCTGAGGCTAAAAACAAATGTGGTACAAATACCTATGTCTTAATAATCTTATGTCTTAGTTATACTGTATTTGTCCATCAAACCTAAGCAGGTGGCAAAATGTTTGTGCAAGGAGTCTCATTCTGTGGCCCATGTGCCACTTAGAGTCTAAAACACATGGCATACCTCTATAGTTTAGGCCTATTGTTCCTGTACATCTAAAAACATCTAGATAATATTGTTTCCTAAATTTATTTAAGAGCAATATGCTAACAGGATTAAAACAGTTAAAACAATAATTATGATCTACATTTAGGTATGAATGTAGAAAATAAGGCTCAATATTTAAAGTCATTTAAGAGAAAATTGATTTTTTTTCTGTTTAAAGCACAAAACTACATTTTTACATCATATGCAAAAGCATAAAACCACTATTTTGAAACATTTGGAATTTAAAATAGTTCTCCAAATTTAAGATGTAATATTTGTCATTCAAGTATAAACCTAGAAGAACATCACATAAATGGCCAGGTTAATTTCAGGTTTTTGTTACTGTATTTGTGTTGTTTGTTATTTGCATTGTTAGCCACCTATAAATGTATTTCAATGAATTGCATTAGGCTCCAATGCATGTGTGCAGCCAACAAGACCAGCTTTTGTCCACTGTAGCAATAAGGTGTGGATCAACTGACAAAAAGGCAGAAAACCACTAGGTATTGTCCCTGCAGATATTTCAAGGTAAAATTATGTTTACTCAGCTTTCCCCTTTGCCAAAGGTAGCTAATCAGCCAAGAGAAGTTTGGTGTCAAGTTTTAATCCACCTTTAGTTTGTGTCTATTGTTGCAGTGAAGTTTTGAACAGGGTGCAGCTGCTGTTGAATTGAGTGTATATGCACCAGGACCGGTTGCTTAGGAGAATTATTAATATATAACACATGTAAAAAGTATGTGCTTAAAATTCAAGTAAGGAGAAGTGGATGTCAGGCAGTGATAATTGGGTAATGGATGTACTGGTCTAGGTACTGGGCTATTATTACCTCAATTATGTTGAGGTGTTAAAATAAACTAGCGTATGTGGTTGTAACGCTGTGTGTCGTTTTGATAAATATAACATTTGCCAAAAGTTCGGTACATCAGCTTAACATAATAATACCAGTTCATTTATGACAAATCAGCCTTCTATCTTTATCACATATTTTGTTATTTCTGTAAGTCTAGCAGATACATTTTAAAATGTGGCTTTCATATTACCAAAGTCTAAAGGATTTTATAAATTGTTTTAATTGATTTGGATGAAAATGCATTTTTTATATTTCTTTTTATATATCCGTAATTGTTTTTAAACTTCAGACATCAAATTTGCCTTGGTTGATTAAGTTCTTTTTTTTTTTTTTTTTTTACTGACCCCACATTTAGTTAATGTTTTTTTTAATAATGTATATTCTTGGATTTGTAAATAACTACTGAGCTACAGTTTTGTATAAACATGTGATTTGATGTACAAAGAAATGTTCTAATATTTTGTGTGTAAACTAACTTAAGATTTAAGCACTTTAAGTAAAAGAAAGCACCTTTAATGTCAGTTACAAAAAACTATTATGTTTACAATGTGTTTAATATGTAATTATTTAATGTCTTATCAGAAGAAATCATAAGCTCATATATACACCGATCAGCCATAACATTAAAACCACCTCCTTGTTTCTACACTCACTGTCCATTTTATCAGCTCCACTTACCATATAGAAGCACTTTGTAGTTCTACAATTACTGACTGTAGTCCATCTATTTCTCTAAATACCTTTTCACCCTGTTCGTCAATAGTCAGGACCACTACAGAGCAGGTATTATTTAGATGGTGGATCATTCTCAGCACTGCAGGGACACTGACATGGTGGTGGTATGTTAGTGTGTGTTGTGTTGGTATGAGTGGATCAGACACAGCAGCGCTGCTGGAGTTTTTATATACCAAGTCCACTCACTGTCAACTCTATTAGACACTCATACCTAGTTGGATCACCTTGTAGATGTAAAGTCAGAGACAATCATTTATCTATTGCTGCTGTTTGAGTTGGTCATCTTCTAGACCATCATCAGTGGTCACAGGACGCTGCCCACAGGGCGCTGTGGCTGGATATATCTGAGTCTTTTGCTGTCTTTAAAAAACGATTCAAAACCCACCTTTTTACTAAGCACTTAAGCTGACTTGTACTTACTTACTAACCCTCTTTCATTTCTTTCAAAAAAAAAAAACCCACTTTGGTTCTTACAGGTTTTAGCAGATGTGTGTTCTTGGACTGTTGTTTATTTAAACTAGAGTAAGGTAATGTCTACTATGGAAGCACTTCTGTAAGTCGCTCTGGATAAGAGCGTCTGCTAAATGCCGAAAATGATATATTTTTGGTTGGTGGACAATTCTCAGTCCAGCAGGGACAGTGAGGTGTTTAAAAACTCCAGCAGCGCTACTGTGTCTCATTCACTCATACCAGCACAACACACACTAACACACCACCACCATGTCAGTGCCACTGCAGTGCTGAGAATTATCCACCACCCAAATAATACCTACTCTGTAGTGGTCCTGTGGACTGCTGACCATTGAAGAACAGCATGAAAGGGGCTAACAAAGCATGCAGAGAAACAAATGGACTACAGTCAGTAATTGTAGAACTACAAAGTGCTTCTATATGGTAAGTGGAGCTGATAAAATGGACAGTGTGTGTAGAAACAAGGAGGTGGTTTTAATGTTATGGCTGATCGGTGTATATTAATGCATACACATGGTTCTACAGTAAATGATAAAACATAGCATAAAATACTGTATTTGCTGTGCTGTTTAAGGTACATTTTGCTGTATTATTGTAATATAGTCTTAATGCTTGATAAATGTCATATCTAATGCTTTCTGACAATCTAACAACTTGCCTTTACAGTTATAAACACATTGCTTCTACATATGCTATTTCTGTTTTCATTATGTCTATTTTTAGTCTCTGTTACATTAAAAACCTCAATGTTACGCAATTATGGATTATTTGAACAGTAAATACTGTGTATTAGTCAAATTCTGATTATATCTGTATATAATTAGAATTTGATTATATAGGAATATGGTGAATGCACATGTTGTAATAACACCAGACTGTAGATAAAGTAATAGTAATTCAAAGTGCTAGCTGATACTGTTTCTTTTGCTGTCATCTCAGAATAAAGAATCTAAAGTTGTAGGAGTGCAGCAGTGTTTAGTTTTCACTGGTCACCAGTGGTCATTCCTAAATCAGCTTATTGGAAGATAATGTTTGTGAATGAGATAAAACAAATTAAAGCACACTTTAACTGACAGGCTGCTTTGCTCGGTTTTAATTAGCATCAGTTAGCCAACTTTGTTGTATCACTGTCCACCTCCACTCCAGGCCACTACTCCCTCGGCCATTGAATACCACATACCAATCTCACTGAAAAGGCATGACTTCTGGGCACTTTGTGGCAGTGCCACTGCTGGTGCAAATGCAAGGCTATAGGTATAGAGCTAAGTCATTTTCTTTAGCTAAAGGGAGGACCAGTCGCGCTGGTCTCAGAGACTTGTCCACACGGATGCACAATGTATTTGATTCTGCTCCAGACATCTTTAGCAAGTCATTATGAGGGTCATTCCTGGGATTGGGTGCCTTTTGGATGTTAAAACTTTTTGAAAATGAAACACTGTTTTAATTAGTTTTTCATGTTTTATTATAAAAAGGACATGTTACACTTTTCCAAACTAATACTGGTCAAGCTCAATTACACACTGTGACGTCCACCCTGTTACGTATTAGGTTGTATAACAGGGTGGACATTCTGACATAAAATTAGCCATTAGATAACGAGTAAGCAAAACCATGCTAGCATAACAGTGAATTCAGACGAAGAATTCTCTGCTTTTTAGTATGATTTTTTTTTAAAACCATCAAATCGTATTGCTTTTTCTCATATATCCCATAACAGGGTGGACATGTTATGGTTGACCATATAAGACTTTTAGGATAAAATGTGGAAAAAACAACATTAAAATGAGGAGTTAGTCTTCCACTCATCTTCCACAGTTGTTTTCCCTCCAAAAAGATCATGTGAGCTCCAGGAAATGATGTCAGTATGTAAAACAGCTCTTAATTTTAAGAGAGTAGTAAGAGATAGCAGGGTGGACAGCAACGTGAGGGACGTGTGAAAAACCCTTATAATCAGCAATAAAATGAAACTCATAAAGAAAAAAAGAGGGACTTAAGCAAAACCTTTTAAACAGTAATGAAAGAGTGAGATATTTTCATGATTAAACCTCATATATCCATCACTAAATCAGAATGTACAGCACTGGGGACATAGGAAAACCTCTGGTATATAAAAGATAACAGTATGTATATACAGTAGTTTGGGGGGGGGGGGGGGGGGGGGGGTAGAAAACATTGTGTTTAGTATTTGAAAGTGTTCATTATTTCAGTAAGATGTTTAGAAATTGTATTGTTTAAAATGTACTTAATAAATACAATGATTAGTACTGGGGACACAAAAGGCACCAAATTGTAGGAATGACCCATGAGCCTTTGGGAAAAAATAATATAAAAGTCACCATGGGCTCACTTGATATCGCCTCACTCAAATCCAGTTAGGCCGCAAAAGATTTAATTTACTGATTATTATAAGTGAGTTAGGAGCTGACTGGCAAGAACATGCCATGGTTTAAAAGTCCTTTCTGCAAAATTATACCCTACAGAAAAAAAATCATGTTCAGTTTATTTCAAACCTACTTAAGGAAAAAAAAAAAAAAAAACTTCTATAAAACGTGCATGTGTACTGTAAATAATAAGTGTTTTAGTCTGATCCAAACTGCAGATTTAAATTTTATTGTATTGTATTGAATTTATTGTATTATTTTTAGTTATTCATTTTCTTTTGTTTTTGTGAATTGGTTTGCAGTACCGCTTAAGTCCCTGACGGGGGCAGTGTTGTTGCATTTACATTCCCCCATTTACATTTATTTTCATTTTATTTCATTTATTATTGGTCGTTAATTTAATGTATCCTTTGCTTCTCAGAGATCAAGCAAAATACATTATTTTATTAATTGACTTTAATGTTTTAAATTAATTTACTTTTAGTTAATTAATTGTAAAGTAGACAAAATAAGGTTCTTGACAAATAACTAAATTTAAATAAAAAAAATAGTCTCCTGTTTTAAAAATAGAATTCTGTTTTGCTGGTAAGTGTTTATAATTTTATTAACAATTTTATATATTATGCATAACAGTCTTCAGATAAAATTACTTCTTTTTAAGGTTAGATTTGTCTAAAATTGTTAATGAAACACTAAGCTAATTTACCAGGAATTGGCTACAATTCTAGAGCTGGCTGTTTAATAAACGAAAGCAAACAGTGCATTAAACAATGTGTGTGTGTGTGTACTGATGTAGGTGAGTAGACACTCATACGCTTACTCATGTGAGTAACCTTTCCTTTGATAGCTAAGCCTTCATGCTCAAAACTCTCTGATGAGTGGGAATCAGACATGCACAATCAGTTCCCCTCTTTTAATCTGCTTTGGAGGCCTATCATTTTGAGCAGGCTCTCCTTAATTACTTTCTCTCTCACTTAGCAGCCTGTGACCGGGCATGAGAGCACAATCATGGCACTGGGATATCTGGGAACCCTGTCCTCCTAGTTAGGCTGCTTCACATTATCTCTCAGCCTTTTTATTAACAATTAACTATTAAGAAGCCTGAAGACCCAAACAGAAGACAGGACGTTCTGCAGAAACACTAATGATAATATTTTACAGCATTTAGTAGATGTTGTTATCCAAAGCTACCAACTTAGATTGTAACAACTGAGGGTTAAGGGCCTTGTACAGGGGCCCAGCAGTGGCAACCTTGCAGTTATGGTGGGACAACTACTGCCCTGAATGTGTTTGCATTTAGCATTTATGGCTTTTAGCTGACATTTTTCCAAAACAACTTACACTTGACCGAAGCAATGCATGCAGTTGAGGGTTAAGGGCCTCGCTGTGATAATTTAAATAAGGCTTGAACCGGCTTAAACCTGGACTCGGTGCCAGTTTATCAAAAGGCATAGCTTTAATACAAGGCATATTTTTAATACAAATGTTTTTGAAATTTCTGTCACATCCAAACTAAAAATTATATTATTATTATCATTATTAGTAACGACTTTATTTTATTTAAGGTCATGGTAGGTCTAAAACAATGGAACACTGCGGGAATACTCAACAAGACGCCAGTTCATTGCAGGGCACATTACTCATTTACTCACTTAGATCTATGGGCAATTAAAAGCAACTATTCCATCTACAGCCATGTTTTGTGAGGTGAGAGACAGTACAGACAGTCACTTGAGGTAAGGCTGGAATCTGTGCAACATGATGCTGTGCAACATCTGCACCACCTAATGTACCACCATGCAGTTCATTAACAATTAATAACATTTAAGAGTAATTCAGTCCAAGCTGTTTCTTTAATCGTAACATATTAAAGAAAACAAATGTTGAGGCATGTTTAAGCTAAACAGTTTAATTTACTCCTTGTACAGTTGTTGGTGGTGTATGACTTGTGTTTTGATTGCTGCCGTCATACCCAATTGCCTTGTTTTGCATCTCAATTTATGTTTGTACATGTCATGCTGAGCAATACAATACATGTCCTGAGGAGGCAGGGGCTTTAAATAGTTTCTGATAAGTTAATTAAGGGGGAGAAAAAGTTTGGGGTTGAAGCAGAACAAAAGCCACTCTAATCAGTCGCAAGTGTTCTACAATGTTTGCCAGATTCTTCTAGCCAAATTAAAGCACTCTGGTTCAGTGTCTATGAAAAAGTGTCTTACTTTCTGCCACTGCTAAATAAAAAATGGTTTGTCCACCAAATAAATCATCAATTTTACTACAATACATATCATATGATTAGAAAACAATTCCAAGAAAGTTGGGACAGTGGATAAAAATCAAAACAAATAAGCAGCGAGTTGTTTGTTTGTTTATTAGGATTTTAACATCATGTTTTACACTTTGGTTACATTAATGACAGGAACAGTAGTTACTCATTACACAAGGTTCATCAGTTCACACCAGGTTATATCGAACACAGTCATGGACAATTTTGTATCTTCAATTCACCTCACATGTATGTCTTTGGACTGTGGGAGGAAACCGGAGCACCCTGAGTAAATCCACGCAGACACAGGGAGAACATGCAAACTCCACACAGAATGGACCCAGACCACCTGGGGATCGAACCCAGGACCTTCTTGATGTGAGGCGACAGTGCTACCCACTTAGCCACCATGCCGCCCCAGTGAGTTGTAAACTGTCCTTTACATGTATTTAAAAACCTTATCAAATTTTTTGACTTTTGTAAACATACACTACACATTCCAAAAAAGTTGGGACAGGGGCAAAACACCTGTTTTGTAACTGTCCACAGGGAAATGAGTATAATAAGTGCTATTCTAATTAAAGAAGTCTAACTGAAAAGAATGAGTGATTTTCCACTACATAAGCAAATAATCCAGCAGTTTCAAAACAATTATTTAATGATTTTTACCATCTACAGTACATAACATTTAAAAGTTCTGAAATACAGAAAAACTTAATAAAACTCTTGTCAGTAAAAATAGTTCATCACTACACCTGGAGACGCATTGTAAGACTCTCTAACACAAAGTAGAAGCCATATAACAACATCAAGAAATGCCACCAACTTCTCTGGGCTTGGAATTGGATGCCATGACTGACCAAAGAAAATGACACTGTCAGTCATCTGCGCCTTCATGCATGATTCTGTAAGCTGTGTCCCCTGCCAGTCTCTGCGGCAAGTGGTCCCATTACAAAAGATGATGTAACACAATGGTAAACATGCGTCTGTCCCAGATTTTGGATATATTGCAGGCAAATTCAAACATTTTTTATATTTACAAAATGCAGTTAATTTGGTCATTAGAACACTGGGAATATTTTCTTATAATATTTGTCAGTAAAATAAAGAAAAATCAAGATTAAAAAAAATTAACAATTCACAGATCGTGTTACCTTTTTACCAAATGAAACTGAAAATGGGGTTTTTAGCTAACCAGGGTAAAGTGTCCACATACTTTTGTCTAAGCATCTTAAACAAAGATTATTCTCCAGTTCACAGCTTTGGTGATTAGTCCAAAGAATGACAAAGTTGAGACAACATACCTAACATTGTTCATGGGTGAACTGGACCTCCCGTAATTCTTTATCTCTGTCCATGTGTGAATAAGGCTCCCAGCTGTGTCTCATTTTGATCCTTAGGTGCTGACAATGACCTCCTCTAGTGAACATATCATATGATCAACCACATGTTCATGCCTTACACACAGTTCTAAATGACCACCCTTACCATGTGATCTTACTCGCCACTTCCATTGTCTTCACCAATATGGGTTCTAGTTTGAAATACTTTAAAAACCACTTTCTCTACTGTATCTGTGTTTTTTGTGATTAATAAGAAAAGAGCAAAAACATAATAATTTAAAATCCACTTCCAATGAAAATATAATGGCAGTTTTTGAATTATGGCAATAAAAGTAAAAGTTTACAATTCTTTAGAGTTTAATTTACAAATAAATTTGATTTAGAATTTATGTTCACATGACTGGTTACTGATTGCTGCAAAACAATATGTAGACTTTCATTACAAATGAGTTTACAGTCTTAACCTTTCTTCTATTATTTTAAATGTAACTTTAATTTTAATTGTGCAGAGGACTTCATTTATCTTACATCTCTTTTCTATTAGTGATAAAGTTTTACCTACATTTAAAGTGCTGTGAAAAAGTGTTTGGCCTCTCCCAGTCTAAACTATTTCTGTCACAGTTATATGTTTCAGATCATGACACTTTTTCACTTGAACAGAACCTGTCTGGCTATGTGAAGCAGGCTAGAATGTCTCAACAAGCAGCACATACTGCTGCATTCTAAATGGATTTAAATACAGATGTGAAACAAAGTTATTAAATATACAAGTTTGGAAGAGGTTACAAACCATTCCTGACCAAAAAGAGCACAAAGGATTGTCTTGCATTTGCCAAAAACAAACATCTAGATGAGCCCTAAGACTTTTAGAATAATATTTTGCAGACAGATGAGTTAAAGACAGATGAGTGTAAAGTCAGTTTTCTATGTTTACGGGTATGAATGTGTGTGTTCAGGAGAGAGTGAGCTGTGTGAATAAGATTGTCTTTACTGTATTTTTCGTGCACTGCAAGCATCTGTGTAACCAAAAACAAATTCCTTGTATGTGTGAGCATACTTGGCCAATAAAGCCTGATTCTGATTCTAAAGGTGGAACATTTGTAAGACATGGCACTGTCACATCTGAAATCAAGTCAACCCTGTATTGCATTATAAGAACATCAACAAACATGGTGGTGGTAGTGTGATGGTCTGGGGTTACTATTATTTTTTTTACATGGGTGATATACACTGATCAGCCATAACATTAAAACCATGTTTCTACACTCACTGTCCATTTTATCAGCTCCACTTACCATATAAAAGCACTTTGTAGTTCTACAATTACTGAAAGTAGTCCATCTGTTTCTCTGCATGCTTTGTTAGCCCCCTTCCATGCTGTTTTTTAATGGTCAGGACCTTCCCAGGAGCACTGCAGAGTAGGTATTATTTAGGTGGTGGATCATTCTCAGCACAGCAGTGACACTGAAATGGTGGTGGTTTGTTAGTGTGTGTTGTGCTGGTATGAGTGGATCAGACACAGCAGCGCTGCTGGAGTTTTTAAATACCAAGTCCACTCACTGTCCACTCTATTAGACACTCCTACCTAGTTGGTCCACCTTGTAGATGTAAAGTCAGAGACGATCGCTCATCTATTGCTGCTGTATGAGTTGGTCATCTTCTAGACCTTCTTCTAGACTACTGTCAGTAATTGTAGAACTACAAAGTGCTTCTATATGGTAAGCGGAGCTGATAAAATGGACAGTTAGTGTAGAAACAAGGAGGTGGTTTTAATGTTATGGCTGATCGATGTATATGTTTTGAATGAATCTTTATCATCAGTAAATGGAATGATCATTAAAAATTAGCTGGAACATTTGAAACACAGAAATATGACAATTGAGAAATCTATTAGCTAAAGGGCAAATACTTTTGTCAATGGAAACAGCTTCTACAGTGCTGTGAAAATGACCTGTGCTGTACCCATAAGTACTTGTGCTAAATTTGGTTATCCTTCTTATCCTCTTCTTGACCAAGAACACCATAGTAATGACCGCTGATTAGTCAAAGAAAAACTGTTGAGATGAGGTTCAAGCGTGTGATGAAGTGCAACAAGACAGGGTCTAGTATGTGTAATAAAAATGCTGTTTAATTTTTAAATGTTTTAATTAGTGAATGTAATACATGGGTTCCAGATGTCAGCAAAGTGATGATGTAAAAATAATAATAAAATAATAATAATAAAGGCTGCATAAAATGAAAAACCACAAAAATATTTAGGCAAAGCATCATTGTTTACAGTTACCATTTAGTATTTGTTCTCAGTGTAAAAAATGACATCATAGCCTCCTTTAAGCAATAGCACTTATACTTGGGTAAAAGCACTTTAGGTTCCACATAGAGAGTTTTAAAATTAGATGCAGCTCATTTTGTACCATGCATGAAAAAGAAGCATTAGTAACTGCTTTATCTTGGATTTTATGCTTTAAACACCAGGCTCAGGGTGGGAATATACCCTGGACGCACTGTATTCTATTTATATTTACTACCACATAAAGGCAATTTAGTGTAACATCTGTAACTAATGGTGGTGTGAAAAATCAAAGTACACAGAGGAAGCATTTAACTTTGGTAGTACCCTTGGACATGGATCAAACTCAGAGCTCCTGAATTGTGAGCTACCAACATTATGTAAGCCATTGACAGTGCTAATTTAAAAATGGTGAATTTATGAAAGCTCATGTAAACTAGGTCCATATTGCTTAGGTGATCAGTGAGAAGAGACTATAAATTTTTAAGACAGGTATGTAGACACTTGTCCCAATCTAACCTTTTCAGTTTAGGTTGTCTTACTTTTGGTCGTGAACGTGAAAACATACAAGAAGATGATGACAGACTGATGCAAGGTCGAAAAGGAAAAATGCCTGACAGTCCTGGCACTCTCATGACTCTGTACTGTCTCATCGTCCTGGGGCTTTTTGACGGGCGCCAACACAGCAGGGAGGAGAGACAATTGGGCAACAGCGGGCACGGTGAGAAGGGGGAAGATAAGAAAAGAGAGAATCCATTGCAATGGAACCAACAGTAAGATGGAAAGAGTAAGAGACAGGAAAGATCTGAGGATAGTAATAATTAAGAAAGTAGAAAATTAAGAAAGTGGGTGTGTTTATTAAAAGAGGATACAAAAGCACAAAGTAAAAAAGGGTCCCAACTCCAACTCCCAAGAGGAAGGTAGCAAGATGATGAAGCTGGCAGGGGGTGTAAGGGAAAGTGTACGAGGAAAGGAGACGTCTTTATCATAGACACAAATCATACTGTTTGCATGTCCAAATCAGCCATCTGCTTAAGATAGATAAGCCTGAGGGCTACAAAGCAAAATAACACAAAGAGAAAACAAAGTGATATAGCATAAGAAACATGGCACACGTGTCACTGATGCAAAGCATCCAAACACACACAAAAATTATCCCCCCCCCCCCCCCCCACTCACACACTTTTTTACCTGCTAAATAATAATGAGTGAATGTGTTACAAGCCATTTCTGTTAGGGTTTTAGGATCCAAAAAACCCACAGGTTTTATAAATAAACAATATAATCAGAAATGACATGTAAAGTGGTCAGTTTTACTTCAGATTGTGACTACTATACTAATGTAAATGATGCTTTCAATAATTTGACTGCAGTTAAAAAGGTGCAGCCGTTTAAATGTGACCACACGGTAAAAGTGAATTTTATTTAGGTCTAATTCTTTGTCACTCTGTTAATTAACCTAATAAACTGTTATACTTGTGAGGTTACAGCTACTCAATCAGCAATGCTTTTCTACTCACAGATAGTCTTGTAGTAAGCAAGACAATACAAAATATACATTTTATTTAATTTATAATTTGCTTTTAGGACCATTCTTTAATGGGTAAAAGTGCCTGACTTGCACAACACTGTACCCGACTGTATCTTGATTTGTGATATGTCTTACCATAATCTGCACTGCTCCTACTGAACCTCTTTTAGATTAATGTTTTTGTTCTTTGAGGGACATCTTATTACGTATAGTAGATATTGGGCGGGTATGTGGTCTATTAGGGGGTGTAGGTGGGTAGAGAGAGAAGTTGGGGGTTACAGGGGGGATTAAGGGATGCCAGTTGGATCATTTTACAGCTGCCGGACCCTGGCCACCCCCTAGCCTCCTGAACAATAAGGATTAAACCTCTCTTGTTCTTAAACTCAGAAAACGGCAGGGGGACTAGGACAGTATACATTCTCTTGCAATTTTAAGCTGCACTGGAGGAGAAGATGAGCAGGATTGGAGTTTCTGGATAGAAGCTTCTTCACAAAAATGAATCCCAGACATTCACAAAAATACATGGTATTAATCTGAACACTGAGGCAACTAAAATGCTGGTACTTATTTAGTCAAAATTAATCAGATAACTATGTTCCAACAGAGCTTAAAAATGCAAAAACTTTTTCAATAAGATTAATAAAGTTAATAAGACAGCACAACCAGAACACAGACTTTACAAATATTTACCACTGATGGGTGAAGCAAGTAATACACTTTACCAGTAAAAATTTATTTGCCCCTTTTTTCAGTTTTGAATGTCACACCATATTATGGCATTAATAAAAAGCAACTTACAATTGTAACCAAATCATTTAAGCAAGTAGGAGATAAAGACCTCAGGTTCAAGACTAGTTAATTACTAGTCCAGTAACTTTACAACTAAGCTACCACTGCTTTAATTTAGCTACATTAAAGGTCTTCTAATCATGAACTGTGTGTTAAAGATCTTGCCACAGCATCTTAATGGTTTTTTAGGTTCGGACTGTGACTACAGAAACTTGCTTCTGTTTCGTTTTGGATCTTTGTGAGGTTACTTGACTCAGTTGCACTTAAACTTTAGATCACAGACTGGTAACTGGACATGAAAACCATCCTCAGACCATCACAATACCAACATGTTTGACTGTTGGTATGATATTTATATTGTGGAGTGCTGTATTACCTTTACGCAGGATGTAACTGGACCAATGTCTTCTAAAAAGGTTTGCTTGACCCATCAATACACAAATTCATTCTTCTAAAAGGCTTAGAGGTCATCAGGGTGTTTTGGTAAATGTGAGATAAGTCTTTATGCTAGTCTTGGTTATCTCTCCCACTGATACCATACCAAAATTATCAAAATAATAAAAATACTAACCTTATCTGAAACGAGCAATCCCTATGACCAGCCTCTTTGCTTCAGCTGAATTTCACACCTAAAATCTAACAGCAGAGCTGACTGACAGAGGAGAGTAGAGTCAGATTAATAAGACACTTTGATCTGTGGAACAAAGTAAGAAAAAAGTATAGGGGGAAAAAAGATCAATTTAGTTTGCCTTGTCTGTAAATGGCCTATCAAAGCCAATTAGTGTTTTAGAAATTTGGAGTATTGCTCATAAAGCAGGCCCCCTGTGACAATGTGTCTACCACCGCCACACTCTTCACATCTAATTTGGATCTTCAAGGACAGGTCCACAAAGTATGGGAGGGGGTGTGAAGTGGGGCTTTTTCCAAACTATTTAACATTCATGTGGGAAAAGATAATAAGTTGGTACAAAGTAGGGGATTGCTTCTATTCCACCTTCCCATGTTGTTGTTGTTGGTGGTGGTCATGAAAAGTGCATGAGGTATCTCCATGACCGAGAGTTTGACTTCTATGGTGTTTTACATATCATCCTTCTTAGAGTAAACCAAGAGCAGTACACTCAAAATCACTTAAAATACACAACTGATAAACTATGGAGCCTGCACAAGCAATTAATTAGTTTTATGTTTTTGTTTTAGGGATATATTTTTTCTATTTTATTTTCAAACCACATCAGCTAAATCCATGACAGCCATCTTTCCCCACACATTTCTCACGCCGTTCCCGATGTCAATTTCTTTCAAGCTAACATTTACCCGTCAGCCCAAACAAAGCCTGGCTAACAGTGTTTTTGGGGAGGGATCCATGGCACAATGGTCTAACGGCATTATTACTAGAACAATTTATTTATTGAATAGCCAACAGGATTTTTCCTCTCATGGGGAGAAATGCTGCTTTACAAAAATACCAGTATTACAGGGTTTTTACTAAAGTTTAGGATTCAGATACACAGATTACTGCTCACAAAAGGTGAAAGGGAATCCTTGGCCTGGGGTGCTGGATTGACTACTACTTGTTAAACTGACCTGCAAATCTGGTTGTTTTTATAGAATAGAAATTGTATCACGGACAAAACCAATCTTTTAATGAACATGGGCCTTAACTGGATTTTGGATATTAACTGGATATTAAAAAAATATTTAGTGAATATTTAGTTTTTTGTCTGTAAAGATATACATTTCTTCTGTGGGTTCATAAAACAAATAATAGAATGTGGACAGCATGTCCTTTCTGTTTAAAAGTTTGGGCCTGGCACCTTAGTCTCAGATTAGGAAACTTGTAATGCAAGTGTATACAATAACAATGTAAACTAACTGTGTCCTTCTAATTATGCCCTTTTCTGTTTCACTATAGCAGTGCCAGAATACACAGACACATTAATAAATGTATTGATGATCCTGAGACATGAATTAATTGGACTAGCTTGCACATAACTTTGATGCTAACCATTTAGCATCTTTAGAATAAATGCTGACTGCAAGCCAGGCCTTACTGGTCAACATCAGTGTCAGAATTGAAGCACTTATATGTCCAAACATCTGGAACAAGCTTTTGGCCAAAAAGTTGAATACTTGTATAGCAGCAAAGGTTGAACAGACTCCATATTTCATTTTTCTTAAGAGATGCTCAAAAATGAATGAACAGGTTAGGCATCCACACACTATTTTGTGCATATAAGTACACAGCTGTCAGAATTAAATATATTGCAATAAGCTGAGACTAAACAACCATTCACTTGATTGCTGTTTGTTAGAGCAATTCTACTTGACCTTGAATTCAAACAGTTCATTTAAAATACTAATTTTATTTAGAAAAAAAGTATGATGCAATTTACACACATTGACAAACACCTCACAGCAAAAAGGTCCTGGGTTTGATTTTCCTCCCACAGTCCAGACATGCAGTCAGGTTAATTAAGGCTACTAAAATTGCCCTTAACTGTGAATGTGTGTTTGCCCTGTGATGGATTGGTGACCTGTCCAGGGTGTTTCTTTTGCCAGATTAATTGTACCCACTGGACCCTTAATATGATGGTAAAACAGACAATGAGTAAATAAATAAATAAACTTCATTTACAGGTCACTGTAATTGTTCCTAGTAAATTATTTCAGTGCCATGCTTTTGTCTGCTGGTTACCTGCAACCTCTAAAGATGCTAAACATAACCTGACCTGGTGCCTGAAGATCTAAATGTACAGCCAACTCTTTTAAAACTCAAAAGCAAGCTAGATACTCCAGCCTTCAAATAAATTTAGCTGACTGTTTTCCAGTTTATTTGTTTCAAGTAAAGCTTGTTGGACATTTTATTTCAAAACCATAGGCATTAAAAGGACATTGTCTTACTTACCAGGCCACTACAACAGCACCAAGAGTGTCTGTAGGAATCTGTGTCTATTAGACACTGTCATGCTAACACAAAAAGAACTTTTCCAATCTGTTCCTACAAAGCTGGAGGCATTTAGGTTTTTATACATCACTGATTTTATACACTTGTTAGCAATACTGTAGATGTGACTACAACATTTGAATTAAGTAATTAGGACGAATGTGAGGTCTCTGTGGTGGTGAGCTAGTGTAACATTGTTGTGTTTAATGAATGACTGTCTAACTTACATAATATGCTACACGTTTGTTATTTCAGTTCATCCCAAATGTGTGTATTGAAGTTAGGGTAAGGGCTCTGTACAGACCAGTCAAGTTGTTTTTGTCTAGAGCTTTATAGTCAGACAGTTTTTGCTCCCAGACATCTCCAGTTTATACTATAGAACTAAAAGTTGACTGTAGTGTGTGTGTGTGTGTGTGTGTGTGTGTGTGTGTGTGTGTGTGTGTGTGTGTGTGTGTGTGTGTGTGTGTGTGTGTGTGTGTGACTAGAGGATTTAGGTCGGCTGTTCAAAGACTGGCTTTTGCATTGTTGGTCTGGAGAGGATTAGGCCAGTAGAATGGACCTTCTAATTAAAAAGCATAAGGAGGCAGAAAACTAGCGAGAAGCACATGGAAGGGGTGCAGGAAAAAAGAGCGAATGAATGGATTGAAAGTAAAAAGAAGAAAGCAAAGGAGAAACTGTTGTGGCGTCACCTCTTCAGCCAGACAACTATTCAGACGAGATTAACTTTACCCTTTACTATCTCATGGCACTTCAATATTTCTTTCAGCCACTCCATTAATCAGTTTAAACATTTTGATACATTTTGTTGACACACCAGCAAGTAAAATGTACAACGTGTTGTATTTGTTCACTTGTATTTGTGTGTGCATGTTAATGGAAGACATTACACAGGCTTAAATTAAGAACAGTAGGTGGAATGTTTACAGTAGGATTTCTTTACTGGGGTGTTGCCTTACTATATTCTATAATCCCTCCCTGATCCACACTCACATTATCTCCTAATTTACAAGTAACCTTTTCTAAAGAACAGCACATATATGGGTTCTATTTGGTTAAGAAAATTATAAAATACTTTACAAATTATTAAGTTGGTGTAGGGGGATTTCAAGAATATAAACAGCAGACAAATGCAAACACCCATTTGCCTTCTAGGTATGTAGGTTCTGCAGCATGACTAAGCTGCTTATTTTATTGATTGCTTAATACTATACGCAGAATATTATTTAGAAACAAAAAATACCATGAAGGACAGGGGTTGATCAAAGCAGTTCCTGATATATTTGTAGAGTTTCAAAGTACTAAACTAAATAAGTCTTGAACTGCAAAAATAATAAATCCTGCAGGTTTTTGTAAATAAAGCATGGGAACTCTTCCTCAAGTTTTTCCCTGAATCTACACTTTGTACATTTCATTAGGCACCCTTAAGAGTTCTTCAGTTTGTCCCTCTGGAAGAACCCTTAAAGGCTTTGTCTTGAACTGTAAACAGAGGTTAAACTCATTTACAGAAGCAAATCTGAAAGGACTATATGGGTTATTCAGTTATAAATTGTTCTACCAACTAATGAGCCCCCATGAAAAACACTAGTCAGTTCAATTAAATTTCCACCATACTGAAACACAATTTAGTCTTTTATTTAAACAGACTCTTATGTTCATTTAATATGGTTATATATATATATATATATATATATATATATATATATATATATATATATATATATATAGACCTGATGGGCACGAACAAATCAGCTGAATTTAGTGAATCTTGTTTTCAGAATATAATTTTTACTGGACTGTTCGATTTTACCTTATATGTTGATGTGTTTAAAATATTTCAATTGTGTTATGTCTATAACACATTTTGGAAAACTGGGATCAGTTAAAAATAACCCAGTCTGTCTGATTATTAATTGGTTTATAATGAATTGGTTATCACTGGACTGAATTTCATCAGTAGATCAGGCCAGACGTTTTACGTGTAACATTGTTGTGTTATTCACACCTATGAGCAAACGATGCATTTAGTCTACATGGAGAAATCAATGATTGTTAAGTAATGAGCGCAGTATGGGGTTATTGTGTTAACCAAAGCCTGAACTTCACCTCGCCATGATAATGTCACTAAATGTTTATTCACTAAAGAGTGTTTTTATTCGTTATCAGATCATGAACTCGTTTAATTACACTGAGTTTCCCCCTTATTATCATCATTATTATTAAACACTATTAACATATTATAATGCTATAAATAATTCATTAGAAAAATCTAATTTAGAAAAATCTCAATTCCTAAACATTTGCAAAATTTACATTCGCAGCACATTTTACCATCTGTTTTAATTTAATGTTTAATATTTAAAACCACAATGACAAAAATAAAATAAAATTAAGTAATAATATTTTTTAAATAGTCTACAAAACTGTGTTATTAATTACCTATATGGGTTAATTTGAATCTAAATGTGAGATATAATCTAGACCTTTTTGTTCTTAATTTTTATAGTTAGAATTTGTTAGTTTTTGCACTATTTGTTATTTATATATGTAGATAATTTATTTATTGTCTGATGTGTTATCATCATTAACAACAACAACAATAAATAACAATAGTGTGATTGCCTTACTGCAATCACACTAATAACAGCAAAAAGAAGAAAAAGGAGAAGAATATGTTTTGGTAAGAAATGTTAACTATTAATATTGTTGCTACTGTTATTGTATTATAAATTATTGATATAATTACATTATATTTGTTAGTTATTATACAGTATTTGTATTCGTTTTAATTTTCTTTTAATTTAGACTATAACATTTGAATTAAGCAATTAGGAGGGATGTGAGGTTTCTGTGGTGGTGAGCTAGTGTAGCATTGTTGTGTTTAATGAATGACTATATAACTCACATAATATGCTACACGTTTGTTATTTTAGTTCATCCCAAATGTGTGTATTGAAGTTAGGGTAAGGGTTCTGTACAGACCAGTCAAGTTGTTTTTGTCTAGAGCTTTATAGTCAGACAGTTTTTGCTCCCAGACATCTCCAGTTTATACTATAGTACTAAAAGTTGACTGTAGTGTGTGTGAGTGAAAATTATTTATATAATTACATTATATTTGTTAGTTATTATGTTTGTATTCATTTTAATTTTCTTTTAATTTAGACTATTTGCGTAAACATTTAAAACAACAACAGTGAAAATAATAATAATAATAATAATAATAACAGTTCCTGATAAATGTAGACTTGTTATTGTTAGGCTTGGGAAAGTTAAATTGGGGGCTGGTGAGGGGTTAGGGTGAGGGGTTAGGGTGCAGGCCGTTATTAATACAGAAACAATGCAGCCTGTGTATTTTGGTGACGCAGGACATTAATGAGGTCTCGAGCAGAGCGCTGTCGCGCGCAAGGTCTCGTAATCAGGGCAGCGCGTGCGCGCCGCATTAACTCATTATGATTTATTATACAGAGCAATTATTGTTGGGCGGATTTAAAGCAACTGGTGGACAATGTTTTGATTTAAAGTTACAGATTAACTTCGGTGGTTGTTGTTTAGATTGAGCTCTTCACTGAATTTAATTTTAAGTAGTTGTAAATGAGCGATTTCCTTATTAACTTTACTGTTTACTGCATCCAATCTAATTAAACTACTGGATAAAGTCTTGAGTTTTTAATGAATGTATAGTCTGTAAATAACACGAACCATTTAATAATTAACAACTGATGTTTTCTTTCTGTACTCTGAGATGTTAAATGAGGGGAACTGGACATTTGATATGTTCTTAACTGAGACGATGGTTTGTTTGTTTTGGTTAAGTTTGAATAATCCTTGTTAATCAACACATTTTTAAGTCTCTCGGGGAAAATCTAATTAGCGGGTGTAATTAATTAGGTAGGAATTAGCCGGGGAGTGTCTGTGCTGACTGAAATCACCCCCGAAGTTCCCCGCAAGTTTCTTGTCATTACCCAGGCTGCTGTTAGCATTTTAATGACACCTTATTCAAATGTACACGAAATAAAGATTTAAATGAAATCGCATCGCTTGCATGTGAGCAGAGGCACAACACGAAGTGAGCGGACTTTACAGCTGGAGCTCATTGTTTATCGCCGAAGGGGCTTTTGTTATCGCCATTATTTATCTGGTCAACAGTAGCCTTTGTCTTTGCAAATGGCCCCCAATCAGGCTGTCTACTTTGGAGACAATTAGCTTGTCCTGAAACCCCACGGCCAGTATGTAAATGCTGCGCCTGGTTGCGTCTCAGTGTGTGTGCGCTTTTCAGTGGACTGTGCGAACACACCGCGCTGTACTGCTGGTATGTCAGGTAGTGGAGCTAATACACTATGTGGGGAGGCACGGTGGCACAGTGGGTAGCACTGTCGTCTCACAGCAAGAACGGGTTCGATTCCCAGGTGGGGCGGTCCGGGTCTTTTCTGTATGGAGTTTGCATGTTCTCCCCGAGTCTGAGTGGGTTTTCCTCCGGTGCTCCGGTTTCCTCCCACAGTCCAAAGACATGCAAGTGAGGTGAATTGGAGATACAAAATTGTCCATGACTGTGCTTGACATTAAACTTGTGAACTGATGTCCTGTCATGAATGTAACCAAGGTGTAAAACATGACGTTAAAAATAGGCCGCAAAAAAAAGGGACATTTTATCAACAGAAGATAGACAGCCAAGCCATATATTTATTTGATTAAATTAGTTTATCCCACCACTGGGTGATAAGATAAAGTTTTATAAGAGTTTCAAAAGTGGAATGTAATAATATTTATGTAGATAGAAAATGTAACTGCAATAATTAATTAAATGTTGTAATATTTGTTAAACAAATTTTGAACTGTAAAACATTTTAAAAACAAGATAATCTATTTCACCAGTGAATGTCAGGTGTTATACTTAATTTCTGAGAGTTATCTGCATATAAGGTCGGACAGTTACTCTATTTTAAATGTCTAAATAAATTTGTCCAACATTATTACGTTTGTGCCTTAAGAATATGTTCTAATATACCTGTATAACGCACTGTGGAATAATATATTTAGTTTTGCGTTTTGTTTATATTATGTATGTAATATAAATTATTATTAGCATTTAATACGTTTTTTTTTTTTAAATAATTAAATTAGTCAGATGCATGCATATATGCAAATGAATTGACTTAAATATATATGGGCTTGTAAACCCATAATAGGCAAGAAACTTAGTAACTGACATTCCACCTAAAGTGTTTAAACATTTATTAACAAACAAATGTAAGTATTGTGTGTGTGTGTGTGTGTGTGTGTGTAAGGTAATTTTACTCAGTGTATTTTTAGTGGAAATTGTAGTTTTTTGGGGGTTTTTTTAAGTTAAGGGGCGGGATTATATAATTGACCCCGCCCCCTTCTACTACATACAGCCTGAGCGCCCACTCAGCTGCGATGTTTGTTGTGGTCCAGTCCACAAGCGCCACTTAAGCACGAAAGGAACTGGTGAAACACGACTGGGAGTTTGGCGTGTTTAATAGCAGTGAACCCAAGAGCTACTCTACCCAGTAAACATGATGTCCTACCTGAAACAATCACCGTACACAGTAAACGGGCTCAGTCTGTCTACTACAGGGATGGAGCTGCTGCATCCATCTGTTGGCTTTCAAGGTAAAAAATAAAAACAATTTATTATTTTACTGTAGTAATTAAAATGAGTCTCAGAAATACATTTTACATATTTTGGCTGATTGTAAATAGCTTTTGTGTTATTTATCTTATATAAAAAAAGTCACATGTGTTTATACAATTAAGTTATATTTATTTATTTCCAATTATTTTCCAATTTCCGGCTTCCAACTTTAAATTAATCTAACAACCCCTTAAATCCTAGATTACATTTGTTTCATATTATTACATCAAATACATATATTACTGAAACACTGCAGACATGTGATGCACATTTAACTGCTACCTTAAGTTTAAAATTAATGTAGTGTGTAATGTTTTTTGGAAACATATGCTATATATTTCTACATTTTGAACTCTTACTTAAAGATTTGCATATTTCGATAATTTAATTTAAATACACATTATTGTTATTTTTACCTGCTTCATTTTGATTATTAACATTACAAAAATACTTTGTAAACTTAGTACAGCTCCCAAATGATCATGTCAACTGTTCATGAATTACCAGAAAAAAACCGCGTCATTTTATCCGTTTATCCGGGAATATTTTAACATCAGTGTTTGTTAAAAATATATTTTATTCCCACAGCAACCCCCCGCAAACACAGAAGAGAGCGCACCACGTTCACCCGCGCACAGCTGGATGTGTTAGAAACACTGTTCACTAAAACGCGCTATCCGGACATATTCATGCGCGAAGAGGTGGCACTGAAAATTAACCTCCCAGAATCCAGGGTACAGGTAAGAAACGAACTACAGTTTAATTTGGTTTAAATATTTATACTGTCTAATTCATTTGACAGACTAACCCCTGGATTGTAGGCTAGAAATAATTATATTTAGAAATTCTTTCAAATGGAAAAAAAAATTAAACGTAAGGAAATTTCACATATTCATTTTCAATAACATTGTATTATTGTGGTAAAACTATACTAGAAATTTCAAGATACCTTTGTTTATATACAGTAATATTACACACTCCAAAATGACAATCAATATTGTTTATTATAGTCGTATGAATGCAAATTATATTTATATTAAAGTTTGTGTTATCTTAAAAGAAAGTCAATCAAAATAAACTTCATAAAGAAGAACATAATACTTTTACAAATGTTGTTTTGTGTTTGAAATGAACAGAATTTTATGTAATTGTTTAAAAAATATATACTTTGTATTTTAAAGAGGATTGGTGCATTGGTGTTGCGTCATAAAGTTAGCCTCGAAAAATAAGGTTAGTATTAGTTTTTACAAAAAATGATATAAGCTATTCCTATTACTTTGTGTGTAAGTGTAGACACTTAGTCAAAGATAAAAAATGGCCTAAAAATATACCTAATTTCACATCATTTTACATGGAAAACTACAAATGGAGAGTCTTAATCACTTATTTAATGCTTTAGTTAATTCATCAAAACAGAATATGCTTAGTCTGTTGGTGTTAAGTCAATGTAAAACAAATGGTATCTACTTTAAAAATACAAAAAAAGTACTTTTTTTTTTAAATTACAGTTTTTATTATAATATGTAGAACACGTTAAAACAGCTCCGTGTAGCTCCTAAACTCCTAAGTTATTAAGGGTAGAAACAAAGTGCACATTTTCTTTTTTGTGTGAATTAAAAAGTTCTTATTTTCAGTGAAGAGTTTTGACTAGGACTGTTCATTAAAGTGATAGGAAATGCTAAGTTAAATAACTTTTTACATGTTTTCTACCAATCTTTCAGATTGGTGCGTTATTGTAAATGCTTTGTATGAGCATCTAAATAATCCTTATATATTTATTTTTGACACAATTCGACAGGTCTGGTTCAAAAATCGAAGAGCAAAGTGTCGCCAGCAGCAGCAAACACCGACCAGCACACAGACTAAAACTCGACCAGTAAATAAGAAGTCTTCCCCAGTCAGAGAAACAAGCCCAGAGAGCAGCACCAGTGCCTCGTTTACCACCACCACAACCACCTCCTCCTCCTCTTCTGTACCGGCTTTGTCCACCAGCACTCCGGTATCCATATGGAGCCCTGCATCCATTTCTCCCACCTCAGAGCCGATTTCTTCCTCTTCTTCCTCATCATCACCTCCCCCTGCTTTATCGTGTATGCAGCGTTCTTACCCGCTCACCTACACCCAGGCGTCCGGTTACAACCAGACCTATGCGGCCACTTCGTCTTATTTCAGCGGAATGGACTGCAGCCCGTACTTCGGGTCTGTGCACCACCAGCTGAGTGTCAACACATCCACCCTGAGCCCCACCAACACCAGCGCTGTCAGTAATCACATGAGTCCGCCATGCTCACTCACTGCTCAGGGCTATACTGCATCCGGTCTCGGGATCAACGCGTGCGACAGTTTAGATTATAAAGAGCAAAGTGCATCCTGGAAGTTTAGCTTCAATACTGACTGTGTGGATTACAAAGATCAACAATCTTCTTGGAAATTCCAAGTTTTGTAGTTTACTAGAAGACACGTAAATGTTACAGCATGTCAGCATTTGCAGAATGTTTATTGGGCTGTTCCTGTTCAAACAAACACCAATTTACTAATAAGAAAATAGGGCAGTTGTAGACCAGCAGTTAAGGTACTGGACTAGTAATTAAAAGGTCGCTGGTTCAAGCCCCACCACTGCCAGGTTGCCACTGTTGGGCCCTTAAGCAAGGCCCTTAACCCTCAATTGCTTAGACAAAATATACTGTCACAGTACTGTAAGTCACTTTGGATAAAAGCGTCCGCTAAATGCTGAAAATGTAAATAAAAACGTAAACAGCATATGCCAGTAACCGGTTATTGATCTGGCTTACGTTGCCAAATACTGATCTAATAGTCGTTTTAGATCCATTTCTGGTTTTGTGCTCAAAGATAGCAGATCCATTAAAATGGTAGCATGCTGGTATGTACAGTTTTTCATTCAATTGGGGTTTCAGGTCTCAGTATCAAACCTAAATATTAGTGTTTTTGGATCATAAAATACTCTCATAACCCAGTGCTTGATGATAAATCAATTCAGCATAAAACAAACAGCACTAGATCAGCTACCAACCAGCTAAGACTATAGTCTATGTTACTGGTCTATTCCATAGACAGACCATTTCAGTGTTTCTTAAAACAGAAAACATTCAATATGCACTATTTATAATATTTAAAACAAGGTTTCAGTTAGTTTGTAGGGGTCATGTTGTAGAAGACAATCGCTTTATATGTTTTTGTGTGTAAATATTTGTATTCTGTCCAAATGTAACCTATTTTAACTGTAAACTCTTGTAGGCCACATGGGCTATGTTAATAAAGGCAGTATTTTTATAGTGTTTTATGTAGTCCTTGATGATGATGATGTTAATTTATTTTCTGTAAATACAATTTTTAATTAAACACATTTAAAGAAAACAAGTTCACACGTTTTTTATTTCAATGAACGTATAGGCCTACTTCTAAACCATTTTGCTAGTGTAAAACCCAGTGGTTTGTAAAGACATCGTATTTTGGAGTGTTTAGTTGTCTTTTTCATGACAAAACACAGACGTCATGTTATTCAGTTATCTCTCTCTCTCTCTCTCTCTCTCTCTCTCTCTCTCTCTCTCTCTCTCACCACATTGACAAGTTTAAATTAAATGGAATTGTGTATCTATTTTGCAGAATAAAGGGGTTTAAATACTGTTTAAATATTATAAATAAAACATAGGTTAATGTGTTTTGGAACCATTCCTGTTGATCTGGTTGCTTCTGACTTTAAAGGGTTTTTATTTATTTATTAGAATTTTAAGGTCATATTTTACACACTTTGGTTACATTAATAAGAGAACAGGTAATTACTGATTACACAAGATTCATAAGTTCACAAGTTTAACGTCAGTCATGGACAATTTTGTATCTCAAATTTACCTCACTTGCATGTACTGTATTATATACTGTGGGAGGAAACCGGAGCTTCCAGAGGAAACCCACACAGACAGGGGGAGAACATGCAAACTCCCCACAGAAAGGACCCGGACCACCCCACCTGGAGATCGAACCCAGGACCTTCTTGCTGTGAGCCACCGTGCCGCCCCAAAGGGTTTTTATGTTACACTATAGCAAAAATGTGGCTACGATGCAAAGTGGACACGAGTCACTTATAAACGTTCAAAGACGTGGTTACATTTTTTTCTCCTCAGCACGGCTTCATTATGAAGTTCATTCATCAGGACAATTTTATGTTTAACGTTAAGTTTATACTGGGAAATAAAACACTGACGTGACAGAAACTGAATAAAAAAGACTCTAGGACTAAAATCTACATATATTCAATAATTCGACAGATCAAAATTCATTCATTTAGACATTTAGACGTTATGTTTTGTACATGGCGATTCATGACACTATAAATGCGTTTCAAACACACATGTATTTAAGGGATACATCTTATGAAGTGTATTTCAGTTTTATATTAGTTTAAAAACCCATACACATTATAAAACCTTTCAAATTTTTTCTATTTCACTTTAATGTTTTTCTGGTCAGAGTCGCGGCGGTGCAATTTTCCAGGAATAACTGGGCTCAATGAGAGACGCCCGACCGGCAGCAAAAAGGTTTAATCATTAATGTAATTTACTTTATAATTTGTTGACACACTTTAGCAGAGCTCAGTTTTAGATAGAGTTTAACCCTTAAGAAAAACTTTTTTTCTTGTTTCTATTACAACTCCACCACGACTTTCTAAAACAGAATTTAAATGCTTTCAAAACAAACAATTAAAAGAAAAAAAACGATTAATTAATTATACTCGTATAAACGTTGCGTGACCAATGAAGGTAATAAAAAGTTTTAGTAGAGAATTAAGATAAATTAATAAGCTTTAAACACCAATATTACACCTTACAGGCAAAATTTAGATGCTATTTTTAATAACATTAGTGGTTACATTTATCAATACAATTCTACATATTTTTCAACAACAGCATAATTTAAAATGTAAAATTGTTTTGTTTATTTTACACCTTTTTGCATTCTGCAATCAGTAGAATGTTTAGTTTTTTGGTGTTTTTTTTTTTTTGCTGAAACAACGTTACACACATGCAATCATCCAGTCCTGCGGAACTTGACGGTTTTTACCCCAAAAAATGAGCCCAGAGAACTTAATGGCGTCTCCACATAGAAAATATGTTTCAGATTTGCATAACAAAGTTGCATTTTTTGATGCAGCTGCAGACTGTGTTGATTGATTTTCCAAAGCATTACCGACCCCATGTGGCTATATTTACCAGTTATTAAGAATCTAACAGGGACAATTAACAGTGGCTTCTGGGCTGCAATTTTTCCAAACTCCCTGAATCTTTACTCAGTATTATGCAGAGTAGATGGTGAAATTATTTGCAATCTTGTATTGAGAAAAAGTTCTTTTTGAACTGATTAAAAAATGTTTACATAACAAACCATGATCCCCTTATTTGTATTTTGAAATGTTCAAAACAGTAGTAGTAGTAGTAGTAAAAAGTTGTTTTTTAAAGGTACATTTAAATTCTAAAAGTTAATATTAAAAGTATTAAAAGCAGTTGTAGCCTAGCGATTAATGTACTGGACTAGTAAAATAGATAGATTAGATAGATAAGACAAGATAGATTAGACAGACAGACACTTTATTTATCCCGAAGGAAATTATTGGTCTCCAGTAGCTGAACAAAATCAAAAGAAAAAAAATAACTAATAAAAATGTAATGTGCATGTATACAATATACAAAATACAAGAAAATGCAAAAGTGCAATTGTGTGTTCGATACTTGACTTGAAATATAACTAAAAATAGCAGCAGTAGTCTATATATTCTTATTAATAATATATACAAATATATGTATTACCCATACACATTATGATAATCAAGATATATGTATATATAGGTATGAATGAATATATGTAGTAGAAGCAGTAGTATGGGTTATAACCAATATATACATGTAATTATAAATATAAGAGATAAGTAAAAGGTTGCTGGTTCAAACCCCACCAGATTGCCACTGTTGGGCTCTTTAAGTAAGGCCCTTAACCCTTAATTGCTTAGACTGTATACTGTCACAGTACTGTAAGTCGCTTTGGATAAAAGCTCAAAATGTAAGTATATTATACCTCAAATAAACAAACAATATTTACTTAGTAAAGCAAGTACGACAGCCTTGTGCTGGTTATCCTTACATACTCATGTTTAGTAAAAACATGCAAGGAAACCCAAGCTGTGAGCTGATTACAGGTCTTTAACATATGTAAAAACCAAATTTTATTTGGGTGGAAAGGCTTTCCTGAAGTTAATACCTAGACCTAGGGAGGGGCAAGTGTGGAAACATTAATTTGGGATTATAGAGCTTGAGCATACACTCAAAGAACAGATCAACACTGGATCAGAGCCTGAGGCTACTGGTAAATCATTACATGTGTATGAGAATAAAAACTGTGTCAGAGATTTAATGGCTGTAATGGGAGAAATATCTCATGTGTGATTGTCTGATATTAGTTCATACTGCAAAGTTGTAGCCAGTAAAGGGACAATTTAAAATTCAAAGACGGGGAAGTAAATAAAATTATATATATATATATATATATATATATATATATATATATATATATATATATATATATATATATATATATTCTCAGAACTGCAGTAACAATGACATGGTGATGGTGTGTTACTGTGTGTTGTGCTGGTATGAGTGGATCAGACACAGCAGCACTGATGGAGTTTTTTTTTTTTTTTTAAACACCTCACTGTCACTGCTGGACTGAGAATAGTCCAACCAAAAATATCCAGCCAACAGCGCCCTGTAGCCAGCATCCTGTGACCACTGATGGTCTAAAAGATGACCAACTCAAACAGCAGCAATAGATGAGCGATCGTCTCTGACTTTACGTTTACAAGGTGAACCAACTAGGTAGGAGTGTCTAATAAAGTGGAAAGTGAGTGGACACTGTATTTAAAAACTCCAGCAGCGCTGCTGTGTCTGATCCACTCATACCAGCACAACACACACCAACACACCGCCATGTCATTGTCACTGCAGTGTTGAAAATCATCGACCACCTAAATAATACCTGCTCTGTGATGACCATTGAAGAACAGGGTGAAAGCAGGTAAAAAAAAAAGTATGTAGAGAAAAGATGGACTACAGTCAGTAGTTGTAGAACTACAAAGTGCTTCTACTGTATATGGTAAGTGGAGCTGATAAAATGGACAGTGAGTGTATAAACAAGGAGATGGTTTTAATGTTTGAACATTTAAATGTGACAACCTTTCAAAAGAGAGAAAATCAGGTTTGGGGAACACACTGTAAATACAGCACTGTATTAAACTCTGTGTAAACATAAATTCCTGCTTACTGAGGTGTGTACCAAACTACCCTATATGGACAAAAGTTATGGACACTCAAACACCCTGCCACTGAACAGAAATCCAATAAAATTAAGTTAGCCCCCCCACTCCCCATGTTGTTGCTAAAACCATGTTCCACTACATTTTAAAACATTTAAAACATGCAAGCTTTGTCTACATTTTATTTGAGGCAAATGTCTTTGTACTGGCCTGACAGTTGACCTGGGCAGCTCTAGTATGGCAGACTGACAAATTAACTTGCTGGAAAAATGGCATCCCATGACCCCTCTGTTAAAAGCTGAGCTCCTTTGACTCATTCCTGCAAATGTTTGTCAATGAGATATATGGATGTAAACCTGTTGACAATGGCCTTTTAAGTCAAGTTGGTACACGTTCACCAGTTTGCTTTGTATTTCGCTAACAGGATTGTGAGGGATCCAGCTGACCTAAATTAAATCGTCATTGTCAGCAATTTATGATGCACTACTTAACATGGACTACATTAGTTGTTCGGCTTATTGGGCATGTTCCTGTAGAAGTAAGAATAAATAATTATGCAATCCTGAATTTCAACCCAACACAAATGAACAGATGGAGAGGTCATAGACAAGAGATGCTGATTTGGAGTTTGTCAACAGATGCCCCTTCCCAACCCTCCCTCTTTTTCTGGCCCACCTGTTTCTGACTGTGGATAGCCCTCTGTATGTCTGGCTCATGTGAATGTTAGGCTTATGAATACTGGCACGTGCAGGCCTGCGAATCCTAATGCTGGCGTGGCGGCACTGCTTATGCCGTGTGGGTCTCATTTTGTAGACTTCATTAATGGGGAGTATGTGGGAGTGGGTGTGCAATGACCAGGATGGTGCAAGAGTGTGTATGGCAGCATGCACAAGTGTGGCATGGTCCTGCCCCCATGCCTGCTGAAGCATGGTGAGCGTGTCCCTTCTGCACCCCGCGGCGGCCACACGCCTGACCACCTGCTCTGGGATTTAGGATGCACGCAGATTATATGCGTCACAGTGAAAATACACTACTGAAAATATGCCACAGGGACTAACAATGAGCCCTTACAGCACAGGCTTTTATATTTTAATCTGACAGCTAGACAACACAAATGAGAGCTGAGAGTTATTTGCATTTTAGTCTTTATACTTTCCCATTTCAGACATTTAATTAATAATTTTCACTTAATAGAATAAATACATCATATTTAAGTTACTTAAATACATTAAAATCACTGTACACTGATGGGAGGCAAGTATTTAAACTGCTTTGCTTTTGTTATTTATTAAACGTTCAGGGCAAATATCTACTTACTAAACTACGTACAGACTTTTGACTTTGTATTTATTAATCCAAACAAGAGTATAAAAGGACCGTCAAGTCATTTCCAACTTCGGGCAACCATATGTACAATGTTTCTTTAGAACTTCCCATCTTCTGTTTGGGTCTTCAGAGTTTTTAATAAATCATCCATTGTTTCTCTAATTGTATCTATCCATCTTGTTGCTGGCCATTTCTTCCAAGCATAATTGTCTTTTCCAATAGATTTTTTCTTATACTGTGCCCAAAATAAGAGAGTTTTAGTTATTTATCTGTGCTTTGTATGAGAGATTGGGTTTGGTTGAGGATCCACTTCTTTGTCCTTTTTTCCACTCAAGGTACTTTTAAAAGTCTTCACCAGCACCAAAGTTCTTCCTGCCCTTTTTTTTAATGTCCAGTTTTCACAGTTATCATCCAGTTAGTGCTCCAGTTAAAAGTGCAATGTGCACACAATTCCATGAGCTGGTGGTAAGTAAGTAAACAAGAAAGGGTTAGGATTCGCCAAACCAGTGTACATTTGAAGTGGATATATGCACTAAAAGTATATTAAGTTACTAAAACAATCCCTCCACTATATCAAGCATGCGCAGAAAGAATGACTTGTCATTGGGTTATGTCTGTACTTTTTAATAAACACATTAATAAAACATTCAGTTAATTTAATTTAATTTCCCTTTATGCTAAATTTAATGCTCATAAGTTTCTGTTTTGATATTTATGGGACAAAAACATATACTGAATTTTCAATTAACAATCTCCAGCTGTATTACATCCCCAAAGTAGTTGCTTGTCTTTTGCAATGTGTATATGGTTATTGTTGTGTTATGTCTAGGTCATAATGTGGAGTCTACACGTCTTTGTAAATGTGAACAACACAAACCACATGGCCTACATTCAAAACAAAACATGTCTGATTCAGGATGACAAATAAATGAGTGATGAGGGTGAGGGAATGGGGTCATGGTGTAATACAAAAATAATAACAAATTAAAAACACCAAACACAACAAACACCATACAGACACACTTACGTCAATAGTGAAAATAGAAAATTTAGTAT